>NW_022986871.1:69789-385026 GCF_010094085.1 Westerdykella ornata | reverse complement strand
TCCGTACGTGAATATCTCAACACCACAACAAGCTATTGCAGTGCACTATAGCTTAAATTAATCCTCTACCTCTACTGCATCTTTCTTGCATGTCCGTTTGTTGTGCCCTGGCTCACCACACTTCTTGCAGCATCGAATGACCCCTACACTAGCACCCACTTGCCCTCTCTCCTCACGTCTCTCTGCCTCAAGCTGAGCCTCAGCATTCCTCTGAGCTACTATCACCTCTGCTTCTGCCTGCGATAGGGTCCTTCCCCTTTGAATCCATTTTTTCTTACGCTTTTTACGTTCAGAAGCTGCCTGGCAGGCCTGCTCAAGTTTAATGATCCTAGCAGCCATCAACACCTGTGAATGTGCCATCAATTCTGCCCCTTTTTTAAACTGCCTCACCATCTCAATAATCGACGCTAGCAAGGAGCTCCGGTGCCTTCGAATCCGGCTAAAGATAAGTGTTGATTGAGCATCTATCTCAACTGCATTGCTTGGTGTTTTAGGTTGCCAGATGGGGCCTGGTAGAGCCGGTGATGGGATACGAGGCTTTGTTTCAAGCTTTGATAGCACCACCTCTGGAATGTGTAGAACTAAACCAGTTGCTCTAAAGCTTGATATAATGTTTTCCTTTGAAAAAGCCTTATCAAAAACATTAGAAAAGGTAGTTAGGAAGGCTTTCTTATCGATATGATTGATGTAGCAGTTTGCCAAGACATTGATTTCCTTCTTGTATGCCTGCTTTAGGGGAGCAAAACACCCTACATCGAGCGGCTGTAGGATATGGGAGGTATGTTGAGGCATACAGAGGGTGATAATCTTGTTCTCCTTACACAGTTCCTGGAAGGCAAGCGACTTGTAGCTCTCATGGCCATCAAGAATCAGCAGCCAGTGACTACCAACTGTCCGAGCCTTAGTATGCTCGATAAAGTGGTGTAACCAGGCTAACCCAAGCTCATTTGTTGTCCAGCCATTGTCACTAACATCTATCCTCCAGCTCTTAGGGTTGTGGTACCAGGCCTGGTCGTGGTGCTTTGCCTTGAAGATCAGGAAGGGTGGAAGTAGCCAGCCCTTGGCGTTGATAGTAGTAATCAATGTTGTCTACTCGTGGTCATCAGGCTGCACCTGCAGTGGTTTCAGTCACCTCTCAGATGCCGTTACTACTTTTACTGTCCCTCCAACACCCATCTGGAAGCCAGTCTCATCAAAGTTGTAGGTGTCTTCGTCCAGGATACTGTACTTGGCTTTGGTATTGCGTACAAGGTTAAACCAGGGACCAATAATCGCAGGATCGCTACATTTAACTCTCTGGTGATCGCGAAGTCTGGTTATCTGAGATTTAATCTCAGGCTTCCGGTGGACAAGGTTCCTAGCCCATTTTTCTCCAACCTTCCCACCATCACACGTAGCCAGCAGTTGATCAGCCATATCATGTACGTCACCAAGTGTAGAGGCAGATCCTCGTGCATCAAGCTTCCGTATATGTTGGACTATTGTCTCCTCCTCGTGCTTAGTGAGCTTTGAAGAGTTGGGATGGGTATCACGTCGGGCAGCTGTTCTAGCGCGTCGGTCACTAAGTGTGCTTTGAGGAACATCATAGAGAGCAGCAGCGTGTCGCTGGCTTAATGACATGTTGGATTTCATCGCTTGGATAGCAAGGATAATCCTATCCTCACGAGGGAGCGATTCAAGATCAGGTTGTTGAGACATTGAGATAGGTGATTGAAAGAGGTGTGATCTTGGCAGGGTGAACGACTCGCTTACCTGACCGACTCGCTTGCCGCTCACGTTATTCTAACTTAGATTAGAAGTACTAGGGGTTGTTTAGTTAGACGTGGGAGGAGGCAGTAAAGCGAGGAGGTGCGTGGCGCGGGTAGGGCTTCTTTGGGCAGTTTGAATTTTGGCCGGATACCTGCTAATAGTCCACCGTATCCTCGCCAACCAAACGTAGGCGCAGAGCGATGTCTCTGCTTGGCGTTGAGGACGAACAACAAAATAGACAGAGGATACAACAGTAACTAGTTAGGAAGTGCTAAATAGCTTCTGCTCCGCTCCATGTGCAGAAACATGATGTGTTTCCTTAAGGGTGCTGTTTTATTGTATTATATTCTGGTTACACATATACACTAAGCTTAATGAATAGCGTGCACAAAAAGTGATGGTGACGCTCGATGGCGACCGTTACCTTTCCCAAGGTTGCCAAACTCAACATCGTCTTTAGCCTCCATCGGGATCTGGTGCTTCTGCTGGAGCGGTTGCGAGTTAGTTACTATACGCAGTCTGACCATGTACCTCGATTTCTGTGGTATTCCTGTGGTCTTTCTGCAAGTACCGTCTCTTCCCATTCGTTGAGGTGCGCAGGTGATTTCCGGCTGCAACGATAGACTGGCACGCAGTGCACAAGACATCGAAGTTAGGTTCCATAGTCGTGTTTGTACGCGTTCACATTCTGTTTAGTACGCTACGACCGTCTCCGTTCCCGTAGCACTTGAACCGATCTGCTGACAGTCAAAGGTACACCCCGAGTGGTGAAGCAACGGAGAACCCGCAACGCCCTTCTGGTGTCTTCTTCAACCGTCGTGGATCCACATCCAACGAGGAACCAATTGCCTTCGATGTCAGGGGGCACAGCGTTCGCTCCAGGACGCGATCCGCACCACGTTGCCACAGTGGATGGCTTTTGACCGCAGCCGTGCTCTTCTACTCAGTACGACATGCTGCTGCCCATATCACACGGCGAAGAAATGTTTCCGTTGCCAGTTAAATCACGCAGCGGTGGAGAGGTTTTGAGTTTTGCGTCTCCATATCCTTCGTGGCAGCCAATAATAATCTCGCCCTGCATGGTTAAGGGATCTGATCCGCGCTTCTATTCCTGGCTCGGGACATTGGCAGGACAAAGTCAACGTCACCCATCCAGGATTCAAAACACCAGCAAACGGAGATTCTGGTCCCACTCCTGCCAAGTCACAGAGTCCCAACCAGATGGCGACGACGCTGCATTTTGTGTCTTTGCGCGGAAAAGGGGACCTGAAAGTGCACCGAGCTTGGCCGATGTGTACCTGCATTTGCCACACACTGTTGCGGCCATTCCTGCATTCCCCCTGTTTGTGAAATGGCCGAGCGTGCTGCATAATAAAGTCCGCAACGTCGCCCACCTCAGCAAACGTTCCTTTTTTACCTCACATTCGTTCTCTCTGCATACTCTCGTTTTTTCTTGAAAAATTTATCTGCTCTCTCTTTGAGAATTGTCTTTCGCTACCCACCTTCGCTTGTTCATTGTCTACTCGTTCATCAAACCCATAATGCGTTTCCTTTCCTCTGTCCTCCTCGCCTGCACGGCGCTGCTCTCCTCGGTCGAGGCCCAAAACGGCTACAAGGGATTCAACTACGGCGCCTTCTTCAACAACCAGCAAGCCAAGCGCAGAAACGACTTCGCCTACGAGTTCAACGCCGCCAAGCAGCTGCCCGGCACGAACGGGGGCTTCACCAGCGCACGCCTGTACACCATGATCCAATGGGGCACCCAGAACACCGTCATCGAAGCCATCCAGGCGGCCATCGATACCAAGACGACCCTTCTGCTGGGAATGTGGTGCTCGTCGGGCCAAGCCGCGTTCGACAACGAGATTGCAGCGTTGAAGGCGGCGATCAAGCAGTACGGCAAGGCCTTCACGGACCTCGTCGTCGGCATCTCCGTCGGAAGCGAGGACCTCTACCGCATCACGCCTACCAGCATCCAGAACGGCGGCGGCCCCGGTGCCCAGCCGCAGGAGCTCCTCCACTACATCCAGCAGACCCGTGATGCGATCCGGGGAACCGCTCTCCAGGGCAAGCCCATCGGCCACGTCGACACCTGGACCGCCTACGTGAACGGCAGCAACAGCGCCGTCATCTCGGCCCTCGACTTCCTCGGCGTGGACGCGTACCCGTACTTCCAGACCACCATGGAGAACAGCATCGGAAACGCAAACAGGACCTTCTACGATGCGCTCCAGGCCACCATCAACGTCTCGCAGGGCAAGCCCGTCTGGGTCACCGAGACGGGATGGCCCGTCACGGGTCCTACGCAGAACCAGGCCGTCGCTTCGGCTGAGAATGCGCGTGTCTACTGGGAGGATGTGGCGTGCAGTCTGATGGCCAAGAATGTCAATTTTTACTACTATATGCTGCAGGAGGCGCAGTATGGGAACCCGAGCCCGGACTTTGGTATCAAGGGGCCTGGGGATCTCATGCAGATTCCGACGCGCTTTGATGTCCGCTGTTAGGGAGATGGAAATGGGCTTTAGAAGAAGAGTTGGATATGCCTCACGGCCGTAGTAATCATAGTGCTCTAGAATAGCATGGAAAGTTCAGGTCCGTTTTCTCGACACTTTGCATTCGTGAGATTCGTATGTGCCCACACACTCTCGTAGCTAGGTCCCACTCGCCCGCGTAAATACAATGTAGAACCTAAGTCCTATCATTTCCATCAAACATCCTCGTCCAAAACCCCCGAAAATGCCTCCCCCTCCCCGCCTCATTAACCTCATCAACCTCCCTCGGCGTCAACTTGAACCGCGCCACGCGCAAATAATCGCTCAGCCTCTGCTCCTTGCCACTCGTCGTCACAGCCACGACATCCTGATCGATGCACCACCGCAGACTCACCTCCGCCTCACTAACACCGTACTTCTTCGCCAGCGCCTTCAGAATACCGTCTGCGGGCCCGGGTTTCGCTTTCGTGGCTGCCGTCAGCGGGGCGTATGCTACGGTCGCGATGGCGTGGGCTTTGTGCAGGGCGAGCAGGTCCGGGTGTTGGAGGTAGGGGTGGAATTCGATTTGGTTGCATGCTGGGGGGATGCGGGCGGTTTGGAGGATGGTGGAGAGGTGGGCGGGGAGGAAGTTGGAGACGCCGATGGATTTGGTGAGGCCTAGGTGTTTGAGGTTTTCCATTGTGGACCAGGCGGTTTGGAGGTCGGTGGGGGTTTGGGCCCAGAAGGGGGAGTGGATGAGGTAACTGTTTAGGGGAGGGTAGGGTGTTAGTGGTTTGGTTGTATGGAGTTGTGGATTCTGGGTATGCTTTGAGATGGTTTTTGGATATGGACTTTTTGTCTCGAATTCGACATGGATGGACTGGGGGAGACGGAAAGGGGAGAAGAGCCAGAACGAGAAGAAGGCAGATATTTAGATGCGTATATCACCAATAAGAAAAAGACTCACAGATCCACGTAATCCACTCTCAACTTCTTCAAGCTCGTCCGCAGCGCCTGCTCAATGTCGCAGTCCCCCCTGGCCAGCTTCGTGACGACGTACAGTTAGTTCCTCGCGGGCCACACCGCTCTCCTGGATGGCGATGCCGAGCTCGGTTTCGGTTTTGTACACTATAAGTGACAAAGAGTCAGATGGATCCTTTTCCCATTCTTTCCTTTTATTCTCTTTTCTCAATCGCACGGATATTTGGGACGGGTGTGTACCCTAGCTATAGGTATAGGAACGGCGAAGCCTGCCTGCAGTGCAGCACCTCGCCTCCTTTACTCAACTCATCATCCCGATTTCATATCCTTTGATATCGAGCTTCTTCCCCTCCCTACGTCTTGCCCCCAAATCCAAGAAAGAAAAAGAAAGAAAAACTCACTCTCCGCACCGTCCAAATGCCGAAACCCAAGCCGTATCGCCGTTTTGACTGCATCGACGACGGCAGTGTCGACCCGGGCCTCGTCGCCCGTCTTGTACCATGCCGTGCCCGTGCCGTAGGCCAGCATGGGCATCGAGGTGCCGTCGTTGAGTTTGAGCGAGGGGATGGGGGTGGGTTGGGGGCCGGGGATGTCTGCCATTGTTTCTCTTTGCGCTTTTCCCCTTTTTTTGTTTGACGGGGTACTTGGGTGGTCGTTGAATTGGGTTGGGGGGCAAGTGGGGAGAGGAGAGGGGAGGGAGAAGAGGGAATTGCGTATATGGTATATGAATACGATTGAGTGGAGGAAAGAAGAGAAGATTAGGTTTCGTGGTTCTTTCAATATCACAGTACTACTTGGTGTCTTTCTTATGTTGTTAAGGTGCAACTCACTGTTCTTCCCTTCCCAGCCGACACAGCAAACAAGACTCTAGGTAGAGCTAAAGGTGGGGTACAGTGACGCCATCATCGACCTACTCAGGTACGCCAGCAGGCACTTCTTTTCCGACAGGCAATGCCAATTCCGCGGTCCTACCTGGAACCGGATTTCATGATATACTGTAAGTAGCGTGGATACTCTGCCAATCAACAACGTATTATAGTCGGTAGTGTAATCCGCGTCCCCATCAATCACTTCCTCCGAGAGCCGAAGAGCATCATCGCATACATACACATCGCACAGCACAACACCAAAACAACGCACATATCGAACCACGCCCACTCTCTGCACAATGCCATCGCACAGACACCTCTCCCTCATTACTCAGGGCGAAACACCAAGAAAACGCCAAAAAGCTTGTTTCTTTCACCCCGTCACGCCCTGCACAGCATAGCACAGCATAGATTTCACCGCAGAGCGCCATGGATATCTGATCCAAGGAAATATTACGCAAGATTGTGAGGTGGTATCCTACAGTAGTCTTTCTATACAGGAGTCCCAGGAAAAGAAGAAATAAGGAAAATGGTCCAAGTGCGTTGTGCAAAAAGTCGGGGATGAATACATCGGCAGGCCGTACTAACAAAAGTCGACCCGCCTGATTATCCTACACGAGTTTCTTTCATGTGTTTGATTGATTTCTTGTTGTGTTGGATCTATCAAGGGTTGGCAGTACCCCTTATTACGACCCCCTCCGCCCTTTTTGCCTTCTTGCATGCAAATATCATTAAATTACTTTGCCCCAATGGCACACATCTATGCAGACTTCTCGTGTTGGGTAGAGACACGCTGTAATGAGACAACTGCAACAATAATTAGCATTCAGCATGGAGAGCAGCGGATTGTGGTGATGCTTACCGAAGTCTTCCAGGGACCGCTGCTTCTGGTCCTTCTTCCTGATCGACTTGCCGTGCATGAGGTTATCGAAGCCTTGGCTGCCCTGGAGGAGGTAGTAGACACCGCCCATGACGCAGAAGACACCAAAGGAGAAGATCCAGATACGCACGACGGCGACAATGGACGTCTGGCCACCAACAAACCAACCGAAGATACAGAACAGGGTGGCGATGATGTCGACGACCAAAATGGCGCCAGAGAGCTGCCACGACGGGATCGAGGACCAGAAGGGACCGTTGGCACGGGTGATGAAAATCAGCCAGTTCTCCGTCAGGGAGATCTCGAGGAAGAGAACCTCGTCACGGACACCAAAGTTCTGGACGATACCACCGCTGACACCCTGGCCGGCGGCGTTGGGAAGATCCTGGTAGGGGAACATGGTCGTGAGGGTGATCCAGGTACCGACAGCGAGGACGACACCGAGGAGGACGGACATACCCCAGAGCTTGGGCAGGTTCCACTTGACGGGCGTCTTGCTGAAAGGCGCGTTGTCGTAGGCGATGGCGAGGGTAGCGATATCAGCGAAGATGGCGATGAAGACGACCAACTCGAGATTGAGCGAAGTGTTCAGGATGGCGATCCAGAGACCCAAGAAGATTTCCAAGTGAAGAGACAGGGCGATACGGTAGACGACGTAGGCGTACATGCGGTGGAAAATCTGGCGCGAGGTCTTGAGCGCATCGATAATGGCGGAGAGACCAGGAGCAAGGAAAACAATATCGGCGGCAGAGCGAGCGGCATCGGAGGCGCCCTCGACGGCAATACCCGTATCAGCCTTCTTCAGCGAAGGAGCATCGTTGACACCGTCACCAGTCATAGCAACGAGGTAGCCACGCTGCTGCAGGATTTCGACGACATTGTACTTGTGTTGCGGGAAAACCTCGGCGAAACCGTCGGCAGCCTCGACGAAATCGTAGACCTCAGAACCGGGCATCTCACCGCCACCACCAAGACCAAGGCGCTCAGCGTTGTAGACGTTGGTACCGAGACCGAGCTGACGAGAAGTCTCCCTGGCAATACCGACGGCATCACCAGTCAACATCTTGATGGACAAACCGAGAGTCTTTGCCTCGTTGATGGTGCGGGCGGTATCGTGACGAGGAGGGTCAGAGCAAGGCATGATACCAAGGATTTCCCAGGAGTTGTCACCACGCTTGCGAGCGACACCAAGAGAGCGGAAACCACGGGTGGCGAACTCGGCGACCTTGTTCTTGTAGGCCTCATCGATGGCCTCGGGGATGGGGTGATCCTCCTCGACAGTCTTAAGAACGAAAAGCGGGGCGCCCTTGACGCAGATGATGCGCTCGCCCTGGGGGGACTCGACAACGGCCTGGACCTTCTTGGAGACGGGATCGAAGGGGTGGAACTCAAGGACCTTGTACTTGCTGAGGACCGACTTGGCACGGGGATAGTACTTGAGCGCCTTCAGGAAAGCCTTATCGATGGCATCAATACCCTTCTTCTTACGGGAAGCGGCCAAGCAGGCAGTGAGCATGAGGTCCTCGGGCTCGACGCCGGCGACGGTGTAGGGCTCGGAGAGGGACAGCTTGTTCTTGGTAAGGGTACCGGTCTTGTCAGAGCACAGAATCTCGACACCAGCAAGAGACTCGATGGCGCTGAGCTTCTGGACGATGGCCTGCTTCTTGGCGAGGTAGGCGGCACCGACGGCCATGGTGGTGGTGACGACAGCGGGGAGACCGACGGGGACACCAATGATGGTGATGGCCAGGGTGAACTCGAGGATGTGGACGATGCCGTTGGAGCGGTAGAAGGAGCTGACCCAGACGACGAGAAGGGTGAGGATGACCAAGATGAGGAGAACCGTACCGATACCATTGAGAACCTCTGTGAAGTGACCGGTGCCGGAGGAGGCGCTGGCGACGAGGGAGGCAGCACGACCGACGAAGGTGGAGTCACCGGTGGCAGTGATGACGATGAAAGCCTCACCACGCTTGACAGCGGAAGAGGCATAGCAGACGTCACCCTTGTGCTTGTCGACGGCGAGCGACTCACCAGTGATGGCGGACTGATCGACCTGGAGGAAAGCATCTTCGGTGACGATGCGGCCGTCGGCGGGAATGATGGTACCTTCTTCGACCTGGAGAATATCACCAGGGACGACTTCGGGAGCCTCAACCTCGGTGAGGGCGCCGTTACGGAGAACAGTAGCCTTGAGAGCAAGGGTCTTCTTCAGTTCCTCGACGATGGAACCGGCCTGGAATTCCTGAACGAAACCAACGCAGGCATTGAGCAAGAGCAGGGCGCAGATGACACCAAAATCGACCCAGTCCTCAAGACCGGCAGCGAGGACGGCAGCAGCCTCCATGACGAACTGAATGGGACCAACAAAGTACATGAGGAACTTGAGAATCAGGTTCTCCTTCTCCTCTGCATGGCTAGTTAGCATCGCATACGAAGGCGACCATGCAGCAGGAATACGCACCCTTCATCTGATTGAGACCGTACTTCTTCCGGCGGGCCACGACCTCAGCATCGGTGAGACCGATGCGTGTGTCCGTCTGGAGAAGCTCCTCAGGGACGACGCGCGCACCGCCGGGCTGAGCGACCTCCTCCTCCTCGTAGTCAATGGCGGCATCTTCGGATTCAAGCTCTTCAATCAGGGCATCCATGTCCTCATCCTCCTCGTCTTCCTCGTGATCGGTCTTGGGAGGCAGGGCAGCAGGCTGCTCGGTGCCATACTCCTTCTTCTCATCCAGGTGGCCACTGGGGACGGACGTGCCGAGGTGGTTGGGCGGCACAGCGCCAGTGTTCTGGGTGAAGTCAGTCATGTTGTTGGGTTGCGCGCAGGGCCATTGACACGGCATACCTCGGCCATGGCGGGCTAGCAGCGGAAAGCTATACGGTGGCGATACAGGCGATATGGAAAAGGGTAAAAAGAAGGGGGTGGGTGACGCCGATTCAAAGTCTCAGATGAGATTCAAATCGACAACGTTGAGCCTGCAGGAGAAGGAGGAAAAGTCAGCCAGGCTTTGGTTATATAGGGCGGGCGCGCAATTTCATTGGCGGGTGGTCTGTGCGCTCGGGTCCGACGCTTCTCTCGAGCAAGAGGCCGAACAGGGCGATCGATCGGCCGTTCGTGGAAAAGCGGGCTTTCATGCGACAAGAAGTGACGACGACGTACCTTTTCGCACGGTGACAGGGCCGATTGAGGACGCAGACCTGTCTGCCCGTCGAGGAGCGCGAGGAGGGTGAGGGAGGGGGGACGGGGCGGATGGGAGGCAGACTCGATACGAAGATCAATCGAAGGCAAAACTCTGAAGGGAAGGGGGCGATGATGGAGGGAAGCTGGAGGGTCTTATAAGAAAACGGCAAGGCCGGAAGGAGGCCTGGCTTTGCACACAAAGTGACGAAAGTGGGCTCTCGGTGCGAAGGCGGACTCGCTCGCGGTTCGTTCGCCGATATGGCAGGGCGGGATTAAAATCCAGAGAGCGCTCTTTCTCTCTCCTTCTGCAACGTCTGTCACGGGAAGCGGGATGGACGGCCAACAAGCAGCACTTGAGCACACAACCCACACGGAGGCTGCGTGGGAGAGGCTTGAGCCGGGCCATGGTTGAGTGTCAAAACAACGCCGCCAGGGCCAGGGCCAGGGCTCTTGCCGAATCAGGCCTAGGGCGTGTCTTTGGTGATTGGCTGCTCGTCAGGGCAATTTTGTCCTGACCCACCCTCTACCAACAAGCTCCCTTTCTTGTCCCTTGAGCTAGCACTCCGACTATGTACCTGTACTTAAAATGAGGGTCCGCCCTCTCCGTGCTAGACTACCCAGATGCGCTGGAATAATTGCGCTCAGATTATTGTGATCGTTATGCGGCGCTTCTTGGCTGCGACTGCTGCTGCTTCTTCTTCTTGTTGCTCAGCGGTTCTCTGTTTCGCGACGAGGAAGCTGGAGACGGCAAGGGCGCCGAACATGGGTAGCTTCCGCACGAACCCCATGGCGGTGTGTGTCCTTCAGAATTTCTGCGGGCTCTCCCGCACGGCCTGCAAACAAAGGAACACTGGAAACATTTTGTGGAAACACTGTTGGCTGGACAAACATGCAGAATTTTTGTGTGGGGAAAACGACAACTCTCTTCGGCGCGCCATTATTTCATCCACTTTGCCTCCACTACTCCACCCTGCCGATGAGCGATATTTCTGCTTCTAGAAAAAAGTCTAAAGGTGGTGGCCGCGGTGCGGAGCGGATTCCGGCTTCCCTCTTCTTGCGCGATTTTCATTTTCATCAATAATCCGTGGGCACGGTGCAGCACGGCGCGCTATTTTCCCTGCCTTGGCTGGAATAACCCAGAACAGAAAAGACTCAGACGACAAAACCCTCTCATCCCTTTTTCGTCTCTTCCCCCATCTCCGCCGGCGCAACCCAGGATCCAGGCACTCTCATCACAAACTGTGATACAGAGAGGCTGGAAAGCGGTTTCACATATTGTCGGATTCATCGACCCTGGTGCGCCGTACCAGTAGGAACCCCACGCAGCATGCTGCACTTTCTGCAGCTGGGAGGCCGTCATCGTCGAGACTTCACCAACTAACTGACCAAGCCAACAGGTCAGCAATTGCGAGATGCCGCGCACGCCGGTGTGCTTTGCTTGTGCACGAAAAGAGCCTTGTGCGCGGAGAGACGCAATGGTGCCGTCATGAGCCCGGGATGCCATCAGCAGCAACTTCGATGCGTCGGTCGCTCGTGCTGACCAGGCTGAAAACCCCCCACACAAGTTTGTTCATCGGCATCAGCGTTTCGATTATTCTGCCGCGCCCGAAACGCTCGGATAACGCAACGTCAATCACAAACTGCACGCCGGGGCTCGGCACAATGCTTGTTCTGCCCGGATCGCCCAGCGCCAAGGCGTCCAAGGATGACATTTCCCCTGCCCACATTCACCACTGGCAGCATTCGGATGACATCGATGGCGTGCGGGGAAAACATTGGAATGCCGTGTGCTGCTTCCTAGCCTTTCAGTTGCACTGCAGAGTTTCGACATGATGGTTGTGTTGCGCAGAAATGCCCGCTCAACTGAGTATGTTTGAGCTTGCCGCTGGTGGGTGCGACTAAAACCTCGCTAGAACAGGAACGCCGTGTGCTCTCGACTCGGCTCGCCGTGTTGGATTCCTCGATCCGCGCTTTTCCATGCTTGCACGAGGCCCACCCACAACCTGGAAGCACCTCGGGACCGCTCGTGCTTCGGCCGCACACTTGGCTGTGACATCGGCCTATCACAAAACCGCCCTATCGCCAGGCCTGCACCCAATCACCGACCTTTCACGAGATAAGCGAATCGCCAAACGCGCTGTTCAATCTTCTGTCCGGTCTGGTCTGTGCGAGAGAAGGGCCGTTGAGGAAACACTGGCGTGGTGACGCCGACGGATGCGACAACTGCGATTTCAGGACTGATGTGACGACAGTCGAAGGTGCTTTATTTTCGTTTCATCCTCCGACGAGAGGCGCTGGCAGCTGCCCGTGGTGACCCCTTCCCAGAACCACAACAAATATCCTCTTTTGGACGCGGTTTCTGCAACCAGCTCCTTCCCTTCCACCGTTATTCAACCATCAATGTTTTCTTACCCTTCCTCCGGCCCACCCAACCTTCGCCTCCTCTTTTTCACCCTTCGTCTTCCTTCTCTCTCTCTTCCCATGTTCCAATAATTGGTCCACCTTGGCAAAGGTCATTACTTCTGCTCTGCATCTTCCACATGCCCATCTCAGGCTGGCCAAGCCTGTCCCATGACCGCCATGCATCTAGCACCAATAGTCCATCCTACGATCAATACCTTCCATACTGCGTACTCCGTAGACACGTTGGTTCAAGCCCAACCCTCATCCGCATCTTCTCCGTCCAGCCCTCGATCACATTTCCCGCCTGGTGCGATTATTTGAACATGAGTCTTTTTTTCTCCTGCTCTTGGGCACAATGTCGTGCCGCACCTGCAGCTTGCGGCTCGTTCTGGCTAGAATCGGACAACGCATCGTCGACGAGCAGACTCCACTTTTCAGGGGCAAGAATGGTCCCTTGATGGGGTTCCACCTGGACCCTTAGTCGAGCTGCACGACAGCCTTGGAAACGTGGGGAAGAGGCTCCAGGCGGCAGGCACGGGGCTTCCAACTCACGCTCTTGGCTATGCACTCGCCAAGGCATTCTGGGTTTGTACCGTATCCTCTGGATTGCGTACACTTTGAATGCGAACTTGGCGGGTTTGGCATCTTTATACATAAAGAGCCTATCTCTGGGCAGACGTCCTTGGCCATTGCCGGCGGTATGTAAAATGCCTCACAAGCTATTTATTTTAGAGTCGCCGCGAGGTGGTATTTTGTTGTGTAGATTAATTTCCGGATTCCCGCCGGGCATATGGACTGCTGCTCCACTTTCTTGCGCCCGCCTTGCAGATGATCCCATTCGAAAGGTCATGGTTTTTGATATCATATTACCGACACGCTGTACGGAGCTAGCATTTTGAATATGTATTCATCACGGAGCGCATGCACGAATTTGTTGGAAACATTGGAATTTCGTCTGCTGGCTGCTACTGGGCACCCTTATAGTGGGCCCAGACTACTCCATTTATTCTACTATCGGCACGCGACCATTTTCTGGCTCTGGTTGGGATATGGTGCGAGTCCCCACTGTGGAATCTGGGGTATACTCGTTGCCAATGCTTTCTGCAGGGGTGGGCTACCATCTGGTGCTCCCTGAGTCGAGGCAGACCTATGAGAGGTAAAACCTGGATTTACTTCTTCGTCGACCGGAGTTGCGTTGCTCTGCGTGTCGGTGGTATCCTACTGTGCCGGTGCGTCGAGTTGACTTGATTTATCCTTGGGAGCCTCTCGACAATGGTTGCATCAAGCGGAACATATGGAAGTTTCGCTCAGTCTCTGGCAAGTTGCAGCTTCGTCTAATGCGTTGATGCGTTGATCAATCTCGCAGTGCTTGAGTTCTGGGATGGAGAGCATTACATGAGTACACCAGAAAGCACTAGGAACCCAGGGACTACAAGCTGGGAGGTATCGCAGTTCACCAGTGTTCTTGTATCACATACAGATGTACTGTACAACTAGCACAAAATCTAGGCGACTTGAATTTCATCCTCTCCTCACTCTCATAGACACTACTTTCTGTCGCAACAGCATCGTAGAAAGATCCATGTGTGTCTCCATCACCACCATCCAACCACCTTCCCAAACAGGACACAACCCACGATGCTCGCATCCCAATACGAGCCTTGGCAACAAACAGGACTCCTCTATGCTCCCAACATTCCTTACTGTGTACATATTTTTTGGAACCTACAGCACTCTCGAGATCTCTAGCCACTGTTCACACAAACACCATCACCATCCCAACACCCATGCACTTCCCCACCCCAACCTCCCTCCCCCTCCTCACCGCCTGCCTCGCCCTCAACACCCTCTCCAGCATTTACTCCCCGCCCACCCCAAGCCATGGCTGCCGTCACCCTCTTCCCCCAAACCTCCTCTCAGGCGGGCCTTCACTCAACTTTACCCTGAACTCGCCCCGCGGAGGCGGCGATCGAAGGTACCTTCTGCACCTGCCGAGCCATTTTTCTGCTTCGAATAAGAGGCCGGTTCCCATGGTGATTGTAATACATGCGTTTGGGCAGACGACGGCGTCGGTGGAGGAGATGACGGGGTTTTCGGAGGAGGGGGAGGGGGAGGGGGAGACGGATGTCGGGGTTGTTGTTGTGTATCCGGAGGGGGTGAATGTAGGTTTAGGGATTTTGTTTGTTACCCTAAGATATCGATGCTGGCTGTTTGCTGTTATTGTTTGGGTGGGTTTGAGGAGGGTTTATTGGGGTTGGTCGTTTGAGCTCGGGTTTGGTATTCCTTATTTTCATTTTCTCGGACTGTTTTCTGTTATATGTATTTCCGACCTAGATGTTTGTGTTCTCACTTTTTCTCTTCTCTACTATTTTTCTGTCACTTCTTTTCTGTCACTATTCTTCTGTTACTACTTTTCTGTTACTACTTTTCTGTCATTACTTTTCTGTCACTACTTTTCTGTCCTCTATTGTTCTATTCTCTATTTCTCTGATCTCAATTTCTCTAATCTCAACTTCTCTAATCTCAACTTCTCTGATCTCTATTTCTTTGATCTCTATTTCTCTGGTCTCTATTTTTCTTGTCTCAATATCCCATTCCTCACCGTTCTGTTCTTGAAATCGACTTTCGTAGCCCAATCAGACATCGCCCATTCCAGCTCCCACTGCCCTACCAAATCAATCTTCTACCATCCCTCTGCACCCCGCTCACCAAACCCCAGAACGTCTGGCTCGGCGACCCCGGCGCCCACAACCTCACCACCCTCGACGACCGCCCCTTCATCTCCGACCTCCTCACCCACCTAACCTCCACCCTCTGCCTCGACACCTCCTGCATCTACGCCACCGGCTTCTCCAACGGTGGCGGTCTCGCCGCCCTCCTGGCTTGCTACCCGCCTACCGCGTCCCGCATCGCTGCCTTTGCGGGAGTGTCTGCTGCGTATTATACCAAGCAGTCGTTGGGGTACAGCTTATTTGAGCCCGAAGCATGTGACACCGGGGGCAGGAAGACGATGCCATTCCTAGACGTGCATGGAGAGAAGGACATGGTGATTGCGTATGACGGGGACAATTCCAACTTCGACGTCGATGGGAATGGAGTCCCGGACCCGGATACGCTGCCTATCAATTCTTGGTTGAATGATTGGGGGGTTAGGAATGGGTGTCCGGAAAGCGGGAATCTGACGGTGCAGAGGTGGTTGGAGACGGGGGATGTGGTGAATTAGACGGTGGTGTTGAGGGATGGGGGTGATGGGATTGTGAGGGGTAGTTGGACGTGTCGGGGGTGGGAGGATGTGGTTGTGGGGTATAGGGTTAGGGGGCTGGGGCATGGGTGGCCCAGTACGGTGAAGCTGGATGAGGTGTGGGAGGGGTTTAGGTTGGGGCCGCAGGGGTGGAATGCGTCGAGGGTGCTGATGAAGTGGTTTTGGAGGTGGAGTTTGGGGAGCTTGACGAGTGAGGGGCCGTGAGAGGAAAGGAGGGGGAGAGAGGTAGTTGATTAAATGGTGGGAAAGTAATTGAAATTATTTGGTTGTAGGGGTGGTGTAGTCCCAGAGAGCAACCTCAACCACATCTCAGTTCGTAAGTTGATTCCAAAGAAGATGGCTAGTGTAAGCACCTCCTGCTAATTCAACTACCTAAGGTTATTGCTACGGTACCCCCAATCGCTGAATTCTCTCCAGCTTTCGCACCCTTGTTGTAGGTTTATAGTCGTTGTTGTAGAGATAGAGGTGACCTGAGTGCCTATCACTGTTATAATCAATTTTCTGATTCCCTAAAGATAAGACATATCCTTAAGCTGGAGCAATGATATTGTCAGGATGTAATGTAGTAATGTGATCAGACTTTAGCTCTGTTGAAAGCTTAGAGTTGTGCGCGGACGCTGGGTCGTGATTTTCAGTGACGCAAAGAGAAAAGGAGTCTTTGCAGTCGTTCGCCCGCATCAATAGGGAGTGTTAACTCATCGAGATAAGCAACCTACTTGCTATCATATAGTCTTATTGATATTTTGATATTGGTGATTCCTCAAGGTATCACTACACGTGACCTCATACCCCCCCGGGGCACCCTCTAGCGTCTTGGCAGCAGCTTCCTCGACTCAACGAGAACCTCACGAACCCGCCTTCGAGCTGGCTACTCACCTTCACATCAACAATACCTATCACTTTGCGCCTTTTGCGGCGCCACAAACTACGTCGGTCAACGCATGAGATTGCGTCTTCCGAGTACTGCCTTGACAGCATCTTGCCGGCTGAGGCGCGCCACCGCTCCGCGAAAAGCTTTCACAGTCGTGAGAGTGTTCTCCTTGCACGGGTCTGCTCATAACGGGCGTGAAGATACCCAGGACCCCAGGTAGGTCGCCACGAGACTCGCCATAATCACTGCCACCTGCCACGTGGTATTGCCCTCCCCTTTGCCGTGTCAATGCCTGGCGCCATCACGAAGAATAACAAGAAGGCGGCGTCCAAGAATGCTTTCCGCCGAGCGAAGAAGAAGTCGAAGCGCGGGGTAAGTCGTCACCACAATTCTGATCGTTGCGACACATCTGAAGCGGGAAAGCAGGAAACCCCTTCCGAGTCCCGCGAGGGCAGCGTGACACCCTCTCTCAGCGATGCAGAGTCAGTCTACTCCGAGCTTACCCAGGATGGCGACAAGGCGGCCGACGACGAAGTCACGCCTGTGTATGACTTCGACAACCCCCTCTACGAGCAATACAGAGAAGTCTTGGAGAAGTTCCGACAGCCGTCGGAAGAGGAAGCGGCAAAGAAGGAGGAGGAAAAGCCCGAGGTTTACTTTGATGAAGATGAGTTCATGGACGAAGAGCGTGAAGAAGAGACCGCAAAGAAGCTGTCCAAGAAGGCGAGGAAGAAGCTCAACCGGATGACAGTCGCCCAGTTGAAGGCTGCCGTTAAGAAGCCCGAGCTTGTGGAGTGGACTGACGTTGATTCCTCCGATCCTCTCCTCCTCCTTGCGATCAAGAGTGCGAAAAATGTAGTTCCTGTGCCGAGCCATTGGTCCCTGAAACGAGAGTACCTATCATCAAAGCGTGGTATCGAGAAGCCTCCATTTGCATTGCCAAAGTTCATCCAGGAGACTGGTATTCAAGAAATGCGCGATGCTGTGCTGGAAAAGCAGGCAGAAATGACTCTGAAGCAGAAGCAGCGAGAGCGTGTTCAGGGCAAACTTGGAAAACTCGATATCGACTACTCTAAGCTCTACGACGCGTTCTTCCGCCGCCAGACGAAGCCAGAATTGACCCGCTATGGCGAGGTGTACTATGAGGGCAAAGAGTATGAGACCAATCTTAAACATCTCAGGCCAGGCGAATTGAGCGATGAACTCAAGGAAGCTCTAGCCATGCCACCTGGAGGGCCGCCTCCGTGGCTTGTGAACATGCAGCGTCATGGCATTCCGCCATCGTACCCGAACATGAAGATTCCCGGCGTTAATGCTCCCATCCCTCCCGGCGCTTCATGGGGTTATCAACCAGGTCAGTGGGGAAAGCCGCCTGCGGACGACGCTGGCCGCCCTATCTGGGGAGGAGATCTTACCGGACTCGCCGAACTCCAACAGCAACAGCTACCTACGCATCCCGGAGAGCCAGTGGAGAGAGGCATGTGGGGAGCTCTGCGAGCAGAAGGAGAGAGTGAAGATGAAGAAGAAGAGGAAGAAGAGGAGGAAGAGGAAGAGGAAGAGCAGACCGGTGCAGACATGTCAGGAATACAGACTTCGATGACTGCTGCCTCCGCCATGCCCTCCGAAATCGGTGGGATCGAGAGCATCGGAGGTGAATTCACTTTGCGCAAGCAGCGCAAAGGAATCGAGACCGAGGAGCCACACGCCCCCCGCAGTGCATACCAAGTGCTCCCGCAGAAGGATATCCAAGCTACTGGTTTCTTCGGCGGCGAGCATGCGTATGACCTTGACGCCGCCCGCCGTGAGCAATTTGGAGATAATAAGAGGAAGAGAAAGGCTGGTGATGTTGAAGTGTCTGTCGATGTGGACGCCCTGGGAGATAATGGCAAATTGGATAAAGAGGCGCTCAGGAAGCAGTATGAAGCTCAGAAACGAGCGGAGACACAGGGTAATTGGGCTCCCATTGATCAGGATGATCTCAGCGAGATGATTGCTGCTGAGCGCCATAAAAGAGCAAAGAGGGAGGACAATAGGCGAAATAGGCGTTGAGGGGGGCTGCTGGTATGACTTGGAGGGATATGTGAGCGTTGAAAGAGTCGACAAGGGTCTTGTAAGAACTCGGCGTAAGATAAGTGATGAAATGGGCTGGCCATGACGAGATGGGAAGAGATTCGAGATGTATGCGCGGTGAGATGTTTCCCGGTGCGAGAAGCGGATGAGAGGGATCCTGTAAAGAAATTCTGTTTAAGAGCTTTGATGGCCTCAGGAGTTTGGGAAACAGGCAAGCATGAAGGTCGGCGTTCAAGGGAAATGGTAATCGGTGCCTAAGAGATACTCCACGGCTGGTTCACTGTCCATGGTATACTTAAGAGCGGTGCAGCGGCAGGCTATGCGATTCATTCAAGAGATCAAGCTTTTTTGAAGTGCCACCAGTGCGGGGTGCTAAGTACATGTCGGAAGCAAAGAGAGATTTGTGATGCACAAGGTAGGAATCAGGAAGCAAGATTCAAGAAGTTTCTTCAAGAACAAAGCGTAATCCGCTCAAACTTGGAGATCCAAGACATGAGCGCGAACACGTTCCCTGCACATTTCGGAGTGCCCAACCGGTATCCTCTAACCTCGCTCTAGGTATAAGTACGTCCTTTGATTATCCCAGGGCGCTAGATTAAGAGCATCTTATTTGCCAAGTTAGGATTGCAGGCGGAGGCAAGTGTTGCAACTGCAGGCGCAAAACAATCCATCCCGAATCACGTGAATCTAGGAAAATCGCGTCCGCCGCGCTTGGCTTCGACTTCACTGCACCAACACTCAAATACTCCGTCGCAATCTTCGCTTCCTCAACACCTCCATTCTTCCTTGTTTGCAAGCTTTTAGTGGATAGTACTTACGCTCTAGTATATCCTGCCATCGCTCTTTTGCGCACCCAAACGGTTGACCTTCCGGTGCTGTCGTCGCAACCATGGATAGGGACAGGGACCGAGACCGCAGGTTCGTCGCATTTCCCACTACCGCCTACCGCCACGAGCAAGATGTTGGGTCTCCTACCGACCAAGTTGCTCTCTGGCTGTATTCTTAGTTCACGCTGACATCTCCTCAGGGACGATAGATACTCCAATACCTACCGGCCGCGCTCTCCCGCCCCACGCGTAGACAGCTACAGAGCTCGTTCACCTGTGCGCGCCAGAGGCCTTGCCGGCGCCGACACCTACACGCCTGGCGGTCGGCCGCCGCGCCCACGAAGCCGTTCTCCGCCATGTAGACGAAGGTCACGAAGCCCAAGGCGAGATGACAGTTGGAGGGCTAGGGCTCGATCACCGCCTCGTCGGGGATACTCGCCGCGCCGCGATGACTACAGAAGCGACCGAGGAAGGTCACCCCGACGTGAAGGATACGATTCGTATGGACGGTCGCCTCGTGTGCGCGAGAGGTCTCCTCCGCCCAGGGAGAGGGATCCCTCGCCCGCACCCAGCCGTAGCATCCGGTCTCCCGTGCGGTCCGCTAGGTATGATGAGCCTCCGTCGCGACCCCGCAGGTAAGCTCTCTGGAACTTCAGATTGCCGTCAGTTTGTTGACGTTTTCCGTAGCCCTTATCGTCGATATTCCCCTGCTCGCGATACCCGTGATGTGAGGCGCCGCTCCCCTTCACCCCGTCGGGAACGACAAGATCCATATACAGCAGACACTTGGCGTCGCAGGTCACCGTCCCCTGCAAAGGCAGCATATGCATCCAACGACGTTTCCGGGAGGGAGTCGGCAACTACCTCACGTCGCTCATCGCCACCTCCTGTACACCCCAGCAGAGCCGCTCTTGTTGATGACCGGTCCTTGAGAGAGCCCGCTTCGGCAGTAAGGTCACCGTACCGCGAAAGAGACACCCGAGATCGCGAACGAGACTATGACAGAGAAAGAGATTATGCTGCGGATCGCGAACGAGAGCGCGACCGGTCGCCTCCTCGGCACCGCGATGCGCCGCCTACGGGACCTCGTGGCGATAGAGATTTCGCTCCCCCTTCTGGTCCATCTGGTGGTTACCGCAACGGCGACAGTAATATTGGGCGCCCTCCGCCAACTGGACCCTCTGGTCGCGGCTATCCTTCCCCTGCCATGTCACCGCCGGGCGGCCCATCACGCACGACACCGCAACCGCCTGGCTACCCACGAAGCAGCCACCCCAATCTCGTTTCGCGTCCAGGAGGCCGGGGACGTGGTGGTTTTGGATACGATGCCCCCCGCGACTTCTCCGGACCGCCTCCCAGGCGCGGATCGGGATATTGGGGACCCCCTCGTGGTGGCTATGGCGGACCACCGCCCGGAGGCCGTGGAGCTGGACCTGCACCATTCGCCCCTCCCTTCCGTGGCTCCAGCAATAGCACGTCGACTACCTATCCCCGTACGCAGCGTTTCCGCGACCATCTAGCGGATCTGCCCAAGGAAGTTCCTGGTGGTCAGAAGCTGCCCGAGCTCTATGATAAGAGTAAGATTTTGAAGCTAGAGGAGGAGATGCGCATCCTGCGGGAGAAGATTGAAGCAAAGGAGGCGGCGAAGCGGCAAAGCTTGAAGGAGTGGGATGCTGGGGAGAGGGAGAGGGAGACGGCGGCCGTGAAGGTGGAGTTGGCGGAGAAGCATTTGGCGAGTTTGAATGGGGAGGCGGAAGCGGGTGGGCCGGCGTATTAGTAGTGCGGCTTTTGATGAAGTGCTTGGATCGGGAGTGCCAATTGGGGGAGATAATGAGATGATGTGGACGAGGGTTTTGCTTAGCATTTCAAGGTGATACTATCTCTGAAGTTCTAGGTTATGGTGGTGAGGTTCGATATCGAGGATTTCGGCGGATGATGGGTTTTGGAGTGGGAATGAGGTAGCCTTGGACGTCTATGCACGCGCACTAGCTAGGCTCTTCCGCCCGGGACACAGTTAAGTCGCGTCGAAGGAAGGAAGAGTCGATCAGGGGGTGGAAGAAGCTAAACGATTCGGATTTCGAGACATCTGGGCGAGGAGTTGGGGAGTTTCTTTTTGGTGTAGCATAGTAGTGGGGGCTAGAGGGCGTTTTATGGATTACTGTAGACTGCCTATTAGGGATACATATCTGTTGTTGTAATAATTATCTATTTGGTGTGATTGGTTTGAGTGATGTGATAGATGTTCCGGAGAGGGAGTAGTCTTTTCGGTGCTTATGGCAGGTACCTAATATAAGAAACACATTGCAACATGATTCTTGCCTGTAAGAGTGTAGCATTACTTGTATGCACTGGGAGGCTTGAGGTACCGGGTGGCGGCGATGGTGGTCCCCCACCGAACTACTCAAGGCGCCGAGGCATGCTCATTGGGCCCAGTCATCATGGGTTGCCGCATCTGCAGCGGGAGCTAAAATAATTGTCCTGCGAGTTCCTTCAGAAGTTCACAACCTTCGCCGCCGCGTACTCGTACAGGCCGGACTCTCTCCCTTCCCTCTGACCGCTGGCCATGCCTGGCGTCACGAAGGCTGAGACTTCCACACCTCGCTCCGCAAAGCCGGACGCCATGTCCACCACCGGCAGACAGCGAGCAGCCCCGCGCGGTGGCTCAAAGGCGAATGCGAACGCGCCGCCGCCCACGACGACCCCCTCTCACCTAGACACCGAACAAATGAAGCCGCGAAAGGGCGGCCAGAAAGACGAGTTCTCCGCCCTGCTGGAACCCTTCTACTACGGCAAATCCCTCACCGACCCCATCAACACCGCCGAAGACAAATGGAACCTGCTCCCCGCGTTCCTCAAAGTGAAGGGCCTCGTGAAACAGCACATCGACTCCTACAACCACTTTGTCGACGTGGAACTGAAGAAGATCCTCAAGGCGAACAAAGTGGTGCGCAGTGACGTGGATCCGAATTTCAAGCTCGAGTATACAGATATCCGCGTCGGGTTCCCGAATCGTCAGGATGAGGACGATATTGAGAATCATAAGAGTAATGTCACGCCGAACGAGTGTCGGTTGAGGGATATGACGTACGCGGCCCCCGTCACGGTGGATATTATCTATACGAGGGGGAATGTGAGGGTGAAGAGGACGGGGATCAAGATTGCGAGGATGCCGATTATGCTGAAGAGTAACAAGTGCAGGTTGGTTGGGAGGAATGATCGAGAGATGGCGCTCGTGGAGGAGTGTCCGCTCGATCCCGGAGGGTACTTCATCGTCAGGGGCCAGGAGAAGGTCATCCTGGTCCAGGAGCAGTTGAACAAGAACCGTGTGATTGTGGAGAGCGCCAAGGGCATCATGCAGGCTTCCGTTACGAGTTCGACGCACGAGAGGAGGACGAAGACATATGTCATTCAGAAGAAGGGACTCATGTTCCTCAGACACAACACGCTCTCCGAGGAGATTCCCATTGTTCTCGTCTTGAAGGCTCTAGGTGTCCGGTCTGATAAGGAGATCCTTCTCATGGTTGCTGGCGACGACGGCGCATACCAAGACAGCTTTGCCATCAACTTCGAGGCATGTGCAAGGGAGAAGGTACACACTCAGCAGCAGGCGCTGGAATACATAGGATTCCGCGTGCGGCTGTCCAAGAAACCGAATACGGCAAGGTCGCGCAACTACCTCATGGAAGCTATCGAATGTCTCTCTTCCGTTGTGCTTCCGCACGTTCCCGTCGAAGGCCTGGACTTCCGCACCAAGGCTCTCTACGTGGCGTCCATGGCTCGGAAAGTGCTCATGGCGATTCACGACCCTACGCTCGTCGATGACCGAGATTATGTCGGTAACAAGCGCCTCGAGTTGGCGGGTCAGATGCTGTCTCTTCTGTTCGAGGATCACTTCAAGAGGTTCAATCACGAGTTCAAGCTCAGCATCGACAAGGTGCTGAAGAAGCAGAATCGGGCGTCGGAGTTTGATGCCTATTCACACTTCACAGTACACAAGAATCAGATTACCTTGGGAATCGAACGCGCGCTGGCAACCGGGAACTGGTCCCTCAAGCGTTTCAAGATGGACCGCGCTGGAGTCACGCACGTTCTTAGCAGACTGAGTTACATCGCTGCGCTTGGTATGATGACGCGAATCAGCAGTCAGTTCGAAAAAACGAGAAAAGTCTCTGGTCCTCGTGCGCTGCAACCGTCTCAGTTTGGTATGTTGTGCACGTCGGATACTCCTGAAGGAGAGGCATGCGGTCTGGTAAAGAACTTAGCTCTCATGACACATATCACGACGCAAGAGGAGGAAGAACCGATCAGGAATATCATCTATGGCCTCGGTGCACAGGATATCAATGAGTACACGGGAGATGAGATACACCGAGAGGGTGTCTACGCCGTCTGCCTTAACGGAACGCAAGTGGGGTTGACCTATTATCCAAAACAATTTCTTGTAGGATTCAGGAAGCTCAGAAGGAGAGGGCGCATCTCGGCGTTCACCAGCATTCACATCAATCACGACTTCAAGGAGGTCCATATTGCCACCGATGAGGGTCGTATTTGTCGACCCCTCATCATCGTGGAGAATGGTCGCTCCATGGTCACGGCTCGGTATCTCAAAGCACTGCGCTCAGGCAACATGGACTTCGATGGTTTCCTGTCTCGCGGTCTGGTCGAATATCTCGATGTCAATGAGGAGAATGACTCCAACATTGCCACCTACGAGCATGAAATCAACCAGTACACGACCCATCTGGAGATTGAACCCTTTACCATCCTGGGCGCCGTCGCAGGCCTCATTCCTTATCCTCATCACAACCAGTCTCCGCGAAACACCTATCAGTGTGCTATGGGTAAACAGGCCATTGGTGCTATTGCATACAACCAGTTTACCCGCATCGATACTCTGCTGTATCTCATGGTGTATCCACAAAAGCCCATGGTGAAATCGCGGACGATCGAACTCATCAAATACGACAAGCTGCCTGCAGGACAAAACGCCACAGTGGCAGTCATGTCCTTCTCCGGCTACGATATCGAAGACGCCCTGATCCTCAACAAAGCCTCCTGCGACCGCGGCTTCGGCCGCTGCCAGGTCTTCAAGAAGACGTCTCTCCCGCTGAAAACGTACGCCAACGGCGCCTCGGACGTCGTCAACGCCAGCGCCGTTGACCCCCAGAACCCGAAGCACCACGCGCTGGGCTCCGATGGCCTGGCTCAAGTTGGTGCTCGCCTCGACCAAGGAGACGTCTACGTCGCCAAAGCGATCCCCACGGAAACTGCCCCCGGCACTTCTGCCCGCTATATCGACAAGCCGCAATCGTACAAGCTACCGGACCACTCCTACATGGACAAGGTCGCTCTGGTAGAGAACGAAACCACCGGCGCCACCACGATCAAGTTCCTGCTGCGGCAAACGCGCCGCCCCGAGCTCGGCGACAAGTTCTCCTCCCGGCACGGCCAGAAAGGTGTGGTGGGGCTGATCGTGCCGCAAGAAGACATGCCCTTCAACGACCAAGGCATCGTGCCGGACATCATCATGAACCCCCACGGCTTCCCGTCGCGCATGACGGTGGGCAAGATGATGGAGCTGCTCAGCGGCAAGGCGGGCGTGCTCGACGGGTCGCTGCAGTACGGCACCGCGTTTGGCGGCTCCAAGGTCGAGGACATGGCCGACCTGCTGCTCCAGCACGGCTTCAGCTACTCGGGCAAGGACTACATGACGAGCGGCATCACGGGCGAGGCGCTGCAGTTCTACGTCTTCTTCGGCCCCATCTACTACCAGAAGCTCAAGCACATGGTGCAGGATAAGATGCACTCGCGGTCGCGCGGGCCCCGGGCGATACTCACGCGGCAGCCGACGGAGGGGCGGGCGCGCGAGGGCGGTCTGCGGTTGGGTGAGATGGAGCGCGATTGCTTGATTGCGTATGGTGCGTCGCAGCTCTTGCTGGAGCGGTTGATGATTTCTTCGGATGCGCACCGCGTCGATGTTTGTGGTGGGTGTGGGCAGATGGGGAGTCAGGGGTGGTGCAGGATTTGCCAGAGCGAGAAGGAGGTTAGGCAGTTGACGATGCCGTATGCGGCCAAGTTGCTGATTCAGGAGCTGGGGAGTATGAATGTCAAGGTGGTGATTGGGTTGGAGGATGAGTTTGGGAGTCGGAGGGGGGAGGGGAGGTAGAAGGGATTGCGGCGAGCGTGGCATCCTAGAGGGAAAGAAGATTCTGATGTGAAGGTCTGGGCTGGATGGGTATCGTTGATGGGGGCTCGGACAAGGAAAAGGGGTTTAGGGGGTACTTTTCGTGTCTGCATAGCGTGGCGAATCGGCTAGACCGGATTTCTTTTCTGTGTGAGTGGTAGGTAGGGGTGCATGCATTTCTTGGGTGCGGGCGGTTCATTGTGCATGCATATCTGGTGATATCAGAGCACCCAATTCATCCTTCACACATTCAAACTCGAGTAGCGTCTGGTGTAGGCTTTAGAAGCTGTTGACGTATGATATTCATTCCGAAGGTATCCCCATGCCCTACGACAGCATACGCTCAGGGACTAGAGAGATCTATCTATCAGCTTAAGGCGTAGAGCATTCGATAGACTGCTCATTTCCCTCAACACGCGCATCCTACAACCACACAGGGTACATGTCCAGCTAAGAACAGTCGGACCGCTTTTCTGGGGCCCATCCTCTGTGTTGATATACATGTGCAGAGCGGGCTCGGTCAAGTAAGGCACACTGACCCTTCCAATGTGCTCTTTCTTGTTCTGACGTACTCGCTCAGGATACTGAGACCATTCTCCATCATTCCATTCGCCCTATCCTCCTATTCAATTCGTTCGACCTGCCCTCCTACCCAACTCGTTCGCCAGCCTGCCACACGTCGCAGACGTAGTTTCTTGCCGGATATACCGGCACAGCAAACTGGGATGCGAGAAGACGAACGCGAGCTTATCTCGAGTTCTCTGGTGATCGATCGACCCGAGGATACGGTCGACTAGTTCCTGCGGAAAGAGTAGGATCCCGGGTGACAGATTCTGCCGAGGAGGGAAGCTGGAGCGCACGACGCATTGCAAGATGTCCTGTGTGAGCGGCGGAGCGATGCCACGTCGTTCGAGGACGGGATAGATGGCGAGGCACAGCCGGATCAGATGCTGCATATCCAGGCTTTTTATGATCATGCAGAGCAGCTCCGCAGGCAAACGGGCGAAAGGGTTAACCGGGTCTTGCAAGGAAGGCGATGGGAAAATCCCCGCTGCTTGTGCCATGAGAGAGTCTCAATCCTCGTGTGCTTTGAAGGCTGGGTCCGCAGCGATCCTGAGTAAGGAGCGATAGATAAAGGCCGACAGATACCAAGCCCCGACGGCCACCACCGAGATATATGCTGCAGTCGGCGCCAAGGATTGGGGAAGGATGTTGAAGAGATATGGGTCAAGGACTGCATGCGTCAGCAGATTGTATGAAGCCGATTATGGCGTCTTCTTACTGATATCCGCTGCGACAGGCGGCGGGGTTTCCATCAATGATCGATTGGTAGAATAGAAGGAGGCGGCAGCTTGTATGCGAAGGAAGAGGGTGGTAGGCGGAATGTGTTTGGGCAATGGCAGCTCTCGCTCAGAGCCTCCCGCCTCTCTCCGCTTGCTGTATTCAAGAAGACTTTCCAGGAGCTTTGAGGAATCGCGTACTTCAGTTGCGGAAAACGTATCGAGCCAGAAGTCGGTGGGAGACTGGAGCTTCTGTCAATCTACGCCTCTGGCAAGCAAACGAAGCCACGAAAAACGATTGGAGCATGATAGCCCGTAGCGTTCAACAAATGGAAACGGTTCAACATACAGTCGCTGGCCAGCAGATGCGAACCTCGTACCGTCGACCGGCTTCGAGATCTTTCAACAGGTACCAGGACTCGCGGCCGTGGGGAGCAGTCGACGAAGGGAACTGGACAGGCAGCTGGGTATGGAGTACAGACGCAGCAGAGTTCGGAGCGGCAGACAGCGCCTCTATGTGGGTATTCTCAAAGTTGACAAGGTCATTGGAGTGTTGAATGGGCTGTGGAGTTACGAAGATGGTCTTCTCGACATTGGCAGTCACCATCCAGATGCTGGGGACAATGGAGCAAACGAGAAATGCGCGCATATTTCGCGGGTAGCAAGGCTAGACGGCGGCGGGCACACAGAACCCACACGGAGCAGTGAATAAATCATCCTCTCCAGAGCGAGAGGAAATTATGGTAAAGTTGCGGGAAGCGGGACTGCAGGCGTCGCAGTGAACTTGGTTGATGTCGGAGGTGAGGTGTGCTGTGGTGTGGGGTTTCTCGGCGTGGCAAGGGGGTAGGTGGAAGGTGCGTGCACGTGCCACACCTCAGCGAGGCACTATTTTCTTCTCCGCTTCGAGGGTCAACAATCAACACCACAGACTCTCTCCCCACGCCAACCCACCACCAACGCCGGCACTCTTCCCGTCGAAGCGCTGCACATTTCATCCCCACTATCCTGTAATACAGCTTTGCCTTTACAAACATGAGAGAGGTTATCAGCTTGAACGGTAAGCCAGCTACCCCTCGCCCACGCGCCCTGACCGCCTCCTGCGGGACATATCGGTTATACTGACTTCGCGCGTCTTTAGTCGGCCAGGCCGGTTGCCAGATCGCAAACTCCTGCTGGGAGGTAAGTCTCCCATTCAGACTCCTGCACAAGAGCATTTTCCTGTGCCCTCTGCCTGGATAGCAACACGCGATAGACGCCATTACTAATGGGCTTGGTAGCTCTACTGCCTTGAGCACGGCATTCAGGTATGTGGAACTCATCAGAGCCTTGATATTGCTCGTCACTAACCCATCATTCAGCCTGATGGTTACCTGACCGAGGAACGCAAAGCTGCCCAGGACGACCATGGCTTCAGCACTTTCTTCTCCGAAACTGGTATGTTTACACCCTTTTCCACGCCCCAACCGACACTAACGTTTCCCTGTAGGCCAGGGAAAGTATGTTCCTCGCACGATCTATGCCGATCTGGAGCCCAACGTCGTTGATGAGGTCCGCACCGGAACCTATCGTTCCCTCTTCCACCCCGAGCACATGATCACCGGAAAGGAGGATGCGTCAAACAACTACGCCCGTGGCCACTATACCGTCGGAAAGGAGCTCATCGACCAGGTCTTGGACCAGGTTCGCCGTGTTGCTGACAACTGCTCTGGACTGCAAGGCTTCCTTGTTTTCCACTCCTTCGGCGGAGGAACTGGTTCCGGTTTCGGTGCGCTGTTGATGGAGCGCTTGTCTGTTGACTATGGCAAGAAGTCCAAGTTGGAGTTCTGCGTGTACCCTGCCCCTCAGGTCGCCACATCCGTCGTCGAGCCGTATAACTCCATCTTGACGACCCACACGACGCTCGAGCACTCCGACTGCAGCTTCATGGTTGACAACGAGGCAATCTACGATATCTGCCGGAGGAACCTTGGCATTGAGCGCCCCAACTACGAGAACTTGAACCGTCTCATCGCTCAAGGTGCGTCTAGTTTGTATCCCCTCCCTAGGGTTTGATCTGATTTTGAATAGTTGTGTCTTCCATTACCGCCTCTCTTCGGTTCGACGGCTCCCTGAACGTCGATCTCAACGAGTTCCAGACCAACCTGGTGCCTTATCCCCGTATCCACTTCCCTCTCGTCGCCTATGCTCCTGTAATTTCCGCCGCAAAGGCCGCCCACGAGGCCAACTCCGTCCAGGAGATCACCAACGCCTGCTTCGAGCCCAACAACCAGATGGTGAAGTGCGACCCGCGCAACGGCAAGTACATGGCCACCTGTCTGCTGTACCGCGGCGATGTCGTGCCTAAGGATACGCATACCGCCATTGCCCACCTTAAGACCAAGCCCACCATTCAGTTCGTCGACTGGTGCCCGACTGGCTTCAAGGTGGGTATCTGCTACCAGCCCCCCGAGACCGTTCCCAACGGCGACTTGGCCAAGGTCAACCGCGCTGTGTGCATGTTGTCCAACACGACCGCCATCGCCGAGGCATGGTCCGCTCTCTCGCACAAGTTCGATCTCATGTACTCCAAGCGTGCGTTCGTCCACTGGTATGTTGGTGAAGGTATGGAGGAGGGTGAGTTCTCTGAGGCTCGTGAGGACTTGGCTGCGCTCGAGCGCGATTACGAGGAGGTTGCTGCCGATTCGATTGAGGGTGAGGAGGGTCTTGAGGCCGAGTACTAGACTCTTGAGCCGGTATTGCTACGGTGTGGTGCATACGGTCCGGTATATTGTTCCATGTCTGCATGGTTAGCATTGGTCGGAGCCTAGTCCCGCTTTGATTGAATGAGAGGCATGGAGGTTTGGACTATGTCTCCTGGAACAGATTTCGAAGGATAGGAGTGACCTTGTTCTCTTTATTACACTCTTCTGTAATGCGGTGCTACCAATAAATTGATCTCTTCTCCTGTTGCGCAGTATCCGACGAGCTGTTGCCCGAGTGTGCGCACCCCAATATAAACTAGTCAAAACATCCCCTGTTGTAGTCCGTCTGCTATTCAAGAACCATTCATTAATTCATTACCCATTCAAAACCTAAACTATCACCTATCTACTCGAGCTCCTCATCCCCAGCATCCAGCCCCACGGCCCTCCTCTCGGCCAACTCTGCAATCTTCTCCCTCAACACCTCCCTCCCATACCTCGTCGCCACCTTCATGGCCAAATCCAACATCTTGCCATTAGAATCACGCATCAGCTTCACAATCTCGAACGCCTTCATCCCGCGGTCCTCGCCCGCCAGGCACTCCAGGCCCAGCATCTGGAGGAGCGTGCGATCGATGGTGACTTCGAGTTGCGCTAGAGCTGCCTTCTGCGTCTGCGTGGGACGCGTGTGGGACAGTGTAGACAGGAGCTGCGTGTGCAATGTGGAAGTGAGGATGTGCGTGTGTTCGAGGGCGGTGACCTCGTCGCCCGCCTCCTTCTTCTTCCTACTACTTCCCCCTCCTCCCTCCTCATCGTCCGAGTCTTCATCCATGGCATCGACGTCCCTTTCGCCATCCTCGGCGTCCTTGGGCCCCGTGATGGGCATCTGGAAGTCGAATTCCGACAGGATGGGGCGCGGGAAATACGGGTGCTTCTCCTGGCCCTTGAGGATGATGCAGTGGAAGCGATGGTTGGCCACGGCGACGGGCCAGTACGATTCCTGCTTGCCTCCCGCGGCTAGGCGGGGGAGGAGCGCGGTGTCGAGCAGGGGCACCCAGCGGGCTTGACCGGGTGTGCGCCAGTGCAGGAGCGTGAGGAGCACGCCTGTCGAGTCGTAGATGTAGGGGTCCCCTTCTGCGGAGAAGAAGACGGAGGAGAGTGTCGAGCCGGGGGTCAGGGCGACGATGTCTTCGGTTTGGAATAACTCGTCCCTCTTTACGTTTTCAATCGTGTACAACAGCGTACAGGTGCCGTCGCTGGAAACAGGGCCGTTGCCAATGGTGAGGACGTAGTCGCGCCATGCCGCGCAGGTTACTGCCGGAGACGCCTTTTGCCGATACACGCGCAGGGGGATGCCGTAGAGCGTGTAGACGCGAACGTAAATTGAGGAAGTGAGGGCCACGATGTAGCTGTCACTCAGAGCCAAGGCGGTGACGGATTCGCCCTTTGGAAGACTTGTACGCCAGTCCGCTCGCGTGGTCCACGTTTCGTGGGGACGGTAGTAAATCATTGCGGGTTGGTTATTCTCTTTCGAAGGCGGGCACGAGAAGAGAGTGCCATGCTCGTTCAGGCAGGCTTTATCGTATTGAAAGGGGTCGGTGAAGTGGAAGTCGCGGTGGAATTCGCGGTCGTAGAATTCCACGGTGACGGTATTGTGTGTGGATTCTTGGGAGACGGTCCAGACGAAGCCGGTGAGGTTGAGGCAGAGGTAGCGGCGGTTGCCGCGCCAGGGGGTGCTGCCCGGTTGGAAGGCTTCGTGGGGCTGGGGACGCAGGTATGATGAAGTGTAGGTCCGCCTTTTACCGGATGGCGAGTGTATGTTTAGGTGGTCATTCGTACGTTTGCCGTTGCCGTTGATGGCAGGGGCGTAACCTGCACCGTCGTCGTCGACAACGAAGTCGTCCAGGCCGTCCTCGGAAAGGGCATCATCAGGGCCGAGAATGTCATCGAGGGAGTCGGGAGTTCTCGCTCGTCGATGCCGGCGCTCTGGAAGATCGATTCGAGCGCCGTTCTGCGGCTTGGTCGCGTTCCCTATCGACCCTTCTGACGGATCATGTAAGAATGGCGCTGGTTGGACGGGTTTCGCAAGGAGAGCGACGTGCTCAGCTGGAACTATGTCTGTGTGTATGAACAGCTCTCCGTCGTTGTTCGTGTATGAGAGGATGTTTTCTGCAGGATGCCACGCCATGGCCAGCACGGTGGCTTTTAGGTCGTCCAACTTCTTTACCAGCTCCTGCGTCTTCGTATCCCATAGGCACAAGCTCAGGTCGCTCGAAGTGGTAGCCAGCAGCCCTCCATTAGGCGACCATGCAGCAGCGGTGATATCGCCTGAATGACCAGTTTTGAATGCTCGTTGAAGCTCCCAATCACTGGACATGACCTGGATATCGCGTCCGGCGGTGGGTGCGCCGAAAGCTCTTCCGTCAGGATGCCACAAGACTTTTGCACTCGCCTCTGCGTCGGATTCCAGGCTCTTAATCAATCCGCCCACCTTTTTGATCATATTTGGCTCTTCGGAGCTGAGAGAATACATGTATATGTTGCCGTCAGTGCATGAGACAGCAAGGCGGGATCCGCTGAGGTCGAAGGCGACGTGTTTTACAGCTCGGCCTTGTTCACGAAGGTATTGGACTTGGGTCATGTCCTTGGTGTTGACCACCTTGACTACGATCTCACTGTCTGTAATCAGTTTCCATCATTTTGCGACGCAGACGAGTGAGAAGGCGTACTCGCTAGCAACAGCGACCCAGTTGCCGTCCGGGCTTAATGCCACATCTCTTACTGGCAGAGATGTTCTCACGAGGATTTCGTCCAGTTTGTTGGTCTCCAACGAGTACTTGCATACCGTCCCATCTTCTGAGCCGGCGATGAAGAAGCCATTCTAGAGATACTTGTCAACATGGGCCTAGTTTATCCTGCGATGGCATACATACGCCAGCGACAATAGCCGTATTATTCTCCTGGCAGTCGTCGACCGTAACGGGTTCGTCGGTGGATCCGGTAGTGAAGATACGGCAAAAGTTATCGACTCCGACGGTAATGAGTTGCTTTCCATTAGGCGTATAGGCCAAATAGGTTGAGCCTGGTGTGTCTACAATCGTCTAGTCAGTGAGATGCAGGCTTGAAGAAGTCATTCACAGCACTCACGGGCCGGCCGGCTGCGGATCCGCTGTCCGGAAGCCATTGTGTGGGAATTCTATGTCTTGAGGTCTCAGTCTGGCGAACTGATCGCGATGCGCGTGTTTCGACGCGTCGTGTCGGTCAAAATGTGTGGCCCATGCGCTTATCGATAACGGCATCTCTTCCATGCCCCGCCGCTTGGAGTCCATCCACAACGGTCTCGAGCGCAAGCGCACTCACTACCTAGAATTGGCCTCCAATAACCCTTAGGATATGCTTAGAGTCTCTACTACTGCCGAGGGGTGTCTCTCTAATTCCCTGATTTACTCCGCAGCTGCTGTTGTTGTATGTCATGGGAAAAGCTTTACCAAGCAAGCATAGCTCCGAGCAACTATCGCAGGAGGGCAGAGCGGTTGGTGAGAGATTTCACAAGCTGCACCATTTTCAGTACAGGACCGGCAACGTGATCTGGTCTGCTCAGATGAATGAACTTGCGCGACTGCGACCGCTAGGCGACGTTTCATGGATTTTTTTTGCTGTATTCACGTCTCACGACATGTTCTATACACGGTTGATTTAGAGGTTGTTGCTCGGTCAACCATTCCGTTTGTAGCTAGCGTCGTTTTACAACGCGACAAGCATGTCGGCTCGCCCGCGATTTGAAAAGGTGCCATCAACCCTCTTCTCACCTCCACTCGCAAACACACACCCACGAGCGCCCTCTCTCAATTCTTGCAATCGCCCAGCCGCGCATCACTTACACCCGCTCCAAACGAATCGCGCAGATCACACCTTCAACAATGACTGTCCAAGACGACCACCAGATGGGAGGAGTGGAGGAGACCAATACTGCCGCCGACAAGGGCAAGGGCAAAGCTCCCAACCCGCCTGCGGAGCCACAAGTCGAGGAGGAGGACGACTCCAGCGAGGAATCTGGCGCAGAGGAACCCGAGGTACGTGTAGCGACATGTTTGTTGGCGCAATTCACTAAGTGGGATAACAGGTCGAAAGTATGCGCTCCGTTGCCACTGCGGGAAAGTGACCTGTTACTGACCTGGAAACCACAGTCGAGGAGGTAGAGGATGAGGATGCCATGGACGAGATCGACACCAGCAATGTTTTGCCCAGCCGTACGCGTGGTAAGACCATCGACTATGCGAAGGCGGCCGAGGAGCTCGGCGAGGAGGACGACGACGAGGACGATGACGAGGACTTCCAAGGTGACGATGCTATGGAGGAATAAAACGTCGCTTTCCTATTTCAGGTGAGCGAGGGTGGTTTCCGTATGTCGGGCTCAATCGCTGAAGAAAGGGCAGTCCTAGAGTCTCATAATGATGCGGCTATCCATGGATCGCCTATGACGGCTCATCAATAGGGTTTTCGCTTCAGGGAAGATGGTGACTTGCATACGCACAGCAAGCAATGGCATGGGACATGGGAGTCTTGGCGTGGTCGTCTTGAAGATGGTTGGTTGCCGCGGGGCTGAAGGCTGTTGTCCGCAACTCGCGTACAACGCCTCAGGATACGTATCCTACCACATGCACATCGAATTCAACTCTTTAGAGGGTTACGAATAAATACTCATGATATCATCACAGTGCCTGTTGCCACGCTAGGCGTACGAATTGCTCTGTGTGTGTTTGTGTGTGTCGGCCATGCTTCTTGGTGCCTTTCCCTGCGAGACGCAATTGTACCTTCCTACAATAGAGCCTGGAGGCGGTGCCTACCATTACTGGAAATCCAGGGTCCAGCGGTGCATAAACAATCGCCAAGGCCGAGACTCTTGAAGAACCGCCGCGACCCAGACGATCCTGGTTCTCTTCTTCAACTTTCCGGCTCACAGTCAACTTCGCTGGGAGGCACACAATCCTTCCCAACAGTATCATGGCCCCACGCAGCGACACTGTTTCTCAAATGTTCTCGGATGGACCGCATGCTGCCGTCTATCAGCAGTGATCGAAAGTCTGGCACGGATCGGTGTTCCGCATGGAGCGGACAGCAACTCAAGGTGGAGCAATGGGCTGAGGTTCACAGGCAGAAAGGGCAAAAATGAAAAGGTGAGAAAAGCGCAGCACGATCACGCGAGCAGCACTGGCATATATTCTCTTTCTGGAAGAGATGGTTTGCCCGAGTATGGTCTGCAAGATGGCACAGCAGCTACGAGTTGCACATGCGATGTGACGGACAGGTCGCTTCGGCTGCTTGTTGGTTATTGCCTCTCCTGCCACGGGCTCTCGAGGGCGGTTCAGAGGACAGGTTACATTGGACGTTTGCGTGGGGAGAGGTGCGAAACTACCCTGGAGTATCCGTTGCAATTTCCATGAAGCTCTCCAAGAAGGCGATATCGGCGGGTTGAGGTGTTGGGGTGGAGGGAACATGGACGGGCGTTCTCGTGACTCATGGAAACATCAGACGAGGTTCACCCGCGTTGCTAGCGACGACTTTGTTCCGGTATTTTCCGAGGGTCCAGCGTGGAAAAGGACGAACATGTCTGGCGTAGCCCACGTACGGAGTGGCGGTCCTCTTGCGAGCGGTCAACGACGTGTCCTGCTGGCGCGAGCAAAGCGAGAAAACAAAGTCATCTGTCGAGACGTGGAGGTGTGCAGCTTTTTGAGAGCTGCGCACAACAAGCAAGAGACTGGAGCATCAGCACAGGGATTTCTCCGAAGCTCCGGGCATCGTTGTCACATGCGTCGCTGCAGGCGCAAAGTGTCTCGCTGGAGAATATGGGACATTTTTTTGTACTCTCCAAAACCTGGCTCTATGACGCCGCGGCGCATCGGCTGGCTGGGGGTTCAACTGATAAGGAGTTCACGGTTGAGATGACCACGCCGAATTACAGGAGAGCAACCACAAAGCAGTGGCGGGACACGAGAGTCCGAAGCAATTGAGCCAATGCGAGGCAACGGGATTACAGCAGCCAGGCCGTGTTTGGCCTGCCGGCGTACGCGGGTGGGACGGATGGCGGCGAGAGGGCACAGACCCTCCAGGGAGCGGCAATCTTGTGGTGGAGCGCCCAGCCCAGAGGAAAAGAGGAAAACAGCACCTTTGTGGACGACCGCCCACGCGCCGAGCGAATGGCAGTCCTCCGAAGTCGCAGAGGAGATCTGGGAAGACAAGGCAAGCTTCCCTCCGCCCCGCCCCTAACGCCCCTAACGTGTGGCGGAAAAGGCCCAAGCCCCCGGTCGCATCCATGCTGTGGTTCTGTCCCTGCCAGCGTGCGCCGTGCCATCCCCGTCACTGCATGGCACCGTGGGGTAAAAGGCCGGCCAAAACATCCAGCAACAGGAACGCAGGCACGCAAACCCACATCCTTCCAACCCTACACCGGAGGTACTCTTTGCCGTCGCCCCCGAGTCCAATACGCCATTGGCCTTCGCCTACCAGCAGACAACGGGAATCCACGAGGGAGAAAAGACGGAAAGACAACAAAGAGTGGGTTGACATGTGCCGTTTTGGGGAATCCCCGCCTGCATTGCACCACTTCGATAATGAACAGTAAAGTAGTCCAAGACTTCTCTGCAGCGAGTCCAGCACGATTGGCAGTGTGGAAATCCGCACGCGGCATGCCTGTGGCCTGAAGCCCGTCCAGGCAAAAAGCGGTACATAATTGGTAGACGTACGGAGTAGTTTGAGTGAGAGACCCAGACCTAGCGCTGTGGTGAAATTTCCTGAACCCCACCCACCGCCTCCCTCTGCCTGGGCCCCCTCCAAGGGTCCGACCCTCCCCTCAAAAACCTCCCATACCCCTTCGCTCATCCGACCCTCTCTCTTCCCTCCCACTCTCGCCCTCTCTCTCTCCCTCGACGCTTCCTGCCTGCCTGCCTGCCTGCCTGCCTGCCTCTGAGCGTGCCCGTGAGCCAGCCCAATTCACCACCTTGCCTACAGCACCTCCGCAGAGTAAGTCCCGTCTTCTCCGCTGCCCTCCTAGCACAAGACAATTCCTTCCGCCTGCGCTGTGACCGAAGTCGACATGGTCGATATGGGCCTGCATACGCCTTTCCCGCATCTCCTCCATACAAATCATGGCAACCCCGCGTTGCCCCCAATCGCCTAGCATCTTATCAGCACGGCCGTGCGCTCTGCCCCGCTATCAGCGCTGCATACCACTTTGCACAGCGTCATGAGCAGGATTGCCTTGGAGACGGAGAAGGGACGAGGTGATGGGCAACTTCGTCACCTTGCCAGAAGCCGGACGTGAGAGTCGATATACCGCTGTCGAACCTTTCGCCACAACACTTCCTCTTCCCTCGCCTGATCGGCCTGCGCGACCTTTGCACGTCAATTGCCTAGCTCCCACTCACTGGTCGCTGCACCAAGTACTCCCACCAATTCGCTGCTAACTTTCGCTCACAGTCCAGCATCCGGCAGCGAGCCTCAGTCAAGCCCTCGAGCGACCATAGATCTCGATCCTTGAAACCCATATCCCGAACCGTTCCGCTACAAAAAACCTTCGGCCTTCCGCCGATATAATGGTTCGGGTCTCGTTCGCCGAAGATACAAAACTGCCCCAGGATACAGTGATTGAGGAGGAGCAACCCTCCGTGTTTGCCTACCAAGATGGCCCGGAGAACAAGTCTTGGGCGGGCACCCTCCCCTTGAAGCAGGGTCTCTATGATCCCGAGCTCGAGAAGGATGCTTGTGGTGTCGGTTTTGCTGCGTAAGTAGTCAAGCGCAAAGCTGCGCAGCTGATCATTTGGGTTGACAATCGATAGCCACATTAAGGGTAAGGCAAGCCACAAGATCATCTCCGATGGTAAGCCTCGACCAACGAGAGTTTGCCTATATATCGTTCTAACCATATTATTCAGCTAAATCGCTTCTTTGCAACATGACCCATCGAGGTGCCGTGGGCTCGGATGCTCGTGATGGAGACGGCGCTGGTGTCATGACCTCCATTCCACACAAGTTCTTCGTGAAGGAGTTCGCAAAGACCCAGGGTTTCACCCTCCCACTGCAGGGTCAATACGCGACCGGTAACCTGTTCTTCAAGCCCGACGCGCAGATTCTGGAGGAGAGCAAGAGCTTGTTCGAGGATGTGGCAGATCAGCTAGGGTTGAGGGTCCTTGGATGGCGTGAAGTCCCAAGAGACTCTACGCTTTTGGGTCCTGCTGCTCTGTCCCGCGAGCCCGCCATCCTTCAGCCGTTCGTCGTTTTGAGGGAGGCTTACGGAGACGGCAAGGAGCCCAAGCCAGACTTTGACCAGCTGTATGATGGTGCCTACTTTGAGCGGCAGCTGTACGTGCTCCGGAAACGGTCTACACACGTGCTTGGCCTTCACAACTGGTTCTACATTTGCTCCTTGAGCAACAAGAACATTGTCTACAAGGGTCAGCTGGCTCCCGTGCAGGTATACGAATACTACTATGATCTTGTCTCGGTGGACTACGAGGGCCACTTCGCTTTGGTGCACTCCCGTTTCTCCACCAACACATTCCCCTCCTGGGACCGCGCTCAGCCCCTCCGGTGGGCAGCCCACAACGGTGAAATCAACACGCTGCGTGGAAACAAGAACTGGATGCGTGCGCGAGAAGGCGTCATGAAGTCGGAGCTCTTCGGTGACGAGCTGAACCTGCTATACCCCATCATCGAGGATGGTGGCTCCGATTCCGCTGCTTTCGACAACGTTTTGGAACTTCTTACCATCAACGGAGTCTTGTCGCTGCCCGAAGCCGTCATGCTCATGGTTCCTGAAGCATGGCAGGGCAACCAGCTCATGGATCCCGCCAAGCAGGCCTTCTACGAGTGGGCTGCATGCATGATGGAGCCTTGGGATGGACCCGCGCTCTTCACTTTCTCCGACGGCCGCTACTGCGGTGCCAACCTCGACCGAAATGGTCTGCGTCCCTGCCGTTACTACGTCACGGATGACGACCGCATCGTCTGTGCATCTGAAGTCGGTACCATCTCCATCGAACCTGAACGCGTTGTGCAGAAGGGTCGGTTGCAGCCCGGTCGCATGCTTCTTGTCGACACCCTTGCTGGACGCATCGTGGACGATACCGAGCTGAAGCAGAAGGTCGCCGAGCGCCAGGACTTCCGTTCCTGGATTGACAAGAATCTCCTAACCCTTCCCAAGATAGTTGAGCAGGTGACTGAGAAGGGCGTCGACATCGGCCACACTGTGTCAGAGACGCGTGTTCAGGAAGACCCCCGCCTCCGTGCTTTTGGATACTCGCTCGAGCAGGTCAGCCTGCTTCTGGGGCCCATGGCTGCCGACTCCAAGGAAGCCCTGGGCTCCATGGGCAACGACGCTCCTCTGGCTTGCCTGTCCAACCAGCCACGCTTGCTCTATGAGTACTTCCGTCAGCTGTTCGCACAGGTCACCAACCCTCCTATCGATCCCATCCGTGAGGCAGTTGTCATGTCCCTGGAAGCATATGTGGGCCCACAAGGTAATCTTCTTGAGATGGACGAGAGCCAGGCCCACAGGTTGCTGCTACCTTCGCCGGTTCTGTCCATTGAGGAGTTCAACGCCTTGAACAACACCGCCACCGTACATCCCGATTGGACCGTGAAGACGATCGATATTACCTTCCCCAAGAAGGAAGGCATCGAGGGATATATGGCTGCTCTCGACCGGATCTGTGATGCTGCCACCGAAGGCGTCAACAATGGCGACAACATCCTCGTCCTCTCCGACCGCGCCACATGCGCCGACCGCGTGCCTGTATCTGCTCTCCTGGCCACGGGTATGGTCCACCACCATCTTGTGCGCAACAAGTGGCGATCACAGGTCGCCCTCTTTGTCGAGACTGCGGAGGCCCGCGAGGTCCACCACATGTGCGTGCTTGTCGGTTACGGAGCCGATGCCATCTGCCCGTACCTTGCAATCGAGTGTATCCTGAAGATGCACCGCGAGGGTCTCATACGCAAGAAGCTTACTCCTCAGCAACTCATCGACAACTACAAGCATTCTTGCGACGGTGGTATCCTCAAGGTCATGAGCAAGATGGGCATCTCCACGCTGCAGTCCTACAAGGGTGCCCAGATCTTCGAAGCCCTTGGTATCGACGACAGTGTTGTTGATCGCTGCTTTGCTGGAACTGCCTCCCGCGTCAAGGGTATGACCTTCGAGCTCATTGCTCAAGACGCTTTCGCTCTGCATGAGAAGGGTTATCCCACTCGCCCGATTGTCGAGATCCCCGGTCTCGCCGAGACTGGCGAGTACCATTGGCGTGATGGTGGAGAAGCGCACATCAACGACCCCACGGCCATCGCCAACATCCAGGATGCTGTTCGCACCAAGAACGACAAGTCCTATGAGGCCTACTCCATGACCGAATACGAGCGTATCAAGGACTGCACACTCCGTGGTCTCCTGGATTTCAACTTCGAGGACCGTACGCCTATTCCCATCGACCAAGTTGAGCCTTGGACTGAGATCGTCCGCCGCTTCGTGACTGGTGCCATGTCCTACGGCTCTATCTCTATGGAGTCGCACTCTACCCTTGCCATTGCCATGAACCGTCTTGGAGGCAAGTCCAACACTGGTGAGGGTGGTGAAGACCCTGAGCGAAGTCAGGTCATGGAGAACGGAGACACCATGCGCTCTGCCATCAAGCAGATTGCATCTGGTCGCTTCGGTGTCACCAGCGCCTACCTTGCTGATGCTGATGAGCTCCAGATCAAGATGGCCCAGGGTGCTAAGCCCGGAGAGGGTGGTGAGCTGCCTGGCCACAAGGTCTCTCAGTCTATCGCTAAGACCAGGCATTCCACCCCTGGTGTCGGTCTGATCAGCCCTCCCCCTCACCACGACATTTACTCCATCGAGGATCTGAAGCAATTGATCTACGACCTCAAGTGCTCCAACCCGCGTGCCCGCGTCTCCGTCAAGCTCGTCTCCGAGACCGGTGTCGGTATCGTCGCCTCTGGTGTTGCCAAAGCTAAAGCAGACCATATCCTCATATCTGGCCACGACGGCGGCACCGGCGCTTCTCGATGGACTGGTATCAAGTACGCCGGTCTTCCTTGGGAACTGGGTCTTGCCGAGACTCACCAGACGCTTGTGCTCAACGATCTCCGTGGTCGTGTCATCGTCCAGACGGATGGGCAAATCCGCACTGGACGCGATGTTGCGATTGCCTGTTTGCTCGGTGCCGAGGAATGGGGCTTTGCGACCACCCCTCTGATCGCTATGGGATGTATCATGATGCGGAAATGCCACTTAAACACTTGCCCTGTTGGCATTGCAACCCAGGACCCTGAACTGCGCAAGAAGTTCGAAGGTACCCCCGAGCATGTCATCAACTTCTTCTACTACATTGCCAACGAGCTCCGCTCCATCATGGCTAAGCTTGGCTTCCGTACCATCAACGAGATGGTCGGCCGCTGCGAGGTCCTCAAGATTCGTGATGACCTCCGCACTGCTAAGACGGAGAACATCGACCTCTCCCTGATTTTGACTCCAGCACACACTCTCCGACCTGGCGTTGCCACTTTCAACGTTCGCAAGCAAGACCACCGTCTCCATGTTCGCCTCGACAACAAACTCATCGCTGAGTCCGAACTTGCTCTGGAGAAGGGATTGCCAGCTCGTATTGAGTGCGATGTGGTCAACACTGACCGTGCTCTGGGTGCCACTCTTTCCTACCAGGTCAGCAGAAGGTATGGCGAGGCGGGTCTGCCTCAGGATACGATCCACGCCAATATTCGCGGCTCCGCTGGTCAGTCTTTCGGAGCTTATCTTGCACCCGGTATCACTCTTGAACTGGAGGGTGACGCGAACGACTACGTCGGCAAGGGTCTGTCTGGTGGTCGCCTCATCATCTACCCGCCTCGCACAGCCGTCTTCAAGGCCGAGGAGAACATCCTCATCGGTAACACCTGCTTGTACGGTGCCACCAGCGGTACTTGCTTCTTCCGTGGTATCGCTGCCGAGCGTTTCGCCGTCCGTAACTCCGGCGCCACTGCCGTCGTTGAAGGTGTTGGAGACCACGGTTGTGAGTACATGACTGGTGGGCGAGTTGTTGTTCTCGGATCGACTGGACGCAACTTCGCTGCTGGTATGTCTGGTGGTATTGCCTACGTTCTCGACATGCATCACGACTTCGAGCAGAAGGTCAACCAGGAGATGGTTGAGCTTAGCGGCATCGAGGATCCTCAGGAAATCGCCTTCGTCCGTGGACTCATTGAGGACCATCATCACTACACCGGCTCAGAGCTCGCCGCGCGTGTTCTCAATGACTTCACTCGTGCGCTGTCGCGATTCGTTAAGGTCATGCCAACAGACTACAAGCGCGTGCTGCAGGAAGAGGCTGCCAAGAAGGCCGAGGCAAAGAAGAAGGAGTATCCTCTCCCCATCCTCCCCGGAAACGCCGTCCGCGAGCTGCACGAGGACTCGCGCCAGGCTCAGGAAAAGAAGGAGAAGAAGAAGGTCGACCTTCTGGACATGGAAGACAGCATCACCGATGCCAAGGCAGAGAAGAAGAAGGCTCTCGTGCTCGACAAGACTCGTGGCTTCAAGCTCTACCAGCGCCGATCCGAGAAGTACCGTAACCCCAAGACCCGTACGCGCGACTGGCAAGAGCTCTCGCAGCGTTTGAACGAGGATGAGCTGAAGTATCAGACCGCTCGTTGCATGGACTGCGGTGTGCCCTTCTGTCAATCGGATACTGGCTGCCCCATCAGCAACATCATTCCCAAATGGAATGAGCTGCTTTTCCAAGTAGGTGTTTTTTTCTGCAAATTACTGCCGAACGCATACTGACGACTCGTCTCACAGGGTCAGTGGAGGGATGCTCTCAACCGCCTTCTCATGACCAACAACTTCCCCGAGTTCACTGGCCGTGTCTGCCCCGCTCCCTGCGAGGGTGCCTGTGTGTTGGGTATCAACGAGGACCCTGTTGGTATCAAGTCCATTGAGTGCGCCATTATTGACCGCGGTTTCGAAATGGGCTGGATGGTCCCATCGCCGCCCCAGGTCCGCTCCGGAAAGAAGGTCGCCATCATTGGCTCCGGTCCTGCCGGTCTCGCGGCCGCTGACCAGCTGAACAAGGTCGGCCACAGTGTCACTGTCTACGAGCGCGCTGACCGCATTGGTGGTCTCTTGATGTACGGCATTCCCAACATGAAGCTCGACAAGAAGGTTGTGCAACGTCGTGTCGACTTCATGGCGGCCGAGGGTATCAAGTTCGTCACCAACGTCGCTGTTGGTGAGGAGGGTCAGCCAACCCTGGATTCTCTGCGTGCGGAGAACGATGCCGTTGTGCTTGCCACTGGTGCGACTGTCGCCCGTGACCTGCCCATCCCCAACCGCAGCCTTAACGGTATTCACTTCGCCATGGAGTTCTTGCACAAGAACACGAAGTCGTTGCTCGACTCTAATCTTGCCGACGAGGCCTACATCTCCGCGAAGGGCAAGCACGTTGTTGTCATTGGTGGTGGTGATACCGGCAATGATTGCATCGGCACGTCTGTCCGCCACGGCGCCCTCTCAGTTGTCAACTTTGAACTGCTCCCGCAGCCGCCGCCTGAGCGTGCCCGTGACAACCCCTGGCCTCAGTGGCCCCGTATCTACCGCGTCGACTACGGCCACTCTGAGGTCAAGACGCACATGGGCAAGGATCCTCGCGAGTACTGTGTCATGTCCAAGGATTTCGTGGATGATGGCAACGGCAACGTGAAGGGTATCAATACCGTCCGTGTTGAATGGACCAAGTCTGCCACCGGCGGTTGGGACATGAAGCAGGTGGAGGGCAGCGAGCAGTTCTTCCCTGCGGATCTTGTGCTCCTTTCCATGGGTTTCTTGGGCCCAGAGGAGCGCGTGTTGGGTGGCTCTATTGAGCGCGATCCGCGCAAGAACGTCAAGACTCCTCCAGGACACTACAACACCAACCTGGATGGTGTCTTTGCTGCAGGAGATTGCCGTCGCGGCCAGTCCCTGATTGTCTGGTATGTCTTTTGACCCGAAGGAATGTACGTACACAGTGTATACTAACGAACATTAGGGGTATCAACGAAGGTCGCCAATGCGCCCGCGATGTCGACGCCTACCTCACCGGCGTGCCTTCCTCCCTCCCCGTCACTGGCGGTATCGTCAAAGCCACACCTTACGAGGCTCTGAAGCTTGGCGGTACCACTTCCGACCTCGCGGCCGTCGCCGTCGCGGCCTAAATCCCATTTCCTTTCTATGCACTAACGGAGTTGGTTGTAGAAATGGTCCACGAGAAACGCACGATTGGCATAGTTTCACGATACAATTTGGCACAAGATTTGTTTTCCTCCTATCCGTCCTTGTGAGTCTTGAGATACCTTTGTTCATGATGGAGCATTGTAGATTATGTTTTGTTCGGGTTTGGTTATATAAGTAAATACAGTTCCAGTACTCTTGGGTACTTCGATACTCTGTTCAACTGTTCCATGCTGTGATTCGATGTTGCGTACGTCTGAAAATTGAAGTCGTCTTGAACCTCAATCTTGTCGACAAAACAAGCATCGCCAAGCTTTCACGCACGTGCCATCCAAATCGGAGTTCCCCAGTCGTAAACGCCGACGTGTTCCCTCAGAATATCTCTAGATACCAACTGCATCATGTACCTCCGACGACACTTTGTCGCCCAAGCACGGAAGCAGCGATAACAAGCGCATACCAGCATTGTCGGTCCTGGATTTCTCATTTGAATGAGCGGCATATAGCTCTCTATTAACCATGTCAAATAGGTATACTCATCTATCTCTTTACCCATGACCTTTCTTGCCTCCAAGAAAATCCCCGTTCCCTGAAACCCACAGCTATCAAGCTAGCACGACTGACCGCTCGATAGATTCGGCCGCGACTCGTCCTCGCGCCCCTCCCACAATTCCCTCTTTTCCTCGTACCCGGACTCGACTGCCTCGCGCAACCGCTCCGCCTCTCCAAGCAAATACGCCAAAAAGTCGCCGGCTACGTACGGTTTTGCGGCCCCCTCGGCGGCATCGCCGTCACGGTCGCCTGCGTTTGGGGGAACGTATAGTGGATCCGGTTCTGGTGGTTATGGCGCAGGCGCAGGTGCAGGTCCGGCGTTTTCCGCGTACCCTGGGTATGCATCTGGTGCTGGCAATGGGTACGCGAATGGGAATGGGATAGGAGGCAGCGGTCCAGCACCGGGGTTCCGCACCGCGACACCGAATTCGCGGGGCCAGTATAGTGCGGCCGTGCTCGAGGAGCTGGAGAGCCAGAACGAAGAGCAGGTGGGCGTTTTGGTGGGCAAGGTGCGGGAGTTGAAAAATGTGCGTTTACAATCCTCTTTTCCCCTGGTTTTGTTTTGTTTGGATTGGGGATTGGATGGGGTGGGATAGTGCTGGGAGAGGAGGAGGGGGGAATGAAAGACGCTTCCTCCTTTCCCCCTCTCTGTCTCAACCCTTTCCAGTTTCCTTCCCGTCTCCTCCTCCCCGTCTCTTCGCTCCTCTCTCCTCCAAACACCCTCCTTATCCTCCCCTATGACTCCTTTACTAACTCCTGCCGCGTTTTAGCTCACCCACCTCATCGGCGACGAGATCCGCAGCTCCTCGGCCCTCGCCGACAAGATGAACGACCAGTTTGAGCGCTCCCGCGCCCGCCTGCGCGGCACCATGACGCGCATGCTGCGCATGGCCGAGCGCACGGGCGTCGGCTGGAAGGTCTGGTTGATCTTCTTTGCGTGCGTCGTTTTGCTGTTATGGTGGGTGTGGCTGTTTTGAGATTTATGGACCGCGAGTGAGACACTGGAAGAGACGAGAAGGGGTAAGGAGGGGAGACGAAGGAAGGGGAGACATGAAGGGGTGAGGAAGGAGAAGGGGTGCGGAGAGGGGTTGTATAAACTCTTTTTCTTTGGGGTAAGGCACTGGTTGGGTGCAGGGGCGCCGTCATGGGCATGACTTGATAGAAGGTCTAACGGTGTTTTGGCGTTTCGAAGCAATAGGCGCGCTTTGCATATGCGCGGATGCGGTTTCGCTTGTTTACTTTTATTTATTTTCACATCGTACATATTGACCTTGGGGGATACCATTTGAGCATTGCAAAGAACACATAGTATGGTCTACATGCACTGCTCAGCGTGGACTCGCGCTTCACAATGAGGATACACTTGCAGAATAGATGAGTGGTGTACAAATACGTACATCTTACGACTACAAAACGATTCTTACGAGACTAACCGACCCATAGTATCAGAACGTACCACGAACTGCAGCCACTAAGCAGTAACTTTCCTTGTTCCAGCAAGCAACGCCTCCAGATTCTGCCCAATTATTTACAGAGCGTGGAAACGCGTTTGGGAGCCTACTGCCCTCTTTTCACGTCCGACTGAACAACAACCCCCTGTACTTCCAATCCAAGTTGGAATACGTATTTCGAGAAATCCAATTGGCTATATTCTAGTTATGCCACCTAGGGCACGGTGTTTTAAGGCTGGCTACTACACATGGAGGGAGGCGCTGAAAGGGCCAACTACCGCCTCTGTTCACATCCGACTGAACACCCCCCTGCACGTCCTCTGTACTGCTGTTTTCCACATCTAATTTAAACAGCTAGCAGGGCAGCAATATAGGAGGTCCTGCAATTAGCTTTGTATTATACCTCTACGTATAGTAGTATATTTAAAAAGAAAACTCTACCTATTGCATTATTAAGTTGTAGCTAGTTAGCTTGTGCTAGGTAGGCAATTCCACCTACAGAGGAATTGCAGCCGGATGTTCAGTCGGACGTGCAAAGCCGCAGTACTAATACTCCCCCTCCAAAATCTTCTTCAGCACCTTCGCCTCCATCTCCCACCCCTCGACCCTCTCCTGCCCCCTCTGCACCCGGTCCATCAACCACTCAATCCTCCCCGCCAACTTGGCCGGCCGCCCATTCTTCCCGTACAACTCCGCCAATCGCACCAACTCCCCCTCCGCCTTCTCAATCACCTCCGTCTCCGTCTTCGTCAAGTCTGCCAAAATCGCCAGGTCCAAACGCGCATGCAGCACTTTATCCTGCGTCAGACGTTTGAACGCAGAGTGATAGACCGGTTTCCCGGGTTTGATTGTCGAAGGACGACCGGTGTGGTTGGACACAATGGAAATGAGTTCCGCCTGCTCGAGGGCCCGTAGTACCTTCTCCCCACCCTTTTTATACGTATCGTCCAGTAGAACCTCGTTGTACCGCAATGACCCCTTCTTCGCGAGCCGCTTGATCAGCAGCCACGCCTGCTCCGTGGTCCAGCCGCGGCCGCTGTTGGAGTCCCCGCCGTCCGTACCAAATATGTACATTTTCAGAATCTCCGAGGCGGATTGGTCGATGATTTCGCCGACGGCTTTGTGCGGCGTTTCGCCCGTCTTGATTCTTCGGGCGAGGAATTCGAGATCGGTCAGTCGTCCACCAAGAAGCTCGATGCAGCTATCCAATTCTGCTAAATCCGGGCGTGTTTGGCTGAGCCGTCGTTTGGGCGTTCCTTCGTCCTCCTTCGAAGAGGACTCAGGATCGTCCGCATCGAGGTGCGTGATGACGAATCTTTTGGCAACTTCGGGGCTGCAGTCTGAGAGGGAGATTTGGCGGAATACGCGGTCGGGCAGGGCTTTGGAGAGCGGTTTGCTGAAGGAGATGTCGCTGGTCAGGAAGATTACGTGGGCGACGTTCGCCGTCGTGAGGCGTGCGGCCCTGAACATTGTCAGTGATGTCTCTTGCGCGATGGTGGAGTCGCGCACTTACCATTCGGCAATCTTGTCGTAGACAATGCCTCCCTCATGGCTCTTGTGCAGGAAGTTGTCGACCACAACCACAGGTCTCCGCTCCGGATGAGCTTCCAGCCATTCATCGTCGGCGAGCTGAGCATCCTTGTCATCTTTTCGTCGACTTTCCAGGGCAATCTGCCGCAGTGCTGTGGCCGTGTTGTTGAATATTTTGCTGAGTTGGGAATCAAGGGTTTCTGAGAAACCGGTCTTGACTCCAGTTGCACCTTGAGCAGCCATGTCAATCATCCCGCTCATGCTGTTCATCCAGGAGAACACGGGTTTGTAGCCCACAGCCGCCGCAGTAGCATTGATCGTAGGCCCATCGCCTCTCGCATCCTGTATAGGCTTACAATCGATGATGAGCTTATACTTCTTATCCTTGAGGGCCTGGTTGATGACCAGCTCTCGTTTCCCGGTACCGCGTGGCCCTTGCACGATTATGAAAGTGTCCGCTGTTTCCATGAGCCACGTTTGTATCTGCTCAATGTTGGCTTTGCGGTCGTCCCAGACGGCTTCCATGCCGGCGTCTTCGTCGTCTTTGCGGTGCCAGGGAATGATGTCTGTGGCGTAGCCTTTGATCCATTTGTAGAACTTATTGTCGCCGATGTGCAAGGCTCGCGTTATGTGCATTTTGATGAAGAACGTGCGGATTCTACATGCCTATGTCAGCAGTAGGCCACAGGCTCAGGAGAGAGGGCCTTACGGATCAAATATGGCGACGGTGATACCGGCCACCAGAGCAGCAACCAAGGGAATAACAATCCTCGGGTGGTTCACCAACCAGTCACGGATCCAATGGGCCTTGATTTTTCGCTCATACGACAATCTAAGCACAGTACCCTTCTTGCCGCCTCCTTCCGCCTCCGTCACCAGATAACCATGCATACAATTCTTCGCCATAGTCGCCCTCGGAATCGTAGCAAAATCCAAATACGCATATCTCGGCACAATCTTCGAATCTGGGGGCTGCGTCTGGATGTCCCCCAGTTTTCCATACGGCCGGAAGAAAGCATAGAGCTGCTCCTGAGACATTTCCACTGCCTCGGCGCCGGGTTCGGAAGGGATGAATTCCACCTTGAGACGGGACGTAGGAAACCGGAAGAGGTCTTCCAGCCAGGGGCGGCCTTTGACGAGTCCGGCTCGCATTTTGCGTATAGGACTCCACCATGGCTTCACGTTTTCTTCTTCCAGATAGCGTCGAATTACTTTCTCGACTTCAGATACGGGCGTGGCATCGTCATAACTAAACTTGACATAGGCTCCACCTTCCTTGATCCGGGGGATAGTCCTGGACACCTTGATGCGGATGTTGTACTTGGAGCTGGCTTTCTGGATGATCTGCTCGGGATCCCCGCCCGTGCCTCTTGGTCCTATTAGATGGTTCAGCCAGGGGGGTAGTTTCTCCTGCGCGACGAAGGGTATTCGCAGTAACTTCTGAAGTCGTAAGGGAAAGACATTGTCGAAGAATAGGATTCCTTCGTTGGGCCCTGCGCTGATATGGCCCGTTTTGACATCCTCGGTAGAAGTTGATGAACATCGTGATTTGACTACAGTATAGCTCTTCAAAGGTGTACATGGAATCCTATTATCCGTCAACCCACATTCTGCAACCCTTCTTTCCCTTCCGCTTCTTGATTATGACTGTAGCCTACCTCGGCGAGATAAGATAGATCCCACTTCTACTTGCGACAGCAAGCCGCAGCGTTGTTGGGTAGAGCATATTGCTGTTTCAGACACACTGCTATTGGTACATCGTGGTCCTGTCGAATCGTCTCATGGTGACGATACCCTCTTCCAGGATGCATGGTATCGCTGTGAGATCGTGAACGTTCGTTTGGTCGTCGCGCTTGTGACGTAATTCTTGGCATTCACTTACCGTCTCCAGAGCACACGGTATATGATTGGTTGTGCTACTTTCTTGGCACCATTCATCCACCAACAAACCATACAAACAACTACATGTACAGAGCATCTGGGCACGCGACTCTCCTTCAACTCAACAAATAAACTACGTCTCCGAGTTAGGGCAGCAGGACCCCATATTTTATGACAATGTATACCCTGCCTCCAATTCCTCCGCATCCGGTAAGTGTTCGCTTCCTGCCAATAACAACTGCTTCTCTTCTGCACACCGGACATCTTGCGCTTCAACTGATCGACAAACGGTGTCTGAGATATTAATACATACTTCAGGACGGCAATCTCTGGCCTTCCTACAGCGTGGACCCTTTCGAGCTCAGTAATCGAGAATGGTTCCATGCAACAGGCTCCAAAGGCCGCACAAATTATGCTCACCACCACAACCACCAAGTCGTGTCCTACCGTCAAATGCTCCGAGATCTGGACCAGGACGAAATGCAAGTGAATAAGCACAAGAACAATATTCGCAAATTTGGCGCCGGCTGGATACGGCCTCCCGGCATCACCAAGACGTATAGGAAGATTCTGGAGGATGCCAAGAAGCAGGAAGAGGAAGAGGCCGCTGCACGACGCCAGCAGACCTTGATGGACCTGGAAGCCGCGCAAGCAGATGCGGCGAACCGCGAAGCAGCTGCCCAGGGCGGGCACGATGAAGAGATGATGGAGGGCGCGGAGCGGGATCTCGATGATGACGTGCCTGAAGCCGAGGAGGCTGAAGACAGTGACCTGTCGCCAAGTGAGGGTGGGACCGAAGCTGACGAAAGTGAGGATAGCGCGTTGGACGGCACGCAGGCGGATATGACGTTTAACGAGGACAGCTTCATTGAAGGGAGCGTTGTCGAGGCCGAGGTTGAGCATATGCTTGAGAGGGACGAAGCGGAGATGGCGGGCGTACTACAGGATGAGCGCGATCTTGACGACGACATTCCCGAAGCAGGCAGCTATGAGCATACAGATACGGAGTTGGACGATAGCTCTGATGAGGAAGAGCAAAGCTTTGTATCTTTCTCGAATCCTGCAAGGCCGTCTTCCGTGAGGCGCAACTCGAGTACGACTGGGAGACGTAGCTCTGGCGTGACTGGGCGAAGAAGTTCTGGGATGACTGGGAGGCGAAGCTCAGGTTTACCCCCTACCATGCGGGAGGCAGGCGACCGTCCGGGATCGGGCACTTTCAACATTGAGTCGAACCGGAGCAGTTTTGGACTGGAGGGTAGCAGCTCGATTTTGGACAACAGCTCGTTCCTTCGGAGCTCACCTGCCGCGCAAAGAGCCGCTTTGAGAAGTCGCTTTTTAGGAGCTCGTGCTCAAAGAGGAGGACGAAGGGAATGATTCTGCTACGGGTACTTATGGGAAGGGGAATCGTCGATGATTCTGTAATCCATTGATAGACTGGGTGCTTTTTTACAATCAACAATATATCTTAAGGGGCATAGAAACACAATCTGTCTTCAAAGCATTACATGGGTAGTGCTGTTTCCTGTTCTTCGACTCCTAACACTCAGCGAAAATTACAATGTGCATTCTCATCCATCATCGTTCGCCCTGACTTGTGCTTGAGGATGTGTTGTTCTACTGCGGCTTTCCACGTCCGACTGAACATCTAGCTGCAGTTCCTCTGTAGATAGAATTACCTACCTAGTATAATTTAACTAGCTATAACTTAATAATGCAATAGGTAAAATTTTCTTTTAAAATGTACTACTATACGTAGAAGCATTATAAAGCTAATTGCAGGACCTCCTATATTGCTGCCCCGCTAGCTGTTTAAATTAGATGTAGAAAACAGCAGTACAGAGGAAGTGCAGGGGCGTGTTCAGTCGGACAGCTTATGATTTAGAGGCAAAGGGAAGAAGAACTTCGGAAGAAGGCGTGTTGGATGAAGAACTTCCATACAAGTTCGAACGATATCATCAACACGTAGGCACACTCTACGAAAATCCCACGCTGTACCGGTTCAGGAAAACAAGAAAGAAGTACAATGATTCGGCCGGCAGCAACGCATGAGCCAGAGAACTGGCCAACGCGCTCTTTCTACCCCCGTTGTTATGTCTATTCTTCCCGTCAACATGAACAACATATACCTCAGAACCACAATTCCCATATGGGCAGTCTGCGCTCCAGCGATATTCAACAAGGCGCGGCGGACGAGTTACTGAAAAGATTAATACATACCTGATGGCATGTGAGTCTTGCAGCTTAACAGAAAGCGTGAAGCAAATGTCCCGCACTCATCTTCCGACGTTGGGCGTGGTTAGCCGAATTAGGCTCAATGGTCCTGAAAGGTGAAGAGGATCACCGCTTGTCCATTACTTTGCTGAAGCGCTTGGAGCTACTTCAAAATGGGCCGATCGGACGTTGGTGGTAAAGCATTCACTTGCATTATACGGCAACCGACTGTTAGAACAGGAGTGCCCACGGGAGAACACTTTTGCCTTTGTTGACTGTTCCATGCAGCTAGAGAGGCCATGTGTGTTCTTTCTACTCTTCATTTATTCGTTCAAGTTTTAGCCGCGTCTGTTTCCACCGTGTTGGACTGTTTTGCTGTTAAACAAGTGAGTAGAACAGTCGAAAAACAAGTACAAGGGGCAGCCACGCCCGCTGCCTGGGTTGGAAACTGAATCATCATTTCTCTCCCTAGTATACAGAATTCAAGAGGACTGGAAGATCTGGCGCTTCCGTAGATGGACCGGCTCCTCGCCCTTGGGCGTATCTGGTATCACCTTCTCGAGTTTCTAATGCGGTCAATCGAGATGAGCCATTTGCGATAGGAACCACCCAACATACCAGCTTATCAAACACGCACTTATTGAGTTGCCGCTCGGCTGGCCTGCAGTTCCAGAGCTGCTGGTTGTGGTTCTCCAAGCATTGCCAGTGGCTGCGGAATTCCGCCAGGCAATGCTCATTGATGTCTCTGATGCTATACTGGCTATCAGCACGACGGTTGATAACTCGCCGGGGGAAATTCATACACGCTCGCAGCGCATCGTGTGACTTTACGGCCCTCCTTCATGCACTCGAACTCGCCCCGACCGTTGGCCTCCGTCTTGCACATCATATAATCGTCATTGTACGCCTTGCATCGCGCCCCAATGAAGAACGAGGCGCTTAGAAGGGGCGCGGAGCTTGCGCCTAGCTCCTGAACCTTGGGGATGTCATCGGGTAGAGGGGTGGTGTCGATGAGGACCTGCGAAGTGAAGCTGCTCGCAGTTAGCTTCTCCGGCTCCGCAGAACCTCTCCTAGGAGTACAGACCGAGGCTGACGGGCAGACATCTTGAAGGAACAGGGCCAATGGCGGCGGCGCAATGTTCTTGGGAGCTGTGAAGCGGGCAGCAGCGTGGACCTTGACGACGTGAAGTTGGTGGAACGTCCCGGCGTTGCCAAGCCCCGGGCTCCTCCGTTCACGCACCAGCCTCAACTGGTTGCGCCGACAGCTTTTGTTGTCTTTTGTTAACAGCTCCAGCTCCACCCAACCCTGCTGTGCGCACCACGAACGTTTACGCCCGATTGAGCTCTAAGTGCTACTGCGGATCGCACACCTCGACGAAGAATCAACTTGCCGCTAAACGCGTTTTTGGCCACGCGCACCAAGCCCAGTATTTAATACGGTCAATCATCCCCGTCAACACAGGAACAGCTCAAGATGTCATTATTTGGCAGTCTGGGAGGGACATCTGGCGGAACGACGGAGAGAAAAACCGGCACTCTATTTGGAAGCACATCGGCGCCATCGACAGGATTATTTGCGCAGAACCAGCAACAGAATGCTCCCCAACAACAGACCTCTTCTCTATTTGGCGCACCAAAGCCAGCTGCTGGCGGCCTGTTCGGTGCCTCCCAGACTCAGCAGTCCCAACAACCTTCTGGTGGCCTCTTCGGTGCATCTCAATCTCAGCCTGCCCAGAGTTCTCTCTTCGGAAATCCCGCCCCGGGTACATCATCACTTTTCGGAAACACCCAACAACAACAGCAACAACAGCAGCAGCAACCACTGGGGAGCAGTTTCTTCGGCACAACGTTACAACCCGCTCCCTCGCTCCCTCAGCTAGCGGCGCAACAACTACAACAATCTCAGCAAGGACTGCCTCCGTTACGGCAAACCGCGAATTCCCAATTCGCCAGCACGTTGGTGAGCGGGCAGAGTAAGTGGCCTACTATGTCCTGGCCAAGTCACTCCTAACACATGTACCAGGAGAGAAGTCAGTAGTCGACCAAATGATTACCCTTGAGAAGAAGTGGACGCCGACGGAGCGGGAATGCGCGTTCCAGTACTATTTCTATAACAAGGTCAAGCCCGAAGAAGTCCCTTTCTACACACCACAAGACTACGAGGACCCAAACGAGTGGGAGCAGGCCCTTTCGAAGAAACCTAGCGACAGCGTGATCCCGGTCCTATATCGCGGCTTCGAACAGGTCGCCGAACGCATCAAGACGCAAAACTTCATCATCGCAGGGCTGCAGACTCGTCTACATCAGATCAATACCGCTCTGGAGCTCATAAAGAGTAGCCACGAGCTCGAGATTGCGTCGAGGATAGCGGAAGCCAGACGGAAGCATATCGTGTTCACGCAGCGGACACTGGCTCTCGCTGCAAAAGTCCAGATTCTGCGGAACAGAGGCTATGCCATGGATCAGGCGGAAGAGGAGTTGAAGAAGAAGCTCCAGGATTTGGAGAAGCGGTCTTTCGATCCGGTGTTGTCGGGTCGTCAGGAGGAGATATGGGCGAGGATGTCTGGAGTCCGAGAGCGTGCGAGGATATTGCAGGAGGAGACGGACAAGTTGGGGAAGACGTTGGAGGGTCAGCAGGACGGAGCTGTGTTGTCAGAGGAGGACCAGAAGAACATTGATAAGGTGAGGCGTCTCTCTGTGTGTCGGCTTGTTGGAACCTGATGCTAACATTTCTCAGCTTTTGAAAGATTATGACAAGCAGCTGGAGCATCTGAAGAAGTGGGTCGATGATACCAAGCAGGAATACGAGGAGTGGGAGAACGAGCGGAGACCCCAGCCCAGGCCTGCGAGGTGAGGTGGGAAGAGAGCATTCTGTGTAATTGGCGATTTGGGACAATTGGTCTGATGATACCGATCTGGCATATCTTGGGCACATGCAAGTTCATGGTATTTTCGGACAGAGATCATCGGATCCGCATGGTTTGTTGAAGGGATAGAGGGAATGGTAATTCCGTGCATTCCGTGTGGTCGCCGCCGATATCTCCAATGCTGCAATGCTGTATACGCATATCTTGATCGTCCCACTGATATGCAACTCCATCCTGGAGACTCCAATATGCCATTAATCTTACACACTTGTACTCTTACACCCCAACACACCATGCCGCGCAGCCTCTGTTTTTACAAGCATGATATCCTTCATTCCTCTCAGAAGAAAACGCCGCCCATGTGTGAGACCCAAACCCGCAAATACGCTTCTTTCTCCCTCATCTTCTCATGCGCCGCTCGTGTATTACCGGGGTATCACCATCCCTCAAACAAGTTTCCGCACGTAGTCGATAACGAAAGGAGCTATATCATCTGCGTCAGTCGTCCATTCACCTCTAAAAGGAAACCTCGGTTTTGATAGGCCGCTTGTGTGAGTTGAAGGGACTCGTACACAGATACAGCAACACGCAGGCTACAGCCGTGCCTTTGATCTCCATGGCAACGCGGTCCTCGGCTTCGCGGAGCTCGGCGGGTGAGGGCTGCGGTGGTGCTATGAGAGAGGGGGAAAGCGTCAGTCCCGTGGTTCTTGTGCTTGGGATAGAGGAAGGGTGGGTGGGTTGGGTTGGATTTTGGGGAGGGACTTACGGCCGAACATTTCGACACTTGGAGGTTTGGAGGTTTGGGAGGTGGGAGGGAGAAGTGTTGAGGGTTGTGTGTTGGGAGTTGGTGCAGAAGGTCGGAGCTGGCTGCTTGGAGTTATTTTATATTATCAGTAGAGATCTGACAGTATGTAACTTGCGGCCGGCGAGCGGGAGTCTTCATGCTGATAAACCGAAGTTTTTCCGGGGCCGATCACGTGCGCATAGGAGAGGCGATTCCAAGGTTGTTCTGTGGAAGGATTAGTGTAATAGCTAGTTGTGATATCTAATTCAATGTATTCCCAATTTTTTTTTTTTTTAATGTGTTGAATGGCTTTTGCTGGTGTTACCCGGATGTCGGTCTTTTCTCCATGTCGCTTCGATGAATACAGATCGGAGCAATCATCATCAGGGATGTGAATTCATGCTCGCTATGGAAATGCTTTTTATTTTAGCTGTTACATCTCTTGGATTATGTTACATTGGTGACGTAGAGGTGTTGCTCTGATCTTGCTAGTGGCGAAGACAATATACCGCGGTGTTCAAGCCGCGAACCTCATCAACAAAACCTTGTGCCCCGAAAGCGAGGTATTAGAATATCTATAACTAATGACTACCTGTTCAAACTAAACAAAGATGAGAGTATCGTGGTATCCAGCGCATGCCCAAAGCCCCATGCAGTCAAACTATCTATCCTGAACATGATGAACCGTGCCGTTTTTCCCATAGCAGCGCCCACCCTCAAACTCCCTACCCCCCCCAACCACCTAATCCCCCTCCATCTCAGGAATCATTAGACTCGGCGCCCTCGCAACCACGGGATTCCTCTTCAACCCCATCAACCTCTCGAAATTACTTCTAAGATCCACTTCTCTATATCCCTCATTCTCTCCCACTCTTATCGTCCTGAGCATACATCTCCCGTCTTTGATCCAGAAGCACTGCAGAATGTTCTCCAGTGGCATAGCCATGGCAATGGCGCCGGGCTTGAAAACGCTATGTGGTATCTTTGACGCGGATCGTTTCAGTTTCCTGGGAGATAGTGTCGACTTGACGGTATATTCGAAGTGGATGACCTCGGTCATGGCGTTGGCGACGACGAGAGAAGCACCTGACGGGGACTGTGCGGCGTGCACAATCTTCGTGCTGTATGTTTCGTTTTGAAGGGTATCATATCCAGGAAACGGTATCAACATTGGGTATTCCTTCCCCAGAAACGCTGTCACTAGCGCGCACCTGCGTTGTGAATCGTAGAATACGGACGTCAAGTCGCCGTCATTGAGCGTCCATGGAGGCATACTGAAGGAGCGGGAGTGCTCGGATATGGTGCTGACGGGCTCGCGTGTGCAGTCCCAGACGTCGACGTAGACACAATGGTCGCCGAGCTGCGTAGCTACGGCGAGACGTGTGCTGTCGGGTGAAAAGTACAGTTTTCGCGATATGATGGCCGACTGGCGCATCTGTTCCTCGGCGGCTTCTTTGGAGCTGAGGCCTTTCTGCTGAACGCCGAACCAGCATGCTTCGGTGCTATCCGGCTCCGTCACGGAGTCCTGGCTTGTCGTTCTGCCCATTGGGATGGTGCGGCGGTGGGAGATTCCTCCTCTCATCTCGTAGACGTGGATCTGGTGATGGAATGGAACAACTTTGATGCCGTCATCTTCTAGACGGAATATCTCGATATGGTCGTTTATCGAAACAGCTGCGTATCTATCGTTGCGAGACACGGCAAGGCAGATATTTTTCGCGTGTCCCTGGAACTCGATATCAATTTTATACGCCGAAGATAGTTTCATGCCGTCATAGACGGTCAAGTGGTGACTCATGTGTTCCCTTCCACTGGCTGTCATTATAGCGCATTTATGGTTCCCAGCTGCGACAGCTTCGATGTCGGATATGTCATACCTACAGCCCTGGATGGCGGAAGTATCGTTACTAGGTATATCAAAGCGGACGATGTAGCTTCCATCTCTCCCCCAGAGCAGCAAGGAATGTCCCGAGGATGAGAAGACAAATGCTGGATCCTTGGGTAACGGGTATGTCTCCTTCTCTTTCGTAGTAGTCCTTCGTCGAATCGAGTTCGCGAATCTGAGCGCAGTGCGACTGGGCGGTTTTTGCTTTGTTGCGCTGGGCCCGCTCCTTATAGAATCAGAGGAGGGCGTGTCCAGTCTGATGCTTGACATCTCCGATGGGGCGGATGCGGGTATATTGCTAGGAAGGCTGTCGGATATGGACGGGGTCCGGACTGGTATAGGGAGATCTACCGATAGCCGCGAGGCTAGGGGGATGGGTACGTCCAGAGACTCGCTAAGGGGGCTTACCGGGCCTTCGAATAAAGACGAGCCCTGCGAGTGAGCTCGATGAATCATACTGGGCGAGGCCGGACTAATGGGGGACTCGGTGTAGCCCGGCGGGGAAACATGTGTAGGTATATCTGCTTCGGCACTGGGACGGGAACTGTGTGACGGAAGACTCATCGCAGCTGCGGACCGCGAAGGCAAGCTTATAGCCGCGCTGTCGGATTCTGATGGAGCAGAATTGAAAGAAGCAGATGCGGCGTCGTACGAACAGGACTCTCCTATGGAGTATTGACTGACACTCTGTGCGTCAGAATGGAGATTTTCCAGAGCAGCGGCCAGATTCTGGAACGGCTCTATCAATCGAGCAAATCTGATTTTCTCGCCAGATATACAGCTGGGGCAATGTACGCCTAGCCGAAGTTAATATGGCTTTCATTACGAAAATTCCACCGCCTTCTACAGGGGTTAAATCATACTGGACAGTGCATACAGTGCATACGAGCAAAGAGAGGAGTGTTGTGAGGTAACACAGTTCGAGCGGCTTATGTATCCGGAGGTTATAGTGCAGTAGAGCAAAAGGAATCTGAGCTCACCTTCTTTCCAGTTGACTATGGGAGAATTCTCTTGGATGCTCTTCCTATTGTTAGCTTACAGCGCGTAGTATGGGCAAAGGTCATTACCTCGTAAGCCCACTTGTCACACCATCTCAGTTTGTACTCGAGATGTTTCTTAGGAACCACATGCAGTTTCGGGCAGTCCACAATATAGGCCGGCAGGATTGGGCCGTCCAGCTCCCTACTAAGTGTTTCGCCGCTCGTAGCCGTCATCCGAGTGATCCAGTCCTTTACTAATTCTTCAACGTCATCTGGTAAGATTCCTGGTTTTCGAATAGTGAATTGCTCATGGCTAGGTTTGCGAGAGCACAGCCAGACTGCAAAAGTTGTTAGGGCGGCTTCATAGTAAGGTCTAAGTCCTGCGAGCTGTTTGCCGTAACTAGGTAACCGAGCCGCTGTTGGCCGGTTGGATGATCGTTGTTGCTTGAAGCATGTTAACTACAGTCAACATCATTTACAAGTCATGCTCACCATAAGAGAGTCCTGTCTTGATAAGAAGCTGTCAATATCCTCGTTCCAATCCAGGAGTGTGAGCGCAAGGGATTCTAGCAATGCCGGGAGTGGGGTCATAGGCCCTGTAATGTGGAAAATCGAAATGATGAGACTTGTACGGGTGTGATACAGATGCTCCAAGGCATCATCTGTATCCGCGTCTTGCTGAGTGAGCATGCCACGATGCCGATGAAGATCTACCAGCCGCTGTACCACTGCACATTCAACTGCCCAAAGACAGTCAAACAAGACCCAGTACGCATCGATCCAGTCTTCCTCCATAGTACCATGGATGAGAGGCGTCACGAATGTCTCAGGTCTGATATCCAGTGGATACTTTTTCTGTCAGTGATGGCTGCAATACCGTGGGTGCATACATACGAGCCCTGCCGCGAATGTAGGCAGTCTAGCATTCCTCCATTCATTTATGTACGGGTTCTCAGGGACAGTATGCGCTGGGTCTTGAGCTCCCGTCGCTAACGAGTCGAGAATCTGTGCAAACAGATCCGAGACGATGAAACGCTCAACGCCGTGCAGTCGGTCGTTCTGCCAGGCCGAGTTGATCGACTTTTGCAATCTTCGCTTGCCATGAGGCGCCACATGCTCTTTCTTCAACAGCAGGAGCCGCAAACCTGATAGGATTGTCTGGGCAAGGATCTGCCTTGGTCGTGTAAATTCCTTGGTGATGAGGGTCGTTTGACTTGGGAAGAGACGAGTTTTGAGATTGACAAGGTATAGGATTGAAGATAGGAGAAGCTCGGGCGGAAGCAGATATGAGAAGACATAGGGCGGGCATTCGGCAGCACCGTTGGCGATTCCACTTAGGTAGCAGCGTTGCAAGTCGAATATCGTCTTGATCCAGATGACGGCCTCTATGGAAGATTCCGAATCAGCAGCATCATTGTCGTTGAGGGCTGAATCAATAGACTGTTGACCGATAATCTCACGCAAAATGCCTGCAATGTCGTGTCGTCCCTGGAGCGATATCCAAACTTGAGCGAGCTTGTTGTGGTGGAGGGACATCACCGCGGGGCAGCCCTCGGGATCGGAACAGAGCGACTGATACGACGAGACCTGGGACCCTGATAAACGGCGTGGCTTCGTTAAGGTGAAGGGGATATGGAGCGAGATGCACGGCGGCTTTCCCACAGTTTACGACGGACGGCAGGACAAGCCGTTGCCTGAGGGCGTGCGCAAAGCAGGCGTAATGTTGGGCATCCCCAGGCGGACGGACAACTTGGTCTTGGCTGCAACGCAGCAACATCAGCAACACCAGCTCCAAAAGAGGAGGGTAGGACAAGGCGACGCATGCAGTTCACCGTGGTTGGTCTGAAAATTCCCGGCCTCACCTCAGTAGGCCAACAAGCGATTCGCCCTTGTTCACAGAGACTGTCTTGACCCTCTGCCGTTCCCCCGGCCCAGATCGCGACCAGACAGGCGCCCCGGCACTGCCGAAACCCAAACGTATATTTAGCGCAAACCGGTCAACAGTTGCAGCAGTGTCTGGCAGGAATGAACAGAGTGTAGGGGTATCACGTGTCAGTGCTGTATTGCGTTCCAGCGGCTGGGAAGGCTACAGGGTGGTGATAGATTACATTCGACTTTTGGACCCCACCGGAATGGGTCTATTTGAGTCCTCCCCTTGTGTTCCCCGAAATTAATCAGGAGCTTTTCCGCATACGATCGTCCAATGCGGTTAACGTCCGTGGACGACGCTAACAAGTACGGTTTCCGATTTTCGAGATCGATAGATGAAGACTTTTGGAATTAATGAGGCTTCGCTGGAAGTGGTCGCAACAAGCCCAGTCGTTTGCTGTCAAGTCGAGCGTAGCAAGCTAATAGAATTGCGCCGCTGGAACATTAAGGGTATATCAATATAAGAAAGCGTTATTTGCGGCTCGATCCGCCTATTTCATCCAGCCCCATATGAAAGCCACCAGGGCTCTGAGATTCTCCTCATTCCAAACTGGCTCCTTAGGATTGGGGTACACCAGGTGGCCACGACGCCGTCCAGGAACAACGACCTTGGGTGGAGGCCGCTGGATTTGCATCGATGCATTTCTTCTCCATTTGAGCGGGTTCCACCCATCCGACCTCACATGGTAGGCTGCGACAAGGGCAAAGAACGCCGGAATCTGTACGTCTATCAGCAAGGCAACCACCGGAGGGTGTCGTTCACTTACACCAACATACGAGGAGACGAAATCGGCAGTCGAAAAGGGCGATACGCAAGCCCTCCAATTATTGAAAACGATGAGCAGCAGACAGAAAAGAAATCCGTAGTATGCTCGGAACAATTGTCCATGGGTCCGATAAGGATACTGTTTGTCGTCACGGTTGAAGGCCGATCGATTTTCGAGCGTATGGTCCTCAGCTGCTGCTTTGATCCGATGGTAAAACTGAATGTAAGAAAGACAGATGACAGCATATGCAATCAACTCCGACACCACGGCATTATTTGTAATCCGGCCGAGCACCAACGAGGGGAACGGCTTCACAGCCAGAAAAGCGATGAGGCCAACAGCCCAGCTAGCCGTCACGGTGCCGAGGGGTACGCCTCGTGAGGTCGTTCGCTCCAAGCGTCTCCTAAAGTTCTGCGCCCACAGAGGCCATGCTTCCGGAATACTGGCCAACGCATGAAGTAAGCGGCTCGAATTATATAAGCTGTTGATGCCTGATGTGGTCGCGGAGAAAATGAAAAAGGCGTTGAACAAGCTTGGCCAAGTCCTCAAGTGATTCCGTACAGCTGCGAGCACAAAGATACTGTTTTGACCGGCGCGGATACTGCTGATCTGGATGTTGATAAGGTTGGGATCGTTGTAAGGAACGTTCAGGCCTCCCACAAAGGTCCCCAGCACATAAAGAATGGTGATGCGTAGCGTCAACTTTTTGGTAGCCAGCTTGATGGTCTCGTGCTTTTCGAGATCCTTGTTCTCGGCTGCCGTGATAGCGATTGTTTCGAAGCCGACGAAAGAGAATAGTGCGGCAACAATGGCAGTCCATAGAGCCAGGAATCGGCCTTGCTCGCCCCTTAGTACCACTCCTGTATCGACATCGTGAGAAGGGTGGACGACCAGGCTCTCCGACGAAAAACCGTACGGTTTGTTCCAGGTCCAGAAGTGATTCCCATGGGGTACCAGCTGGATCGCACTGATTATGACATTGAACACGATGAGCCCGGAAATAAAGGTCATCTTCAAGACGCCGAATATGTACTCAATCTGGCCGTATTGTCGCACGGGAAGCAGATTGACGAGCCCGATAAGGATCAGGAAGAGGAACACCCAAACTGCTGGGCTGCATAGAGGTCAGAAAATCGCGAAATCCAACGTAAACCCCGATGACGTTTGCATCGTTACAATGAGGGTTTCACGTACCTGTACCCATCTGTGCTCCAGCCCAACTCTTTCTCGGGATAACCCACGTCCCTCAGGTACTGCTCGTCGAACCGAAACTTCCATAGCTGGGCAACGGCCAGAACCTCTGCCGCTAAGATGGCCACCCACGCAAACCAAGATATCCATCCCGTGGCATATCCTACTGCTTCATCGATGAATCGACCGGGAAATTCGAAAAGCGGTCCCTGAACCGGAAACAGAGCCGTCATTTCCCCTAGACAGGCGACTACGGACCACATAACGGAGGATGCCAGAACAACAGCAACAATGGCCAGCCCAGGACCAGCAATGTAGATGATTTTCCCGCTTTGCAAGAACTGGGCCTCGTTAACTGGTGTTCAGCCCTACACATCGATGGAAATCTGGAGCTCCATACCAGACCAAACCCTATACAGGCAGAGAATGCCATCATGTTGACATGGCGTTCCTTGAGGTCCGCGCTATGGCTCGATGTCAGTACACCCTGGCGTAGGAGGCATCCTACTCGTTCATCTCGTACCTGAGCACGGTTCGTCTCGTCATGGTTGACCGCTTTTGCGCTGCGCTTCTGTTTTCAGCGTGTTCGGCTTTGGAGCAGCCTCGTTTTGAGGCATCGGTTTCTCCAACAAGAATGGGAAATCTGATGAGGCTTGCAGGACTAGAGAGAGACCGCGACTGCTATAGCATAATAGAAGGTGGAGGCCACGACCCCACCTCGTATTCAATTAGAAGCAGCGAATGAAGATGTTTTGAGCGAGTATGCAGTGCTACGTCCGGCCCCTGTTCAGCTGGAACTTTTTCTTGCAGCTTGTCTTCGTGGCAAGGTTGCACAGAGGGAGGAAACCAATGATAAGGGCCCAACAAGAGGGTGATGGTCTCTACCCTTCGCCGAACCCATTTCCGTTGAGGTGGTACAGGGGGCCGGGCCAATGCGTCTACCGATTTGCTGTGCGCGCCGAGAGAGTGGACGAGCCATCGAGGAGCAGGGAGGAGATGTGAGAGAAGGGGTTGATCTGCGATGTGGTTGGGCGGGGACGGAGGTGTGGGAGTTGCCGAACGGAGTGGCTGCTGGCCGTTGTCTAAAATCGTAAATTCGGGAGGGAAAACACCCAGCCGCCTTGGCCTGGAATTTGGGTCCAACACAACCTCCTGCCCCTCAAGGGAATCTCAACCCGTGCAGCCAACACTGTATTGTATTTTCTGCTGCCAGACCTCCCTATTAATGCGGGCGCTAGTAGTTGTGGGACGAGGGTCTCCCACGCATCCGCCCCCATGCGGTGAAGCGAGACGAGATGGGACGAACATGTGCTTGGGTCTGCACTATGTATTATCATTGCCCCTGTGCGTGGACTTGTCGGACCCGACCATGTCTTTGGTGCAAAGGATTTGATCTTGTTGAGCAGATCGAAGCAATCTCTCGAATGGCCTCCTTCACCATGCAGCCGCCAACAAATGATGTCCGAACGAGCAATTGCGACAAAAACCCGGATTATCGTGTACCTAAACGTTGAGGACAATATCAACTTTGGAATGCTAGGGCGGATTTTCACGGCTTGACCCGGAAGAAAAGAGAAGACTGATAATTGACCTACACAGCAGTTCTAAGTTGCGCTGAACCTGGAACGCCAACCATGCACCTCTGCCCTAAGGATATCTCCAGCAATCTGATGTGAATGGACCGAGCCGACCTTGCCCCAGTGCCTAACTCCGAACCTCGACAAATGTGCGCCCTTTTTCCCCAGCGATACACGCAGTACACCCGACGAAGGGTCCTGGGGCTTTTACCGCCCGCCTCGACCTGTGCGCGCCTTCATTCGTTTGAGAATATCCTCTCCGCCAGCGTAGGACCGTCTCCCCGTCTCATTATTAGCGATAAAGTTACTCTTGGGAACGACCGTGTAGGTGGTCGGTCCGCCCTCCATGCGAGCACGTTGATATGCACGAGGAGCCTCGAGAGCTTTAGCACGTGCGGCCGCAGCCTGGCTATCCGCAGGTCTCGTGTTCCGGGTCACGGAGGATTTACTGTATGAGAAGTCAGTAAACAGATTAGCTCTCAGGTAGCGGCGCTGAAACATACGTTGGATCATAGTCGACTGTCTTGAACTGCTTCTTGCGGTAATCATCCGACCGCCGAAGAATTGGGCGAGTCCAATCCGTGAACAAACGCTCGGCTTGACGCTTGATGGCGGGCTCCGGTCGCTTGCTCTTGATGTAGAATATGATGACCTTGCCAATCCCAGAAGCAATCAGGCTGTCCTTGTTGATAGGCAGCTTCGCTAGAGCACCAAAAAGCTCCTTTTGTATGTCGTACGCCGGTAGACTGCCGTCGTTTAGAGGCTCAAGGAAGAACTTGATCGCTTGGAGAAGATTAGTGTCCGGATCGACAATGTTCTCTCTGAGGTTTTGCTTGTTCAGAAGAGTCATGACCCGTGGCAGAAGTTGTAGTTTGTGACGTGCTGGTTCACCACGCTCACGGCCCTGATTGTCGGCCTGGGCAGCTTTGACCATCTCCGTATACATTTGTGCAATCTCTTCGTCGGCCATGCCTTCTAAGTCAACACCGGCCATCTTACGTCGACGAGTGGTCGTCCTCACGGCCTCATCCATGGCGCGATCAAGCGCGCGCTTCCGGACTGTTCATCTCATCAGTACGACGACTCTGGTGATGTAAAGGAGAAGCCGCCTACTTTCTTCAGGACTAAGCTGCTCCTCGGCGACTTCATCTGGACTGGCTCCCCTGACTCTACCTTCTCTCCGGGACTTTCTAGTTTTCCGGGCACCAGTCTCATCGCCGGCGGCACCTTCATTGTCCTTGGCCTTCTTTCTTCGCGGCTTGTCCGCTCTCTTCTTCTTCTTTTTGGGTGCCTCCCCTTCTCCTTCCGCACGCTTTCTCTTATGGACTCCAATCAAGTTGAGGTTGGTGTCATCGATGATTTGCGCCGGGCGCTCTTGCACGGCAATATCACCAATATCGAAGTCCTCAAACTGCGCCTCATCGACCTCGGAGAGTGCGGATTCATTATCAGAGAGGCCAGCTTCTTCGATGTCCTGTTGATCAGGTAGAATTCCTTTCTCGTCGTCTTCCTGAACTTCCATATCTAGCTGTGGGTCGGTGATAGGAGGGTTTGGGGTGGAGTTCTCCTCGTCAATCTCGGGGCGCAGAGGGTCGCCAGGATCATGACCGGCTTCGGGGAGAGGAGAATTCGAGTGAGAGCGCGTGAATTCGACGTCCTCCATGGCTCAAGAATTCCGTGTGCTGGGCGCAGGATGGATGGATGTCAAGCAGAGTAAGTAGTTGATTGAGAGGGAGAGCTTGTCGCGGCCGCCAAAGAAAGCACGGCCCGCGACCACAGGTCTTGGCATTTGGCTTCAATGCGGACACCACGGAAGTTACCTTTGGCTTAGTCATCATCTCTCCAGCCGCTTTAACTTCGTCTCCGGCTTCTGACGACTGGAACATCCTCACTCCCCTTCACATCACGGCCACGACAGCCTGCCATTACTCTACTTCGTCCCTGCGCTTGTTTAGGCGACTAGCCTCACCCGAAAACCTCTCTGTTTCCCGACAAACCTTTCGTCTGCGCAGCTGGGCGACCTTGAAGTCCCACTTACCCTGGCTTTGTTCGCCTCTATAACCTTCTGTACTTCTTTCGCGGGTCATCTCGGTCAGCCGCCCGCCGTCCACGGTCGCGTGTTCTTCTCCTCAGGGTGGTGTGAAGGCTGGGGGCGAACATCTGGGCTATAGAATACAGCAGGAGGGGGAGCGCAAGCTTCTCTGTTTCGGACGTTGCAGGCGCATACGGCTCGCTGCTCTTGCAAGCGAGATCTAGCTAGTTACGAAGAACTACCGCATTTCTTCTCTGTGCCAGAAAGAGGAAGCAGTTGATATTGTTCCTTGCTCTTGGGAATCATACTCTGCGCGCTTGGTCTCATCTTCTAGCACAAAGCGCACATTTCACCGTCCTCTAACAATAACATCGCTGCCCCTTTGCCCCGATTGAAGCGAACATACTTGCCCACTATGTCAAATGCCTCCGCCGAAGTTGCTGCAGACTTCAGGGACGCGTTGCAAGATCTGAAAATCAATAGCAGGCCCGAGATCAGCAACCTAACCATCATCGCCAAAGAGAATACAGAGCACGCACAAGCCATATCACACGAATTGGAGAATCACATTCGAACAGTAAGTCGGCCTCCCGCAGTCATTTGGCGGAGAGGTCTGGACACTCGCTGACGGTAACAGACTCGGCCGGAATGGAAACTCCCTGCGCTCTATGTGCTCGATTCTATCGTCAAGAATGTAGGGACGCCGTACACTGTGTTTCTTGGCCGCAACCTTTATCGTACCTTCATGGATGCATACATGGTCATGGATCCGGCCAACCGAAGAGCGATGGATGGCCTCTTGAAGACCTGGAAACAGCCTGTACCTGAATCTATGGATACGAACCCTGTCTTCTCCCCGGAAGTCACTCGCGATATCGAGAACGCCCTTATCAAGATTCGCACTGTGACTGTTCAGCAGCAAGCAATGGCTCAAAGAACACCCCATGGTCTACCTCCTCGGCCAGCTTCCAACCCTATGGCCAGTGGTGCGTGGAGGAACACTCCAACTCCTCCCCAGGGCGGGCCCCGGCATGCAGCTCCGAATGATCCTCGAGTCAGACACGTAAGTTCGCGCACCCATGCCGCTACATATCACTGACCGTACTCTACAGAACTTCCCAACACCCAACAATTATGGGCAGCTGCCAGTTGCTACGCCCCCTTCTCAAGTTCCAACACCGCAGCCGCCAGTCACATCGATTGATCTCGAGAGCCTGAAGGCTGACTTGGCGAAACTGATTGCAAGCACGAGGGGTGCATGGGAAGCAACACCAACTGACCTTGCATTAGCACAAAAGTTGAAAGCTCTTATGGATTTGCAGACGGTTTTAAATACTCAGACCATTCCCCCTCAGCAACTTCAGGCCATACGGACTCAAATCCAGGCACTTTCCCCGCCGCCTCCACCAGTGCAAACTTATGTTCCCCCTATTGCAACGACTCCTCAACCATTTATACCTTCGCCGCAGCAGGCGGCGCCACCCTCACTCCCTCCAGCAAGCGGCGGGTTTAACCTTGCACAATTGCTGGCCCAAGCTCGACCACCAGTTGCTCAGACACCCACTCCAACCCAGCCCACCTTGTCTCTCGCGGATCTCCTGCGCCGTGTATCATCACCGGGGCAGATGTCCTCCACCCCAGTAGCTGCCGCACCCTTTCCGCCTCCGCCGCATTTTCCACCCGTGCCTCAACCTGTCGCCACTCCCACACCAGCTCCTGCTCCTACTCTAACTCCCACAACTAACCTTGCACAATTGCTCGCGCAAATGACCAAATCTGGATCGGCGCCGCCTCCTCAGGTACCTCAACTGCCTCAGTTGCCCACGCAGCCACCAGCTGGAAGCTCTGCTCCGGGGGCAACGGACTGGCTATTGAATGCTCTCAAAGGAGTACCTCAGATGGCCACAACAGGCGTTCTGCCACAATCAACGCCGACCGCATCAACACCCATGACACGGCAAGCTTCCGGCATGACAGCCGTACCAAACTCAGTCGAGTTGACCACGGCGTCGATGAAGCAGTAAGTTGTGCCTCTGGCAACGGTTAAGTGATTGCTTACGCATATAGACCACGATTCCACTTGATAGCCAGACTGTATGGCGCAAAGCCCAACATATGCGCCACTTGTGGGCGCCGCTTTGAGAACAGCGCTGAGGGAAAGGAAAAGAAGGCGCGTCACATGGACTGGCACTTCCGGGTAAAGGATCCTGATGCGACTAAGCGCGGTATTCACCGTAGCTGGTATATCAGCGAGAAGGCAAGTTTTCCGTGGCTCCCTTCTCTCGTGCACTGCTCACAAACTATAGGAATGGATCGAATATCGTGAAGTCGACGAGAGCGCACCCGATACCGCAAACTCGGCCAAAGCGGCTGCAGTTACTTTGAAGAAAGACCCGAAAGAGCAGTATGTGCATGTGCCCGCTGACGCCGCTCGTGATGCGCCCTGTCCCATTTGCCTGGAGAAGTTTGACTCCAATCTCAAGTGGCACACGGATGCGAATGATTTTGTATGGATGGATGCAGTCAATGTCAACGGCAAGGTCTATCATGCAACTTGCTGGGATGAGTACAGTAAGGGTGCTGGTATACCTGCGCCGAGCACCCCAGATCCGGTGTTGGGGAAGCGCAAAGCCGATATTGGGACGCCAGTCTCAGGCAAGAAAGTCCGCGCCTATTAAGTTGAGCTCGGAGGTTGAGATGAGATGGAGAGATGCTGATTACAGCCTCTCCTCGCTCGCATTGATTGCTGCATGGAGTTGGGTCTGTAGTATTAAATGCCTGAAGGAGCAGCATCTTCGATCGGAATATATCATGATTGTATCTTCAGTCCACCTGCTCCACTTTTAGGGTGATAGTATTAGACGGCTAACCGGGACCTGTGTGTTTGCGAAATCTTTTTTAGTTTCTGATGCTATCACACTCATAAAGCGCTTCGGCAATGATGGTGTGTAGGACTCCCATGACTATGCTCCCAAGGTACCTAGCCTACCTACATTGGGACCTAACCTAGGTAGGTAGATAGCTTGAGGTGCCATTAGACTATACGGCTGAAACCGTTCATTGGTCCGTATGGTCCGCACCAGAAACGGAAGTGGTCCCGTCGCCCCGAGTGGGCATACTGTGTAGTTGTGATGTTGAAAAGAAGGTGTTTGAAGTCTGTGTTCTATGCTGTCAGACAGATTATTTTCCCGTCGGCCCATCACTGCCACTCGCTCTTGCTTCGCGCAAATCCATGGATTACTATGAAATGGGCGAAGAGCACGGAGTACGGGAGTGGGATGATGGGGCATCTGATTGCGACCTCGGCCACCGTAATGCCAAGGCCTTCCAACCGAACCATGAGCATGGATTGATGGTTTCCCTGCGCAACTTCAAGTTGGCCTCTCATCTCTGCACCGCGCCGGAGAGTCAATTGCGCCTTCGGGAAGCCTCCCTCACCTCCACCGTCTCTCCATCAGATCCTCCATCTCCTTTCTCCACTCCTAGCTCGGCACAATGGCTCCTCTGGCGGAACAGGTCGTAGACGACCTTAAGCAGCACATTGCTCGGCTCGAAGGTCGCATCGCAGAGCTCGAGGGCAAGCTGGCACCAGGTCATGCCGGCGCGCCTGCTCCGACCACACCAGAGGGCGTTCGCATGATTCTAATAGGCCCTCCTGGTGCAGGTAAGCTGCTTGAGTCTTTCCTGAGAGGCAGTTGCTGACATGCGCTACAGGCAAGGGAACTCAGGCCCCCAAGATCAAGGAGAAGTTCTGCGTCTGCCATCTCGTACGTACCCGGCCGCCCCATAATGCTGAACAGCGAAATTCGACTGTGCGCGCATGTACTGACGAACGTAGGCCACTGGCGACATGCTGCGCGCTCAAGTCGCGAAGAAGACTCCTCTTGGACGCGAAGCAAAGAAGATCATGGATGCCGGGGGCCTCGTCAGCGACGAGATCGTGGTGAACATGATTAAAAGCGAGTTGGATAACAACACCGAGTGCAGAAACGGGTAGGCGGCGCTGGTTCGCAGCCTGGTAGGAGAGTGCTAATGATATCCAGTTTCATCCTCGACGGTTTCCCCAGAACCGTTACTCAGGCCGAGAAGCTCGACGAGATGTTGGCTGCAAGCCGCAAGCCTCTCCAGCACGCCATTGAGCTCAAGATCGACGATGCCCTGCTCGTCTCACGTATTACTGGCCGTTTGATCCACCCCGCTTCAGGTCGCTCTTATCACAGCATCTTCAATCCGCCCAAGGAGCCTATGAAGGATGATATCACGGGCGAACCCTTGATCCAGCGATCCGACGACAATGCTGACTCTCTGAAGAAGCGGTTGGTGACCTACCACACTCAGACCGCCCCTGTTGTCGAATACTACCGGAAGACGGGCATCTGGAAGGGCGTTGATGCCAGCCAAGAGCCGGGACAGGTGTGGAAGAGTTTGTTGAAAATATTCGATGAAAACAAGGCCTCCAGCCCCAGTGGAAGCCTCCTCAACAAGATTACCCTCAAGAACTAGAGAAATGGAGCCCCTCATACACGGCCCCACCGTGTGGTCAATGGAGCATTTGCCCTCGAAAGGGTAGGCTCGAAGATCCTAGTAATGCCTCACGTTCAAAAACAACACGACATCTAAAAGTTGGCCTTTGATCTTTTGTTCGGCACCGCGTGGAAAGAGAAGAAGGACCATGATTGCACATAGGAGGCATATGGGCGTGCACTCTTGCGCTTTGTACTTGTAAAAGGACCTCATGATTCAGGATTTGGATGGGTACTGTTCACATATGTAGTGTACGTTTTGCGGATCCTGCGCCCTGCGAGCAAACGGGGCTGCGCATAGCGGATCGTCTTGCTCATGGTATAGACAAGAACAGAAGTATTATGACTGCGTATGCGCAGCAGTAGTGTACTGTCAATTTGTTTATAAGCTTGCCTGACAAATGTGGAAAATAGCTAGTTTACCTAGTTTCTGGGATATTTTCGACTCTCCAGCTCTTTAAGTGGGTAGGCCCTATGATTTCGTCTATGAGAGATCCGATAAGCAAATCATCTCAAGTAACATCTTTAACATCTATCTACTCACTCTACTCGTAAGAGACCTTGTCTTACCTTCTGCTGAGGCCTGCAAACGATGCACTTTCCGCGCTAATCCTCAAACAGGAAGGCCTTATGGGAACATCTTGGCAGACTACTTGGACCACGTGCATCTCAGTTCACATCCAACATTGCATTCACGGTTCAAGGTCGCACAGGCAAGGAAATCTGTCTTCTTGTTTGCTTTATCTTCGCGCTCGTGTTTGATGAGCGGAGCTGGAAATGGTGCGGCAGGCTCCGAAGCCACAGAGAATGCCTCTAGACCAAAGACTTCTGAACCCCCTGTGATGGATGGTTCATCGAGCTCGAAAGTCACGGGTGTGTCGAAGCGTCTTTCGCATACCAGAACTAAGCTAACCCTTTTTCCAGTGGAGTACCATGACCCTTCTGGCCTCTTTCCCTTGGTCCAAGAACAGCTGGCATCAAGATTTCCGCTGCGGAATCTACATTGGAAATCGCCGACCCGCCCCTTAAGGTCTATTGATTCGCTCCATGTAGACCTTGTTCCAAGCCAGGACTCTGTGCACATTGCTGGTGTGACTAGTGGACTGACTGCTCAAGATGGATCTCAAACTGCTCCTGCCAATCGCTCCGCATCAAGTGGTGAAATCCTTAGACCGCCTTCGAAAGAGAGACGGCATCAGATCCCGGGACTGAGACAGACACCTTATTTGAAAGTGTATCTCCTTAGATGCGATGATTCAGACACATACAAGGCCACTGCTCGGAAACAATTGAGAGAATGGGTGAAGGCCCACACACCTCCATCTCAGAGCAGCTCCTCCTCCAGTACCCAGGAGAACCATGACGCCTTCGAGTGGATGATTCTCCATGTGGTAGTACCCGACACCCCTGCTGCGAGTCAGCCTCGTGGCTCAGCTTCTTCTACTACTAGCACTGGAGAAAAAGAGAAATCGAGCGCTACTTCGCGCTGGACGCGGGGTACGACAACTATCCTCGAGAAGATAAGGGCTGATTTCAACATCTCTTCCAAATCTGCCCCTGATAGAGTCGCTCAAGTCCGCTTGCGCAAAGATGCAGTTCCTCCCCATATGCTTCCAACAACAACTGCTACGGCAACTCCTCCGATCACGGAGAGTCCACAGGAGGAGCAGCGAGCTTGGGCCGATGTTATAGCCAAGTTCAAGTCTTTGATTCTACTGTCGTTTGATCTTCGCGTTCGCCAGTATGAAGAGGATATCAGAGAAAAGGAAGCGCAGCGCGTCCTGCCTGGCTGGAATTTCTGTACTTTCTTCATGCTCAAGGAAGGCCTAGCCAGAGGATTCGAGAGCGCAGGTCTGGTCGAGGATGCTCTTCTTGGGTACGATGAACTCAGCGTGGGACTGGATTCTGTCATCCGTGACCAAGCGAATGATGGAAGCGGAGGACCAGGCGGTGAGATACTTGCTTACACGGAAGAATTGTTCGAGAAAGCACAAGAGATCTACAAGCGGTCGCAGAAGGATGACGGCGGACGCAAGGAGCCCATGGGCCATATCCACGACGCCCGGCCAATCGATTCGAGAAAGAAAAACTACCGAGACCTAATTCTCTCGAACAAGATCTCTATATTCGACTTCCGGTGCTACATCTTCGCGCGTCAGATGTCATTGTTGCTGCGCTTAGGAAATGCACACTCCGCGCGATCCGATCTGGCCGCAAAGCTGCACCCTAGGCCTACCAGTATCCACCGCTCAATATCTGAAAATGACGTCCCGCAGGGAAGTAAGATCGCCAATTCGAAGGAAGACTCTGAAGATCTCCTTGCTCTGGCGGAGTTATGCTCACGTGCGCTGAACTTCATCACGTTCGCTGGGCGGCTGTTGCGAGAGGATCTGATCAACGGGTAAGGTGTCCGACTCATTGAAAAGACATTTGCTGACTTGGCAAAGAGCAAAGGCACACGACACTGAGTTCCCCCAGCACCTGATTGATAATCTGGTGCATTCGTGGACGTATGCCGCATTACAGCAACTGATAGAAGAGACTGCGACTTCCTCGTTACCCATCTCACGATTCTCACAAGACATCTCGACAAGTTCTTCAGGAAAGATGCAGCCTTTTGGAGACCACAGCAGGGAGCAGAAACTGAGTTTCGCGGAACCGAAAACAATGATCCATCCTACTCGCTCTTCATCTCTACACTTTGGCCGTTCGTCTTCAGCAGATCCCCCATATGCTCAGACCCCTCCAAGCGCACATGTCATCTATGAGAATGGACAGCACCGTGATCGCCCAGTTCCACCAGTGCACGAAGTTCCAGCAGGCGGAATCAGAACAGGGTCACAGGAACTGGCTGCCACAAGGGCGCAATTGTATATTGTGCAACGACGCATTTTAGAGAATATTGGAAAGTCATTGGGATGGATGGTCGGGTGGGCTGCCATATTGCCACCAGAGAATGAGAAGGAGGAGCTCAGTGACGTCGACCTGAGCGAGGCAGGCGATCCCCAAGAAGTGGATGGTGCCAGAGTTAAGCCAAGTGGTGTCGCCTTCACCAGCGTTGGGCTCTCTGCGGCCGCTCTTGTCGATGCCATTTCATCCGAAGAACATTTTCGGCAGTGCTATGAGGTATTCCCACTGGCTGGTAAAGATTTCCCTGAGCTAATGTGGGAATAGACCTTAAGCGACACGATCGTAAAGCATTACATGGCGGCCGGTCAAGTAAAAGCTGCAGAAAGCGTCCTTGGCGATTTAGCTGCGCTGCGATAGTAAGTCAATGCATCTCTTCCCAGTTCCAAACTAACAACAATAGTGATGTCGGCGACTATGCTGCTGCTGCCATGTATTTTGGGCGCATGGCCTCTTCCTTCGCTGAGAGCAGGTGGAACCTCGTGGAAGCAACGATGTTAAGGCTGTATGCACAGTGCCTCAAGAAACTCAACCGCAAAGATGAATATGTCCGCACTCTGCTGGACTTGCTCACCAAGTCAGCTGCGCATAAGAGGAGGGTCAAATCCGGAAAGGACCACGAGGCTGGACTTCCTAACAATTGGCTTGATGACGACAAGCTAGAGACTGCAGGTGTCCTTGCTGAATTGATCGAGTATTCGGAACAACTCCCCTACGACAAAACAGTGGCCATGAACTACTACTTCGAGGATATCTCTGTGGAGCCATTTGTGCGGCATTACGAAGACAAGGATGGGTTCCAGCTTCGTCTCACCTTCAGGCATGTGCTCGAGGATGGAATCGTAATTGATCGAGCCAAAGTGCATTTAGTCGGCACAACTCCAGCTCAGACCAAAGATATCTGGTTGGACAGCACGGGTTCTATCGAAGTGAAGAGGGGAATATGCCGTGTATGGCTCAATTCTAATGTCAGTTCAAATACCTATTCCTCAGCCAGACTAAGCTAACACATCCAGGTCAATACCACGGGTCCCTACGTTGTCGACAAGATCCTTCTCAGCGCGAAGAGAATACTCTTTTCCCACGAGCCCTTTTCCAAAGCAGAAGCAACCACGCCGCTGGGCATCATCACCTCCGTCTCCGCGACTTCGTTGAAGGTCGCGAGGAAGAATCGGATCCTGTGCTATCCCCGCCCCGAATCCCTAGGTGCCAAAGTTGGCTCATCGAATTTCATTCACATGGACCAACCGCGCTCGATCGAGATTCAATGCTCTAGCGGTTGGAACGCCATTCAGAAAGCAGAGATTCGACTGAAGTCTGCATCAGCGGGGCTTCGGTTACGCACGGCCAATACAACCGTGACGGAGGGGGACATAGAGATTATGGAGAAGGGTCAGAAGCCTGGTGTATTTACCATCGCAAGCATGTCCAGCGACACTACGGCGAGGTACAGCATCCCGTACGAGCTGGAGACCATGTTGCCCGAACTGTCCATCAAGCTGGAGATTGACTATACTACGGACCGGGGCCAGTTTCAGTACCATTCCTCCTTCACGATACCCATTGAGCTCCCGCTGGACGTAAACGTGCACGACCATTTCAAGAATGAGGCCCTGTTCTCCAAATTCAACATCAAGACTGCAAATCAAACCCCTTTGGAGATTCTCAAAGTGGGTCTCGAGGGCTCGGAGGAGTACGATGTCATTGCGCCGAAGATGAATACTGTGGACGGGGCTGGCGCAATGGTGTTTCCTAAACAGCCGTTAGCAGTGACCTATCGGATCGTCAAGAAGCCGCAAGATAAGAGCGCAAAATCCAAAGCCGGGGTGAAAGCGTCGGCGAGCAATACCGGGAGTCTAGCTCTGTCAGTGACATATCGCTGTCTCGACGAGGATGTCCTCGACCGTCTGTGCGCGCTATTCACATCCGCCATGAAGGACAGCCCGGTCGCGAACGTGTCGAGGCTACTAGCTGTAACGTTTGCACAACGCGTGAAACAGCGCGTCCTTCCACACCAGATGGAACGCATAGCCTTGCTAGAGAAAGTGAACCTTGGGTCCTTTGAGGATATGAACTGGGGAGATTGCTTGGACGGTCTGCCGCCAACGGTGAGGAAAGAAGTGTCCAACTGGTTAAAAGACTGGTGTCAGGTACGATTCCCTTCTCTCTCGAGGGTCCATCCCATCCTTCTCTCCGAGATAACAAACACTAATCCCCATCCTAGAAACACAGAACCATCCTTCTCCCTTCATCCAACGCCTCCCCCTGCGACCCAGGATCGCAAAATCTACCTTCGGCACCTCCCTCGCCGAATCCCCCAAGACACATCATCATCACAGTCTCCATCCCGCATCCAGACATCCTCTTCACCGCCTCCCTTTCCCTCTCCCTCCCAACATCCTCTTCACCGCCTACTTCGCAGATGCACATGCCCATAGCCATATCCGGCAAACCGCTGCACACGACGCTGAGGATCAAGCACACGCGGCTGTGGGCGCGGGCTCCCACGCATCCCGCGAAGAAGAGAGCCGGGCAAAAGCAACACGTGCTGGAGGGAGAGGACAAGAAGGAGAAGAAGGCAGAGTTCGTGTACACGATGCTCGCGGACCCGGAGACGTGGCTCGTCGCCGGGCAGCGGAGGGGCCATTTCTCGCTCCCGCTTCGCACGGCCGTCGATGATGAACAGCAGGAAGGTGGGGCCGAGGAGAAGGAGAAGGAGGGATCGCAGCTCTCCATCCCTCTGATCCTGATTCCCCTCGTCCACGCGGGCGTCGCTCTTCTGCCGACCATTGATATTCGCCCTGTTGTCCCCGAACGCAGGGGCGATGGTGAAACTGCTGTTGCTGCAGGGACGACGGGCGCAGCAGGACAAGGATATGAGGAGGAGAGGATGCATGTAGAGACGGACTGGTTGAGTGCGGGGGAGAGCGTGGTCGTGGTCCCCGATGTGCGGAGTGCGACTGTTGGGGTTGCGATTGGGGAGAACGTCGGGGCCGGGGAGAAGGGAGGGATGGGAGGAGGAGTGAGAAGTGTGTGGGTTGATGGCGTGGGGCTGTAGATAGATAGGGTAGATAGTCATCCATCAAGGAGTGAATGGACGAGTTGGAGATGCTAGATACATCCATTAATCTGATCGGCGGACGATTGCTAACACTTATTCCTTCCTGTTTCTTGTTGAGAAGAACGTCGTGGTATGTATAGATCGTTGAATCTATCATCTCATGCATAAATGCAACATCTCAACTCTTCTCTCTCATCTGTCCGTCCCCCCGTCTACCTGTACTGTATGTACACTTACAAAGTCGTACCTTAAGCGTCAGATGGATCACCTCAGTACAGCGTGATATATAGTATACAAACACCCACCCCCAAGTGCAGAAGAATCTCTCTCGCGTTACGCCATGAACACCTTCCCATGCATCCTGTTGAAATCAATCATCAGATCATACCCCTCCATCATTCCAGTAGAAGCCCATCTCCTCCAAATAACCCTTCTAGATCCCTCTAAATCAACCCGGCAAGCCCATTACTCGCATACGCCATGGGCTTGACATCGGGATGCGGCACCGCGTTGAACTTTGTAAACTCCATCTTGTTCTCCTTTCCAATCTTGATGAATGCCCCTTTATTCCCCGTGCTATCGCAATAGTGCGGCGCCGAGAAGACGGTGATGCATTTCCCGTCGTGCTCCACCTCGTAACCTTCCATGCGCACCTCGTGCGAGCGGATAATAGCCTCCAAACCGTTCCTCTCGCAGAAGCGCTTCGTGACGTCCGGTCCGAACTGCAAGCCGACGCCGCGTTTCGAGGGACCCCGACCGGGCGCCGTCTGCGGGTCGGTCCAGAGCATTTCCATCATGAGGCCCGACTGGCCCGGTTGGCGTTGCTTGAAGCGGTTCAGCTTGCGGATGTCGTCGAGGGTGATATTGTCATCAGAAAAGAGGCCGCCGTGCAGGACGAGGAATTTGGAGTTGACGAGGGTGGCGAGGGGTAGGGCGGAGAAGGATTCGGAGAAGAGCTTGAAGACGCGCTCCGTGTACTTTGCGCGGCATTCGCCCTCGAAGCCGTACATGCGGTTCATGTCGTCTGTTTCGTGGTTGCCGCGGTTGAGGAAGAAGGAGGTCGGGTACAGCCATTTGTAGGCGTAGAGGGTGAGGGCAACTTCGGTGGACCAGGAGCCGCGGTCGACGAAGTCGCCGTTGAAGAGGTACGAGTTTGTAGGCGAGGGCGGGCCCGCGAGCTTGAAGATGTTGAGGAGGTCGAAGAATTGGCCGTGGGTGTCGCCGCATATGGTGATGGTGTGCGAGGGTTCGGTGATGGAGGTCTCGACCATGGTGGGTTCCTTTTTGACAATGTCCATGACGGCTAATATGATCTGGAAGACGTATTTCCGGGCGATCTTCTTGCCGTTCTTGAAGCGCTCAATCATGTCGTCGATGAACTCTTGGGTCATCTCTTTCTCCAGCTTTACACCATCGTATGACGGATCGACAACCATGGAGTCCAGGTCCAGCCCCTCAGCGGCAGAGGGGGCGTCTTCGACCTCGATAGCTTTGAGGAAGGCATCGCGCTTGACGATCTTTTCGCATTCGGTCATGCGCAGCCTCGCCTGGGCATCAGAGGGCGCCTTCTTGACGACAATTTTCCAGTCCCTGAGCGCATCTTTGTGATTCAGGATTGCGGTATTTGCAGAGGCGCGGCGGTAGTATGCCTACAAGAATGAGTATAAATATCAGCGGGGCACGCGACCAGCATGGGAGGGATAGGGAGGAAGCATACCTTGACATTGTTGGGATCGAGCTCGATGGCCTTGTTCGCATCCTGCAGAGCAAAGCCGTATGCCTCTAATTTGATGTTTGCCTGCAATCGCCGTTAGCCAGAGCATGGGGAAGAAGGCCGACGGATAAGCACCTGTGCGCGGTTTGTGTAAAAGGCCGGGTCCTTGTCGTACTTCTCAATGGCCTGGGTATAGAAGTCGACGGCGGCGGGCCAGTCCTGGGCCTTGAAGGCCTCATTCCCCTTGAGCTTGAGGGCGGTAGCCTGGGCGAGGGCGTCGTCGCCCATGGTAGAAAGTGTTGCGGGGAGTCGGGGTGTGTGTGGCGGGAGGTGGAAGACGGAGTGAAAGGGCAGACGCAGCCAGAGAGAAGCAGCGAAACGTAGCTGCCTGTGGCGGGGGTTGCGGCCAGAAAAAAAATATCAAGGACAAACGGAGAGGGAGAAAAACACAACCTCAACCCAACTTTTTCTCTTTCTTCTTTCCACACGCGAGACGAGACAACCGGAGAGGATCGAAAAGTTGCAAAGTAACACAGCAAGAGAAGAAGAGCAGAGAGAAATTGACCGAAGGCTGTCGCGACGGTCCAAGGATCTAGACCCAGCCAGTCAGCGTCCGTCGCCGCCATCTGGGCATCCCGCGTTCCCCGGTCGGCATCCCGCGCGCGCACATCCCACCCGGCCCCAAGGAGATGGCGCCGTCGCCGAAGAAGCGAGGGGTTGCACGTGCAATTCCCAAGAAGTCAAAGTACCTGAGCAGCGACAGCGACCTCGAGGAGGAAGAGAGCAACAGAGACGACAGCTTCGTCGACGACAGCGACGGCTCCTACGTGCGCGGCAACACCCCAAACAAGGACAGGACCACCTACAAAGCGAAGAAGAGCAGAGGCTTGTTGTACGATCGGTACACCCTGTCTCCCGAGAAAGAGGCGCCAAGCATCCGTCATAAAGAGACAACGGTTCCCAGCGACACCTCGCCTGCTCCCACCTCTCCTGCTCCTTCACCTGAACTACCACCACAGCTTCCGGCCGCCAGCAAGAATCCCGACCTCAAAAGCCTCTTGGGCTTCTACGACGATCGTTCTGAATCCTCGGACAACACTCTCCTCCCCGAACCGACCCCGCCCGCCAGTCCTCAGCATTCGCGTCGGCCTGTCCCCGCCGCTGCTCACAAGGTTGGGAATCGCCGCCGAGTCCGCAAAGCAGTTCCCCATTCCCGCAAGCGCGACAAGTCCACCGACATTGGTAGCGTTACCTTCAATACCAACACCAACTCCCCTGACCACACCGTCCACCAAGCCCGAGGAAACAACAGCGTGGTCGATACCCTCCACGAAGACCAGAACCATCCAAGCACTCCCGAAGATCCGGAGATGTCTGGCACCTCGCACCTCGCCCCGGCCAACCTGCGCAACCTACGCGCCTGCATGGTCTGCGGCATCATTCGCACCGATGGCCAGTTCAAGGCTTCAGGCTGCCCCAATTGCGATTCCTTCCTCGAGCTGGCCGGGAATCCAGACGCCGTCCAGGAATGCACTTCGCAAGTCTTTGAGGGCATGATCACCGTCAGCGATACCTCCAAAAGCTGGGCCGCAAGATATCTGAGATTGGAGGGTTACGTGCCTGGATTGTATGCTATCCAGGTCGAGGGCGTGTTGCCCGAAGATGCCGCAGTCGCTGCCGAGAATGCCGGCGTCGTCTATATCCCTCGAGACGGAAGTGTGAGCGAAGCTTTGCCAACGGATGCTTAGAAGGCCTCTGATGAGAACGGATACGGATAATGGAAAATGGCATGTGGAACGGGAACAGGTGAAGGACATTAGGAGGGCAGAATCTCGATTGTTTCCTTTTTCGACTCTTGTTTCTTGGGAAATACCCGACGCTGCTGTTCTTGCATATTGCGGCGGCGTCACGGGCCTGCTATTGTTGGAGTTCCGGTGGTTTGAGTATTACGCGACACAGGAACCCACGTGTATCAACATGAGGGTTAAAACTGGAGGCTGTACTATAGGAGATGCCTGCTCCCGGCACCTGCGCGAATAAACAACATGACTTATTACCTTCTGCTTTGCATTTGTGATGTCAATAATGGGTTTGCATACTACTCATTAAGTAAACTGGTGTCGGTCAAGCGCTGTTTGCTTGAACGTCACTGTCTCGGATATCCCTCCTTTCTCCATTCATGGCTTGGCAAGCCCCCGTCATCAATGGGACACCTCGAATCCTAGATACAACACACCACAGCTCTCTCACAACGTTCGTCCACATATCGCTCGCTTTCAATCGCCCATGATTTATCTCACATACTTGGGACAGCCCTGATCTTTGGCGCAGTCGTGCGCGCAAGCGCCTGCGCCAGTCCCGCGGCGCTCCCCTCTAACCCGACCTCGATGCCCCTCACGAAACGTCCACCTCTGCAATTGAGGCGCTGGACCTCTGTTCTTCCGGCGTGTCTACTTCTTATCGCTTGGATACCCTACCCATCCGGGACCTATGTTCACGCCGCCGAACAATCGTTTACCGCCGCCCATGTCGACTCCGGTCGGCGCAGCCAGGTGCTGCCACCGACCTTGGATATAGGGGTTGCTGGGATCGCAGTCGATGAGGAAAAGAAGGGAAGATATGTGGGCGAATTCGCATATTTTGAGCCTAGTCTGATTGGGAGGGCGCCAGAGGGCGTGGAAGAGCTAAAGGATGGCGAGAAGAAGAATATGGAGTCAAACCCAGGGGTAACGAAGCACTTTGTCTTGGGAAGATCAGAGCTGCGGCGGAGAGCAAGTATCATTCGAGAGGATGACTTTACAGACGAATCCGCACATCCAGACAATACGACTTCCGGGACAGATGCTGCGAGGGATAAGAGACAATCCGGGACTACAGTGTACATCTCCATAAATACTTGCCGACAGCCCATTCCCGACGTACCCATCATGATAGATCCGCCGCCGCAGCTCCGAATGTACATCTCCACCTCCACAGACAACCAGCAGCCCGGGCCTAACAAGGACTCGAGCCTGGCTACTGATCCAATCGATCTCCAAGGCGGCGCTGCAACCTTCAGTCTCCAGACCGACTCCGATGTTTACATTGGCGTCTTTGCCCCAAACCTCACCAAGGGCTGGACGGGTAGCTATGGCTACGAGGTCGCTGCTAGCACGGAGCGCTTCTACCACAGCTACAACGGCACAGACCCGTTCCTCTATATGATTGACACGGACAGCGAATCTGCGCTGTTCATCACGCACAACATAACCACCAAGGAGGACGACACCGAAGCTATCGAGAAATGGCTCCGGGTCTCAGACATCCCATTTTCCATGTATATGTTTCCCAAAGCATCTTGGGGCGCAACAGGATTCGAGCGCTCCTTCTGCGGCATCAAGGAGTCTTTTGAAGCGAACAGTAGCAGCACCGTCAAGGTAGACCGAGCCATGACGGATCGGTATGGGGGCGTGTTACCAAAGGCCCAGTTCCATGTGCAGGGTCTGCAGAAGAATGAGACGTACGTGGGATTCCTGGTCATGGATGGCAATGTATCCACCGACGGTCTTGACCTCTCCAACAACCTAACCGTGGGACGTGGAGGCAAGGTCTGGAAGCAATTTACTTGGAAGACCAAGGCTGGTAAGACCCCCTTTTCCCCTTTACCTGATCGCCTACTGATCGCATATATAGACGACAGCTGCCAAGTCATCTTCAACCTCCCATTCTGCTCCACAATCGCCTACGCCGTTCCCTCGTCCCCCCAGTTCCGAGGCAACTCCACCGCCCTTGCCCTCCTCTACGACTCGCAAGCCCAATCCTACTACCAAAACTTCACCCGCAGCCTCGCCCAAATCCCGTGCGACACCACCGCCACCGCTCAGTACAGCCTCGCCCGCACCTGCACCGACTGCGCAGGAGACTACAAGGAGTGGATGTGCTCCGTGCTCATGCCGCGATGCGAAGACTGGACGGCCACGGACCCCTGGCTCATGCCCCGCAACGTGAACGCGCGGTTCCCCAACGGCGATCCCGCGCCCGGTCCCAGCTTGTTCCCGAATGCATCCGATGTGAGGAAGGGGGATGAGTGGGAAGAGGATGACAAGGAGGACGGTGAGAGGGAGTATCCGAAAGATGCGCGGCGCGCTGCGTACGCCAAGTCGCGCAATCCGTTGATCGACGAGGCCATCAAACCGGGGCCGTACAAGGAGCTGCTGCCGTGCGAGGATCTGTGCTACGATATCGTGAGGAGCTGTCCTGCGCAATTGGGGTTTGCGTGTCCGGTCGGCCCGGCGCAGAAGGTGCAGTATGGGAGTAGGGATAGGGATGGCGGGAGGCAGTTACGGTGCAATTTCCCCGGGGCTGTGGTGGATTTGAATACGGTTAGGGGAGAGGGGAGTAGGCGATGGGGAGGAAGGGATGTATGGGTATTGGTTGGCTGGGTGGTGGGTATTGCTGTGGTGGGGAGTTGGTGATGGGAGCGTTTTCCTGTGCTTTCGACTGGGGAGCGCATGGCGTGTGGCGTTTTTGGCAAATATCGTCCTTCTTTTTCTGTGAATATAGTGGCGGTGGTTAATTCATAACGCGACGACATCCACCGAGGTATGGAGTAAAGAAAGTCATAATTCATGATATAAACATATACCACCTCTATCTAAATACCAGCAAAATCTCCAGCATCACTCACCCCTCCGGCACCTCCCCCCAAATAATCTCCCTCTCATACTTCCTCATCAACTCACCCGTCGGATCCTCACCTTCCACATGGGCCCAAGCCCCAGCGAAATGCACAAGTAACATTCCGCGCGCCCACCCCACGCCGCTCCCATCATAGCACTTGATCTCCTCGGGGAACGCATTAATCTTCCACTGCGGGATGCGCAGCGTGTGCTTGACGAGGGGGTCGTCGGTGCGGAGGAAGTCGCGCATGGCGTCTTGGTCGTTGAGGTCGTTGCCTTTGGACTTTTCGCGATCGTGCAGGGCGCGGATGGCGTCGAGGGTGGCGACGGTGCGCGGGGAGGAGCGCGCGATGAAGGAGCCGTCGTTGAGGTTGTTGCTATTATACTTCGTTAGCAGCATGTACATCTGGTACAGTACTGAAGGGGCTGGGGTTCCTGTCCCTCTTCTCCCTATCTCTATATACATGTGGATATATAGATCTATCAAATAACAATAGATATATAAAACAAACATACCAATCATCCGTCACCAAGAAATCCACCTCCCCCGGATCCATCCCCGTCGCCGTCGCATCCCCCAACGCCTCCTCAATCACATCCGCAACCGCCATCGTCGTGTTCGTAATCAGCGTGTCGAAATCGAGCCACCAGACCCAGTCGTGCGTGCCGGCGCGGACGACGTCCTCGATCATGTCGAACTTTTTCCACGTCGTGCCCCGGCTGGCGTGGGACTCGTAGTCGACGATGAGGGTGTAGTTGTGGGCGCGGGCGTAGTCTATTGTACGCATGCGTAGAGACTGTTAACTCGAATCTATATATGGTATATTGTAGATATGGTGAGGAGTAGGTAGTGTACTGGTGGTGCTAGCTACTGATACACTTACGCGCTTTATTCCTCAAGGAGAGATGGATGTACGATTTTTGACTCGTGATGAATGTCACGATGGCGATGCGCGGGCCCCGTTTTGCATTCTTGTCGTCGGTGCTCAAGCGCTGGGTGCTGAGGAAGGGTGCTGCGGGTCGTTGCGAGCTGGCCTCCCACCGGTAGCCGTCGTCGCGACGCGATGCCAACCAGATCAAGCATGTTATTAACAGTAACAGGGTTACCACGGCGAGTCTTTTGGTCCGGTGGGAGACTTGGTGTCCGTACATTCCACGCTCTTTTCTTTGTGCAGGTGGTGTTGCTGACGGTGAGAAGGAGGAATACATAGTAAGCTGGCCTCTGAAGGCTACCAGCTGTGCACTTCGAAGGTTAGCGCTGTCGTGCAGAGCGAAGGGGATTCTTCAGCGCGGCATCGTTTTCCAGTGGGAGAACCCGCACTGAGAAGACGGTATTGCCATCATGACAATGAAGGCCCTCCACGGAGTATACGCCGTTCGCCTACCCAAGTCGCTGGAAGCGGATACGGAATAATCCAGGTTCTGGCTCGCCCAATCGCCTACATAGGTATCCAATTGATCGGAATTGGAATTACGGCTGCCAGGGGTTAAGGTCCAGCTTTCCAGCCACGCGAGTTCCAGCCTGGCCCGCCCGTCGCAGCCACGTACGTCCTGCAGATTCAATTGCAGATGCGGTTACTAGTTAGAATGCACGCCTTCTCGGACATCCAAGGCGGCATTCTAAGACCGTAGTCTTCAAGTTTGCAACCTTGTAGGACTATTAGGTCCTTATACGAGAGATAAAATAGAATTCGAGGAAGCACATACTCCTTATGCTAGTCCTGGATCCAACTCATTATTTAGATGACAAAAATCACTATTTCTTGCACGGAATGTTTGTCTTGGTTACAGGTAAAACTCGTCTAATTGAAGATTACGCTGCTGGGGACTCGTCGATGGTTCTTATGTATTATCGAAGACTTCTACTGATGGGTGTGGCATGGTTTGTTTCGCATAAACAGAGTTTTGTTCTGCGTTGCAGATAGGTTCACCTTTTGCACGTAGTTCAGATGTCAACGTTTCACATGGTTTGATTGGCCTAAAAGTGTGTGATTGGCCTCCCCAGAAACTATACTTACTGCCATGGTTTTCCCATGTTGCTAGCAAAACTGATCATACTGTACAGAGAGTGTACTTTTCGCTTTACAGGCCTCCGTCTAACTAGACACTAGGAGATAGTGCTCGAATGTCGTCGCCCTCCTTTTGTACCGTTCGAATTGAGCTTTCTCCAGGTAAGATGAATACCCGGCACTGCTCGTAGGGTTTCCGCAGCACAAGCACATGGAATTTCACGGGAAAACGTCTTGAGAGATGAAGTCGGACAAAGGCAAGTTGCTGGCCCAGAGAAGCTCGGGGGTGCTCTAAAACTATCATCCATACCGTAGTCATCACATGCAGCCGTCACCGCCACCACTGATGCAACTTCAACAACTACTCAGACGGCCAAGGCCAGAGCGACAAATCATACGTCTGTACAGTGATCAGAACGACGAGCACTAGCACCGCATTGGCATACTGAGCGATGGCAGAAATCAAGACCAACACGGTCAGTCAGGCCTACGCAGTTACAGTGACGTAAGGTTGGAGTCTTTCCTGCCAGCTACTCCGCTCTAACATCCTGTTTTGGTAGGTCCTCCATGGTGGTTGCGACGCTACGGGAACAGAAGGGTTGAAATCGCTAGTTGTTGGACACTTAAGGGGTCATAGTGACTTCTTCCCAAGGGGGTGATGGAATAGGCTGGGCTTTCTGCGCTCCGTCTGACTCTCTCGTCTGCAATGTTTCATTGTTTGAACCATGAATTCAAGTGACTAATTGCAAATTTAAGAGACTCCTTTTGATCTATCAAACATGTGAGCCTAAGTGAAGTTCTAGGTCTTAAGTGTAAAACTTCCCGCCCAGCTCTGGAGTATTCCCTCTTAAGGGAGAACAACGATGCAATCGAGCATCTGAAGCCTGAAGAAGACGGTCTAGCATTCTCGTGCTGCGATTCTAGCGTGGCCCGAAGAAACGGCATCGTCCGCCTGCAATAATGCCTGAGTCTGGACCTTTGATCGCTCAGCTGAAATGTACAAAGATAGAGCAAAATGGTGCTGCCACCAATTACTTGTTAAGAGAGGCTCCAGAGTTAAGCTTTTCCATATTGTGAGGCTAGGACGGCCTGCGCAAGCGGTATAGTCCGCGTACTGTGCGGGGATGTAGTTCTATGATCCTGTGGCTGGGAGGAAGTAGCCGAAGTGGCGATTTCACGCATCATACTCGGTAGATCGTCGCGACAGTTCAACTACAACACAACCACAAGCGGAGTCGTCGAAAGCACCAGCCCTTTGATAAAGGAATGGTAGAAATGGTATGTTGCCAATGTGGCGGATCTGGGCATGGTTTTCGTGATCGATTGACGCCATGTCCTGATATCAGATGGTGTTGTACTACCTTGGAATGGGATTTGGACGGCGACTTCAACGTTCACACTCAATGGAATCCGTTGTGTTGCGTATGAGAGATTCGGCATGTAGCGTCTTTTGAAGCCATTCATGAATATATTAGAGTGCTCGTCTTGACGATCGTCATGTCAACTCGAATCGCACCCATCACTTGCTCTTTATAAAATCAGTCAAAACCTTCTGCCTCAAATCGAAATGTTTCTCTCATCCCTCCGTTTTGTGCTCGTTACAGCCGCCTTGGCCATCACCTCCACTCAGGCATCGCCTCATCTCGACTTTGGCGCTGGACCCTTCAATGCTCTCCAGACTCGAGATCTGGCTGGTTCATCATGCGTTGACTTCGTCTATGGCGCCAAAGACACAAAGCTTGGTCAAGTGTGCGTCTCCATCTCCGGTGGCACGCTGACCATCACCTACCCGACCCTGCCGTCCGGCGGATCGTACACCGACCTCCATGCCATCGTCCAGACTACTCCAATCACAGAGAGCGTCCAAGGACACTGGCCATATAGCTTGGACAAGGGCACTTGCCAAATCTCTGGAGGTGGTACATCGGCCACTTGCACTATTCCCGTCCTGGATGAAGGAGAGTGTGCAATCTCAATCTCTATATCGGTGTGCATGCTTCGTTCAAACTCCCCTCTGGAGACGAAACTGGCTGGGGAGCCGGAACATGCATCAGGGACAGACCCAATTGTCCAAAATACTTCGTCTTCAAGACTGAATGCAGATGCCCCGTGGTCACCACCTACGATCCAATTACTACTTCGGTACGTATGCCCCAGCATCCAGTCTTCTTTATTGAATGCGTCTTTATTGATGACCTTCATAGCTCGTGTACACGAAGACGATTTATGAAACACACACCACGACCTGCTCTACTACCCCGCCTCCAGTCACGGTTTCTGACGCCCCTTGTACTAATCCAAAGCCTGACACTATAACAATTACTACAAAGACATCGGTCGCTGGTTTTACCTGCACAAGTCCAGTCACCTAGGAGATAAAACGGTAGGTCATTCCTGAGCTGTATCCGCTACTATCAAATTGTATGATTGAGAGCTGGAGATACTGACCGGATATGGGAATTTGTAATGGACTGGACTTTGTTAATTAGAACTGATTTTCGCTGCTGGAAGCGGACCATTCTTTCTCTTTGACGTCTTCGAAGGTTTCCAGAATTGTATTCTGTATATCACCGGCTACTTTATGGACAGCAAAAGTTTAATGACATTTAATCCTTTAGCAAGCCTAATATATTGTTGCTTTTGGATCTTCTTCACAGTGATTTTCTCCCGCATCTCATGGATGATCTTAACGACTCTGCGCATTCGCGGTTCTTTCACCAACCATGACCGTAGCGAGCAATTTCTGTTGGTTTCCTTCTCTGGCAGCTTCCATTCCGTGTACAATCAGATTTTTACAGCTTGCTAACCTTGCCAAGCTGTTTTCTTGTTTGTGTTTGTCCCACGCAGCCGTCTATATGTAGATAGCCTCCTGCATTGCAGAGAGATTCAGATCAATTCATCTCATCCTCATCTCTGCTCATTCAAGCTCGATTCAACAATTTCTACATGACAGCATCCGCGAGCCTCAATCTTGAAAACGCGGGGAGCCGGGTCGACGTGCCTCACCTCCGCACTTGATTATCGCTTCAAGCTGTATCTTCGTCAACCAGCCCGCCCATAGGGCCCCGATCCGGACCAACTGGTTTCGCCCCATGGTTGAGGGCCGTCGCCTTATCCTCCTCCCTCCTCTCATCTACGCTCTTGCTACAAAACATTCAGGTGACGTGCATTTGCATATAACGCAAGTGTTATGGGAACGAATATCTCGGTTAGTGCGGGCCGGCTATACTACTATCCCTCAACCTTGGACTACTCGGATAGCGAAAACGGCAAATATATAAACCACCCAACCGCCCGATCCCCAGTCTTCCCCAGGTTTTCTAGAAACCCTCGCTGCATTCCATGTCTGCATTTATACAAGTGGTCCGCCTGTCGCCATCTTTTTTGTATGATGTTGATTAATTTTCCGTCCACGAGAAGATGACTGGTTCCAAGGCGGCGGATTCACTACCAGGAATCGGGGTAGTCTCCTAGGGTTTGGTGGAGGGAGAGGGAGATATTCGATCTCGGAGCCCTGCTTTGCGCAGCATGGACGAGGAATCCATCGGTTCCAAGCGGATAGAGCCTCATATGTATAAAGTGCACTCCACCAGAGCAAATAACTAGACTTGATATTTCTCCGTCATGGACGTCGCCTCTACGACAGTATATAAACAAGTAACCGAAACCATGAACTCCCAACCGAGTCCCTTTCACAGCCTGTATTGGGTAGCATATAATACCTCTTCGATATCATTACTCCCCATCACTCCACCATGAAGTTCCTCACAGCCTTAAGCGTCTGCCTCCTCCCCTTCGCATTCGCAACCCCTATTTCCCCCAGTAAGCCAGCCACTCCCACCCTCCCTGAACCATCTTTCTCACAAACCCCCTTTCTCACAAAACCCCAGACTCCGACGCCATCGCCGACCCCATCCAACAACGCGGCACCCCAACCACCAACCCCTCAACCCTCACCCGCCGCCAACAAGTCACCCTCTGCAGCCAATACGCCTACCATGCCGTCAATGGCTACGAGATCCTCAACAACCTGTGGGGCAAGGACAGCGCCTCGTCGGGCTCGCAATGCACCTACTTTGAAGGCACGACCAGCAACGGCGGCATCCGGTGGAGCTCGACGTGGACCTGGCGCGGCGCCGACAACAACGTCAAGAGCTACGTGTATTCGGGCCGCCAGCTGCAGAAGGGCATCACGGTCGAGCGGGTCAAGAGCATGCAGACGCAGATGAACTGGAGTTACAATACGACGAATGGGGTCCGGGCGAACGTCGCGTATGACATCTTCACTGCCCAGGATCCGAATCATGTGAATAGCAGCGGGGATTACGAACTCATGATCTGGTGCGTTTTTTCCTTCCCCCCCGAGTCTCTTCTATTTTGGAGGAAGCAGCCCGTTGACATTGACATTTCCCCAGGCTCGGCCGCTTGGGCGGCGTATGGCCCATCTCGCAGTCCGGCTCCCCCATCGCCACCGTCACCATCTCGGGATACACCTTCGACTTGTACTTTGGCTACAACGGGTCCATGAAGGTGTACAGCTTCGTGCGCGCCGGCAACAACGACATCACGAACTTCAACTCGGACGTCAAGCTCTTCTTCAATTATCTCGTCAGCAATCAGGGATTCCCGGCCAGTACGCAGAACCTTATCGGTGAGTGATCCCCGCTTTGTTATTGTCGTGCATGAAGTTGTCCCGCGTAGGAAGGAGAGGAGAAGGGGAATTTAAAGGGTGAAGCTGATATGTGGTAGTGTATCAAACAGGCACCGAGGCTTTCACGGGCGGCCCAGCCAAGTTTTCCGTCTCGAATTTCGTGGCGAATTATCAGGCTTAGAAAGGCGGTGAGGGCTTAGACGGGACGTTATCCTCTTGGGATTTTCCTCGAGCAGTTCAAAGATTTGGCGCAGGAGCAGTTCAGGATTTGGCACGGGAGCAGGTCTGGTGCGAAGTCGAGTCATCATCTCTTCGCATACACTCTGTCCGCATCTCGTACACTGCCTCGCTATATCCTTGGTTTCATTCCAATAGACCCCATTTTTACCCCAACGTACATATACACCCAAACGACCTTCTCCCACCCAAATTCCTATCACCGTAATGAAGCCATTCTTCCGGCTTGCTGATATGTGGTATGTAGAAAAGAGACGTCAGCGCTAGCGAGACATTCCCTCATCCATGATCGAAAATGTAATTTCCCTGTAATTTCCCCAGGGCCCGGACAGATAGGAGTACCGGCTTCACACAGAAAAAAAAAAAAAGCCCCGCGCAAGGTAGGATTTGAGCCGCTTTCCTGCATCGTCGACGACCACCGTGCAGATGGTAGTTGGGGGGTGACAGGAGGGCGGAGTGACTGACTCGGCGTTCTTCGGTGAGTACAGTTCCACGAGTCTATCAAAACGATCGATAAACGTGTTTCACAAATCACAAATGCGAGAACGGAGTGAGATGTTTCAATGTTTCTATTACACTGTTGTTATGGTGTACCATTCTCCTTGACCACCCCATTCATTGATCGTCATCATCTCCGTTCAATACACCAGATTGAGAGGGAAATCATCATGAAGGTAAACTGAAAATAAGGAAAATCCGAACTGTCTTCCAAACTCCCATCGGCGCCATCATGTCCGCCTTTCCCGTTCGGATCGAGATGCCAAAACCGAATCGAATCTGGGCATGAGGGCAATCCTGCAATATCCAGATGAATCCGACGGACTCCACCTCGCCCTCAAAAGAAAGAGAAAATAAGAAGTAAATATCGTACATCCGTCACATTTGGCACGGCCACTGAGTCAATACTCAAAATCCAGTCGGACCTCCCCCTCCAAAGCGCTATGGCGCCCACCTAATCGTACGGAAGGTCGAAGCACTCCGACTCTCACATCCTCTTCTTGAAAAGCTGGCCCTCATACCCCTTCAAGCCGTCGGGCCCCGACTCAAACCCCAGCTCAGGATGCGGCGCGATATTTACGAAGAATCGCCTATCCTTCTGAAGATCAACGGGCGCCTTTGTCTCTAAAACCAACTGCCAAAGTTGGCGCCCAACACATGAATTGTGCAGTGCACATGGATCGCGATTTCTCAAGATATGCCCGTAAATTTTCTTCAGTTTCTCCACCTCCTCCCTCTGCTTACAAAGCTGATATCCATAGTCGCGGCGCAGCACAGGAGGAGGTTCCGTTAAGGCGCTGGCGCGTATGAATGCGATATGGCGGAACACTGATGGCCGTTTATTTGGCGGGAATACGAAATAGCGGACAGGCCCCGAGATGCAATCAAGCGCCGTTCTATGAAATCCGTTTTGTTCGAAAAAGGAGACCATGGTGTTAGATTTGAGGGCCATCCAGAGGGCCTGGAACATTTCCACCTTGTCGACGCATTGGATCAAGAGCTTGTGATACAGGCCATTCAAGTGGCTTATTTCCACGTCGTTGCTGCAGGCTGCGTAGCCGAAGGCGAGGTAGGTGTCTTCATTGGGCGCTGGGCTCCAGTGTTGGAGGAGAGCTGAGATCAGGCTTAATGCCTGGCTTTTTTCGGGAGGCTGGAGGCGGTGAATTCCTGTGCTTTGGTCTTCTGGCTTGAGATAGTGGACTGCTTCTTTCTGAACGTCGTTAAAAGGTCGAACTGGTGACTTCGCCAGCGAGAGCTTATATATTCCAAAGATATCCTCATCTTGGAAAACACCAGGAAGAATTTCTTTCACCTTAAGTCCTGCCTGCCAGCACTCGACAAGTTTCTTCGCTGCCTTGGAGGCGTTTTTAATCGTATCATCGTCAATGGTCGACCCGCAGTTCCATACCCGCTCTCTAAGTAAGAGCAGCGAGTCGCCTACTTCGAAATCGTAGTAGGATTCGCCTGGTTCGCACAATCCCGTTGTTCTGTCGAGCAAGCGGTCGAATTCGTCTAAGTGCTTGTGGAACAGAATGCGCAGATTCTTGATCAACTGTTCCGCCGGCAAGTCAATCGGGGTGGCTGGCGCTCTCTCATTTCTCACTGCTGGTAGACAAAATCAGTAAGCCGCCAGACTCTTCAGCAGACAGCACAAAAAGCACATACCAGCATCTCTCCCCGTAGCGTCGCCGGTACCAGAACTGACGATATCAACGTCCATCTCTCGTCCGGACTCCCGCGCCATCGCCACGGCGGTGTCCCCGTTGATTAGCAAGCGGGCGAGATCGTGGGGAGAGTTGATTTCGGGTCCGTTGCCAATCCAAATAGAAAACTCCCAAACTCCCAAACTCCCAGACTCCCCAAACCCCAGTAAAAGAAACCCCAACCACACCGGCGCCTTTCCCGTGAAAGAAAAAGAGTAAACCCGAAAGACTTTTGAGTAAGAACTTTTACCCCCGTTGCACCGGTGCCACGCAAAGAAATAAAGGAAAGGTTGAGAGAGAAGGAGAGAAGGAGAGAAGCAGCAAGAGGGACGATTTATATACCCCTCCGATGTACCTTCCCCCCTCTCCCCATCCGCCTATCGGGGGTTGGAAGGCGCGGTGTACCACTTCCTCCACCGCTCCCCCGCCCACACCGCCAAACAAGCAGCAGGTGGGGAATTTCGAGAGGTGAGGGGGCGTGCAAACGTACATCGCGGTACTAGGTGAGATAAGAGGGGTCCGGGAGTTGGAATGTCGGAGATGCGGTGACGCCGTTGCCGGCATCAGCCTACCAATCTCGAGCAACTAGGCAATGGACTGGACAGAAATGCAGAAGTGAGACTGAGAGTGCACAAGAGTCGAGCGGTACATGCCGTCCCGCCGTGCACACCCTCAGTCCGAAGTCCCCTCATTCGCCACACGGGAAGAGTGCAAATGAGCGATTGTTTGTCTGGGGATCTGTCTAGGGCCTATCTGGGGCAGGAGGGAGTCTGGATAATGCAATCGAGCGCCGTCCATCGAAATGCAGCCTGAGTTGAAGTGAGGGTAACCTTTGCTACAGAGCCTCCTACGCCCTTGTTACTAGAACAGATCTTGCAAGACATTAGTGTCCAACCCCTCAGTGCCGTGCGTTTGCAGTAATGTATTACATAGTTCGAAAGGAAATGCCTGGCGACACGCACTGACGGAGGCATATCCACAATGTGGAGGCGTAAATAGGGCACCATGGAGTGTTACTGGACGTTTTTGAACCGTAAGAGTTAGCTCAAGGGTCAACGGACAAGGAGCTCAACCATCAAGGCAGTATGTACTAAACATCAACAACGCCATCCATTTTCTTTGACAAAAGAATCTATATCCTACACAATCAAGGGCTGCTAAGATTAAGGACGTATGCATGACAACATAGATCCACCATTTCCCAGAAATCTATATGCAACCATGCTACCAACAACAAGTGAGAAAAAAGTCAAAACCCCATCCAATCAAACAACCACACCCTCAAGCCTCAATGATGCGCCGGCCTCTCCCTCCTCGCCTCCCGCTCGAGCGCCCAACTCTCCCACCCAAACACCTCCCCCACACTCAGAAAACTCGTCCGCGCGCCCACGAGCGCCACAAACACAACCACGACATCGACGACCAGCAACGCGACCGCGCCCGTCATGAACCGCGGGCTGAAGATGCGGTACAGCATGAGATGCCGCCTGAGGTGGCCCGCCCACAGGGTCGTCGCGAGGTTGACGACGGCGTAGAAGAGCATGTGCGTGGCGAGCGCTTTTGCCACGTCGCCTACGAGGCCCTTCTTCTTGGGGGGCTGCTTCCAGAGCACGACGGCGGGGACGGCTACGGCGCAGAGGATCTGGGCGCCGAAGGCGTTGAGCACGACGAGGAGCGGGGACCACGGGTAGCGGATGGTGCGGAGCGGGATAAAGGCCGTCTCCCACTGGATGCTGGATAGCGTTGCCTGGTGGCCCGTCTTGAAGAAGTGGAATGAGCCCAGGAGGCCCAGGACGACGGGTCCAACCGGCGTGTCGGCGAGCTTGTTGGTATCGACGATTTCGAACAGGGAGAAGATTTGCCAGGCGGCGATTCCAATGGCGCCGGCGCCCATGGGTTTCTGCACCAAGGAGATGATGAGGAGCCACACGGTGATGACGAAAGCGTACCGCGAGCCGTGCACATTTGCGTAGCCAAGGACCGTGATGGATGAAGTACCGCCTTCGGATATGACTTGCGCGGAGGATCCTTCAAAACCTCGGTCTTCCGCTCCCTTGAAACGGGTCTCTATGTTCAAGAACGGTTTTGCCCACGCAAAGGTGCAGTATCCGAAGGCCACGGCTATGGCGAGTGTGATTTGCGCAACAATGACCTTGGTGGACTTGAGTACATCACTGTACCCTTCAAACCACTCTCCGTCATCTGCGGCGTCCAGAGTCCAGTAGGCGGCACTTAGGAGAAGGCCGAAGCGAAGAGCAAAGTCGATCCAGGTGACTGCTGAACCCTGGAGGTTGCGTGTGTTGGTGTAGTAGGCTCGAATGAACGAAGGCAGAAGCAGGGCTACAATATATGGAATAGCAAGTTGCCATGTCGCCGAAGTAGACGAGTTGGCAGATGCGTAGTAGGTCGATACACAAAACGGCATCTGCTCCTCGCGGCAGAGTCGGGAGAGCGACGCCAGTCGGGTGAGTATGATGAAGAGGACGGAATGGTAGCAGCCAAGCGCCCTATCAAGAGGCTTGCCTTGTCGGAAGGAGGATATGGCCATCAGGAAGCCGAATGTATTCAGGAAAAACAGCAGGATCTCGTCTTCCCAAATCGTGAATGAGTTAGCAGCGAATCCTGCTGATAGCGCGAGCGTGAAGACAACCGAAGCCCAACCCCAAATGGAGGCGGGAAAGGGAGAGACTACCCTTCGCCTTAAGTACCACAGTGCATGCGCTATCCCAGCTATGCAACCCATAGCTGCGGAGTAGATCATGACATGGTCGCGGGGAAACGAGGGAACTGCAAAGCTGCCTCCTAGGCCCATGACTCCCGCCGCGACTGTTGCCAAGCCACCTGACTTCAGCAGAACTGGTGTTAACTCTGAAGAATCTCCTTCTAGGCCGCGAGCGTAGAGGGACAATAACACCAAGGCGCCGAAGAGGATTGTGACGCCGTTGTACATTCTCGGAACGTCGAACCGCGCCCAGAGTGCGTGACAGACGCGAAGAGTCTCGGCCTGATAAGCAGCGAACGCGTTGTACGCCTTGTGTACTGCATCATTTTCAGCTCTTTTTAGATCAATGGATGGCCATGCATCGTTTGCCTCCTGCCACAAGGACAGCGAGCGAGCCCGCACGCTGTTGTCCATTCCTCGTGCTAATGCATAGTCTTCCTGGTAACGATGAATCTGAGCCGCAGCAAGGCGATTTACTGTTGCAAGATTCATCAAGTCAGATCCGCTAGGTCCAATGAAGGCTTCTTTGATAGGAGCTCCAAGGTTATTAAAGGGTATTGGCATTCCAAGTAGTAGAGACAATGTGGGAACCAGGTCGATCTGCGACACAGGCCTCTCCTTTGCGGTAGCTGGCGGCAGCACCTGTTCTGGCGAGCTCCGTCCGAAGACACCCCTTTTTGAATACATCCATAAAGCGGCCTGAACCTCGTCATCCGACTCCCCTCCGTGATCACCCTTTGCATCCATGCCATGGTCGCCCATTACAACCAGTAGGGTACTGTCGTCGAGCTGCTCAATCATTTTAGTGAAGACCTCGTTCATCTGGTTCAATTTTGCAGTCATGGCAGGGTGATGGGGTCCATAACGGTGGCCCGCGTGGTCCACGCCCAGGTAATGGCCGAAGATGACGTCCCATTTGCTCGTGTTTGACGGATGAAGCAAGGGGAAAATGTGTTCGGTGACTCCATTATCCACGGTGTGGAGGTCCCAAACATTGAAAGAATCGTACGCGCGTGTTAGGTTCGGTTCGAAGTAGCCCGGGAACAACGAGTGCCAGGTATCATCCCCAAGATGTACAATTCTCTTGCTCGCGTTCCTCAGTTGCGCTACCAGGTTGTCTTCTTCTATAGCAGTCCCGGCGAAGTTGGATCCTGCATCCACGAAAGTTGGCAGTGTTCCCGTCGTCAGTCCTTTCAATCTTTGTAGGGTGGTCGTTGGCGGATCGGCAATGAATGGGAGGAGGAACGCGTTCGTCGGATTCTGTACGGCGGTTTCGTAGAGTATGGGCAGCGCGTTGTGAAAGTAATGAGGTTTCTGGGGACCGTCGGGGGAGACTGGGATGGTGAAGTCGTATCGGAGGGCATCCACGATGATGACTACGGCCTTATCGAAGGTCTTTGGGTGCCAGCATCCTGCCTCTGCAGAACCCGGATTCCACTTTTGCGAGGTGTGTGAGGAGGGAATCTCTATCGGGAGCACTCCGCATTCCGATTTCTGCTCCAACACGAGCCGTGTTAGGAGGAAGCCGCTTGTGAAGAGGTATATTCCTAGGGCATGAAGAGCACTGACATATGTTAGATTGGGTTGTCAATTTGCTTCCGCAAACAGGCAACGAACAGAACCAAGCCGAAAAAAGCGACCAAGATGCCATGGAGGGCTTTGAATTGCACTTCTCCTTGCTTGTTTGCTACCTCTGCATCCCCGGAAGTAGGCTTCAGGCCCTGGGCCTCTTGCTTCTCACGCTCCGCCTTTGCTTTTGCAAACGCAGCGGCCAGGCCCTCATACGCGGGCAGAGGCTCACCCTTATCCATTGGGAAGTGTGTAACGCATTTACTCCGGGTTTCTGGATGTCCAGTTGCGGAACGCTTTCCGAAGCATATCTGAAGGGACCGGAAAAAAGCTCAGCCGAAACCCGAAAGTCCGCAAGGGGCGCGTTCATCATTCAGAGGGTAGAGAGCGCGGTTTAAGCTTCGATTACTATCTCTAAGCAGGACGTCGACAGAGCATTCTGGCCTCAGACGCTTTTCAGGGTCACCCAGCCGTAGCACTTCAGCTCACATCATTTACGCGCGGTAATCAAAACGTTGTATTTACTCTCCTGCGGCGGGTCGACATTGGCCCGGGAGAAGGTATCATACATTAGAAAATAAAAACTATGTAAGCGGCCATAAGCCCAGGGGAGACTGGTACATATACCAACATCTCCCAGAATGTACAACGGTCTGGAGGACCTGGACCCACATCATACCAACGAAGGCCGCGCATTATCGGCAGCGGGGGATGAAGATAAACGTGGAAATAGACAAGCAGCGCGGAAAAGCCGTCATCAGGGATATAAGGTCATAGCCAAGGGGCGTGAGATATGTATGGAGCGTAGAAAAGGCATCTTGCTCGAGCCAGGGGTAGAGGAGGTATGTTGGCGATGGTCGCGGACAAGTGTGGGTCGGCAGCGCTTATGCGTAGTACTTGTCATCCTTCTCTTTCAGGCCGCCGATACGGTCGAGATCCAGCGAGTCGAAGCGATCCGATGCATCGCGCTGATAAGGGGGAAGGTCCTCGTGCAGGGGCTCGAGACCCACGCTGTGGTCTCCGACTCTGACAACGACAACGCGACCAGATTGGCGCTTCCCAGTGCCGTCTACTTCGTCGGGAAAGGTAATGCGGATCTCGGGAACGGGGCTCTGTGGGGGGCTCGAGGAGTTGGCCATGAGGTCTTGCTTCTCTTGGTAGACGAGGACGGAGTCCCGCCCTTTGCCACCGGGCGATGCAGTGATGGTTAGGCGGCGGTGGCCTGATTGCCGCTTCTCGTACAAGGGAAGCTCGGCTTGTCGCTTCGCATTGCGCATTCTCCTCAGGAAGAAGAGAGAGCCCAAGAGGGCGACTCCGAGGAGTACGAGCACCAAAAGAGATACCACCAGGCTGAGCATGGTGGTATCAACCCCTTGCTTCTGCTCCTCTCCACGTGCGATAAGAATCTTGAGCGAGTTCATGCTGACGATTAAGGTAAGGCCGGTGCAGGGGTGCAGGTAACCGTGTCGCGTACAACAAGTCGAAAGGTTCGTCGAAAGCGGGTATTAGGGAGCGAAAAGGATATGTCTGCGTCAGAGAGACAGGTCCAGCGATTGTTGATGTCGTAGTGGATGGGGTGGGCTGGCAAGCAGCGAGGCCGTGCAAACACAAGGGAGGGTGGAGGCGGACGGAGCCGAAAAGAACGGATGCAGGCACGCAGCTGAAAGAGTGAAGCTGCGGTCGCAATGGTAGGAATGAGCGGCTGTGAGGGTGGAGAGGGAGGGCTCGGAGGTCGGACGGCGAGGAGGAGGAGAGCAAGGAGAGGAGAGGAGAGGAGTGAGGAGCGGGTGCCGGTAGTTTTCTCCCTGCGAGCAAACGCCGCGCTCGGGCCAGGCGTGATACCACAACCGTCGAACCGCCTGGGTAAGCGATTGCGGAAATGAGGGCTCCTAGCCAATGGCGAGGCCGGAGTGGATGGAGCTATGCCCGATGAGGGTGGCCATAATAAGGACAGGATGAAGAGGGAAGGCCAGGGTCAGGAGGGATTGGGGCCATGAAGACCAGTAAAAATAAGAAGATGGATGATATCTGTTGTAGGCGCCGAGTGTGCCAAAGACGGAGTGAGGAGTGGAGCAGAAAAGGCAAGAGAGGAGGGCATCGATGGCATCGACTTGTATAAGCGTTCGCCAGGGGAGAATGCGGATCATGCTATCGAGGGCGGACGCATACATAGGTAGTTCGATGCACTGAGGGAATCCGCGTTGACGGTCAAGAGACAGCGAAACGGGGCACGTCTGGGACTCGGCAGAGCATGAACTTGGGTGCATTATTGTACACCGGGAGAGGTAGGTACTGTAAGATGGGCGCTTCTGAGATTGTCGTGCGCACAGCAGAGACGTCAAAAACTGATGTTGTCTGCTGCGGAGCGAGAGGGGCGGTGTGTCTTGGCTGTTGTTGGACGCTAGGTAGATACATATCCAACAAATTATTGTTCTCCTCTGTCGAATACCATATGTCTGTACTCCGTAGTGCCATCAGGCAGGACTACTGTGTATGCGACTGCCGGCTTGTGCAGCTGTCCGTCTCGACACAAACCCTCCAAGGTTCGACGCCAACGACACGTGAGCCCTCAGTCCGAACAGTGTATTCCTCCCGTGCTGATGCAGGTGTCGTGATGTCGTGATTGATGCGTGCAGCAGCGAGTTCGAAAGAGGTGGAGAGGTGGAGAGTGTTGTGAAAGGCCCCCAAACTACCTAGGTAGAGGCTCGTATGTAGCCCACACAACACATGAATAATAATATCCGTAGTAACTAAGCGTCTTGTCTCACCCTCTCCATCTCAGGCATTTGCAGGCCCTCGATCGGCTTGCAGCAATCGTTTCCCCCTTTCCTTCTATCTACTGCTGCGATGGCGGTAGAGTAGGGGAGTCTACCCACCATTTATCCCATCACCACCAGCACCCAAAAATCCCCGACAGCCCTACTGTGATTCCATACGCGGCGCTAGCTCCTTTGTTATTATTTTAGAGCCTCCACCTCTCCACCTCCCAGCTGGGCCCCAACGGCGCTAGTTGCAGATCCGTGAGCTTGCCCTGGGGCGGCGGCCTGGGGTAGACAACCCGTCAACCGTCAACGCCAGAGAATCATCATCCATCTCGTTGCACCCCTCGCCCTCTCTTCACCCTCACTCTCTCACTCACTCCTGGGCACTCTCCTCCTCTCTCACTCCCGCACGCAATCGCTTGTCCTTCCTCGGCCACGTCGCCTATCCCTTTCGCTCGACACACCTGCTGGCTGGCTGGCACCTCCAGCAACCTCGAACCAGAACCATCCCTCCTCGGCCCCCTCGCACCACGTCCGCGCTCCTCTCTCGCCCTGAATTCCATCCTCCCGCGCCGCCTGCCCCCTTGCATACCTTCGAACTCTCTCCTGCCGACCATTGTCGACCAACCTGCTGCACACCCTGATGCGTTCCCCGCCCGCCGCCGCACCGCACCATCGCTTCGAGTTTAGCATGCACAGTGGTTAGTAGCGTCGTGCCTGTCGACATTACACAGAAGGGGTGCGCCTGCCTCCCCCATATCAACCGCCGCTCCCTCCCTCCTGGGCTCCTCTCCCTCCACCTCGAAACCTCCTCTCCGTATCCATTCATACATTCCTCGTCACCCTCGCGCTCCCGGCGCTCGCATACCGTCGTTCTGTCCGTCAGTCTCCCCGTTTCCGCTTGTTACGCCCAACCGACCTTCTTCTTTAGTCTCGAGCCTCCTCAACCCACGTCCATCTATAATTCCGGCACATCACTCTGTCTCTGCGATTCTTCGCACCCCATTCGCCTCACACGACACATGGTCAATACGTCGAGCATGGATCCTGGTGGCCTAGCTTCACTAGTTGTAAGCCCTTGTCTGCCCTCCCCTCAGTACATCATCTAATTTTACATCTGATTCAGACTCGCCATCTCGATCCTAGTCGCCCACGGCTCGCTCTCGACGACGACCGCCCAATGCAGACCTCTTCGGCCCAGCCGCTTGGCATTCTGCACGCCTGGACGAGTCCATGGAATACATCAGTAGGGTCTGGTCACGGCTCCGTCGCCCGTGATGGCTCTCGCCAGCGAGGTACATTTGCTTTCCTTCAAGTCCCATCTCTACCATCTGGCTGACACACTCACAGAGCGCAGTACCCTCTCAGGTACCGCGTCAGGCCCCGCTGATGCCAAAACAGGCTCTGCTGCTCTTATAGGCTCCTCGGACACGGATGGGTGGTCAGTCGGCAACCGCTCCGTATGGGGTGACAATCCTGCTCGCACTTTGCAGAACCGAAGCGTAGGAAGCTCGCCCCCTCGAAAACGCTCCATAGTACAGGCACACGCACAGCCTGCACGCGCTCTGGACCTTTCCTCCGGCTCCTATGCCCAAACACCCAGGAACCAAGTCTCCAGCCACGGGATTCAGTCGAAACCAGCACACCCACCGCTGGATGCGACATCTCTGAATTTCACATCATCTCGACACAATGATAATCTTACAAATGGTTTCTCCAATTTTACCTTCAGCCAGGCGGATGGTTCAGGTCCTCGTCCTGAGCCTTCCGTAGGCCAGTGGTCCGATGCAGCGTCCGTCCATTCTCCGGGCGATGACCGGCGAAGTATGGCCGCATCCGATTACTTTGGTGTATCGAGCGCGGCTTCCTCTCGACACGGAAGTCTACCGCCTTCAAGACATGGCGAACCCGCACCATACATGGCAGGAACCGACCTCCAGACTCGATATGCGCAGCCCAATCCTCGTCAGCATTCGTCATTCTCCCATCCCAACGGGCGATTGCAAGAGCGTAGTCCCTCGATGCAGGCTGATTCTCTACAGATGCTGGCCGGCCTTCGTCTGGATCAGGAACTCTCCGCTGGGGTACAGTCGCATAGGCCGTCCATCAGCGCAAACGGCTTCTCTCGCTCCTTGACGCCTGCCGGGGCCGATGTCGGCTACTTCACAGACTATGATACGGAGGCGCAGAACACTACCCTCTACCGGCCAGTCAATAATGGTTATTTCCAGCAGGGGTCGTATACACCCGATAGTCATGGCCAGCTAGCCTCGCAAGAGCCCACTGCACATCTTCGTCCGTCCCGTCTGGACAGCCTCAGTGCGCTGAATGGAGCAGCCGCTCGACAGAGTCCATTCTACTCGAATACGCACACTCCTCCCATCTATGAGAATGCCCGTTTCTCACGCCCTGATCAGACTCTGGAGAACGGGCAAGGTCTGGTGCTTGTGCAAGAAAAGCTGGTGGGTGTTCAGCAGCAGCAGCAGCAACAACATCAACATCGGCGGCAACAACGACAGCAACAGCAACAGCTGCAATCGCAGCTACAAGGACGGCGGCATGTGAATCAAAATGCTAGTCATTTGTCGCCACATGATTTTCAGCAGTTCTTTTCCACTCAAGCGCTGGCGAACCCATATCTTCGACCGCAGCAGAGTTACGCTCCGTCAGTCTTCAGCAACATGCCTATGAATGGAGTGCCCATGGGTGGCATGCCTTTCAACGCTTTTCTACCCAACGTCCCTCTGCAATCCGTGCCAACGCTGCCAGGCGGAATGCTGGTTGCCCCAAAGGGTCCGCGCGATCGCAGCCCTCAGGGGGATTTGATGAGCCAGGCATTGCTTGACTTCAGGAACCACCGAGCAAACCGAGTCTATCAATTAAGAGACATTTACGGTCACCTTGTTGAGTTCTGCGGCGACCAACATGGGTCTCGCTTCATCCAAGAGAAGCTCATGAGCGCGAGTACTGAAGAAAAGAATAGGGTCTTTGCGGAGATACAGGGGAATTCGCTGCAACTGATGCAGGACGTGTTTGGCAACTACGTCATTCAAAAATTCTTCGAGCTCGGTGATCAGTATCAGAAAAAGTATCTCGCCAACTGTATGAAAGGCCAAGTCATCAAACTGTCGACGCAGATGTATGCCTGCAGGGTAGTCCAGACGGTGAGATATCCGGTCTCGCACTCTTTCCCTCTCAGAAAACTGACTCCGGTTAGGCCTTGCAGCATGTCTTGACTGACCAGCAAGCCGACATCGTCAAGGAACTCGAGAAAGACGTGCTCAACTGCGTCAAGGACCAAAACGGTAATCATGTGATTCAAAAGGCCATTGAACTGGTCCCAGCGGAGCATATGCAGACCATCATCGACTCATTCAGAGGGCATGTCGGGAGCCTTTCCTTGCACAGCTACGGATGTCGCGTCATACAACGTCTCCTTGAGTATTGTGAGCCATCGGCGAAACGATTCATTCTGGAGGAGCTCCATGCCGAAGGCAGAAAAATCATCACCGACAATTACGGGAATTACGTCGCACAACATGTTCTCGAGCATGGCAACGCAGAGGATCGCATCAAGATCATCGAACTTGTGAAGAAGGATCTGTTCTTCTTCTCGAAACACAAGTTTGCCAGCAATGTGGTCGAAAAGTGCCTGACGTATGGTGACTATCAACAACGCAAAGACATCGTTGAGAGGATTATGAAGCAGAATGAACGTGGCGAGAGCAACGTGTTGCCATTGATCAAGGACCAATTCGGCAACTATGTGATCCGTAAGGACTTCAAATTCAGTCATGACTGTCATCTTACTAATCCATTCTCAGAGAAGCTTCTTGACGATGGCATCCTGTCCCCTCAAGATCTGCTCGAGTTTCTCACTTGCGTCAAACCCGCGTTACAGCAAGCAAAGGAAACGACCGGGGGCAATGCAAAACAGATCGTCGCGGTATGTTCTCCTTCAATTTCTCCTCCATTTCATGCGCTGATGGCAATGATAGTTGGAAAACAAATTGCTCCAAATCGGCGATTGTCGTAATCCTGTACAGCGCAATTCCCTGAGCTCGACGGCGGGAAGTATGCCGGAGGCGCCCTCTCTAGTCGCCGACGCGCAAAGTCCGCATAGTAGCGACTTTCCCAGCGGCAACGCCAGTACTATAGAAGAACCTGTACATGCTCGTTCCACGGCGAACAAACCACTAGCGGCTCCCGGAAGCGTCAACGTCGCGGATGCAGAGTAAACTTACCGAAACCGCGCAATACCTTGCACTTAATCCCGATCCGGGCCATGTTCTTTGAATCGAGCGTCTTCACTCGGCACGCATGTTTATCCTTGGAGTTTATGTTGTTGCTATGGATGGAATATGTTATATACCATGTATCGGTTTTTCTGAGTCTTTGCTCGTTTGTTCTCTGTTTTTATTGCTCACATAGGTTCGTCCACTGTTGCTGGGGGGCAGCACAGGTCGCATGCGGTATGCGGGAGTCGCCTTGATGCTTTCTTTCAGTTCACGCAGCGGCTTGTTCAACGATATATGGTATGTTGGCCCGGTGTCGGCCATTCATTCTAAGGGTTACATATTAGACGAGAGTGACGATGAAAAAAGAAATACAATGGTCCGAATGTTGCGGACAGTCTCGGTTGTACTTGTCATGATAGATGGGCGTCAATATAGGCGGCATTGCTACCAGTAAAATACAAGCAAACTCATCTGATTGCAGGTGGTCTTGGGATAAATTCTAATGTGTCGCTGTCACGCTAGCAGCAATGACCAGTCGTGAGGCAGACAAGATGGATGGTACTTCTACCTCTCACTCACTCAGTCACTCACTCTCCTCCAACAACTCCGCCAACTCCCTCTCCTCCTCCTCGGTCAACAGACTCGCCTTCCCAGTCTCCGTCCCCATCTCCTCGTCCCTGTCTTTTTCTCTCCCGTCCTCGACGGCCCTCGCCTCCTCCACCGCCCTCGCCAAATCCCTCGCCTTCAAACTCCACCGCCTAATCGTCCCATCAATCGACACACTCAGCACCAAGCGCCTCCTTTCCAACAACAACAGCCCCGTAACCTCCTCCCAATGTCCACCCGCAAACACGACCCTCAACTCCCCCGTCCCCCGATCCCACACGCGCACCTCCTCGTCCCGACAAGCCGTCACGACAAATCCACCTTCCTCATCGACGACGACGTCGCGGACGAAATCCGGGTGCGGGAGAGAGAGTTCAGGACTCCAGTTGTGGGCGCGCGAGAGGCATTTTGCGGTTTTGTCGGCCGAGGCGGTCCAGAGGTCCGCGTCGGTGTCGAAGGTGATGGCGTCGATGGAGGTTTCGTGGGCGAGGATGATACCCTCGTTGTTGTTGTTGTTGGCATCGTTGTTGGCGCCGTTGGTGGTGGTGGAGGGTTGGATAGCGATGGGGTGGCCGGTGGTCGGGGTTATGCACCACTGCCGGATGGTGCGGTCGGTGCCTGCGCTGAAGACCACCACCGCACCTTTACTCCCATTATTATCGATATCGGTGCCGTTTCCCTCCTCCTCCTCCGGCGTGGAAGAAGCGGGATCCAAAGCCAACGATAAGACGGCCCGCGTGTGCCCCGTTAGCGAATACAACTTCCGCCCGGACTCGACGTCCCAGACGGAAATGGTGCCGTCGGCGCAGCCCGAGACGAGCAGTTCTTTTCCCTTCTCTCCCGGGCTGGAATTGACGAGCAGGAGGCATTTGACGAAGTCGGCGTGGCCTTGGAGGCGGCGTTTCGCTGGCTGCGTAGGTGATCGCGATGTGGAATTGGAAGTGGAAGCGGAAGTGTTCGAGGAGGAGGACGGAGGAGGAGGAGGAGGAGGAGGAGAGGGAACGTCCCAGCACCAGATACTCTTATCCCAGCAACCCGCGAAGATCTGCCTCGAGCGCGTCGACACGGCCAGCGAGGTCAGCGGCGCCGCGGGGCCAGTGAAGGTCGTCGTTATTGTTTTACTCTGTTTTCCACCCATTGTCAGTCAAAATTGACATGCAAGAGGAGGACGCAGACGAAGAAGCAGAGTACAAAGCCCTAACCGACATCAAGCGCAACCCTCTTCACCGTGCCCGCCGCCTCGGCCACGAACACGCTGCCCTCGTCCCCGTCCTCGCCATCCTCGCCATCCTCGCCATATCCCCAGGGATCCGCGGCAATGGCGAGGATCTTCGAGGGTAGCGTTATCGGATCCCCTTTTGTGTTGCTCTTCGCCCGCTTCGCAGCTTTGCGCGCGGATTCGTGGAGTGCGTTGCTGGATGCGAGGGGAGCGTGTCAGAAATTGGGCTTTTTCATGAAAAAGAGTATTTTGAAAGGCTTACTCGGTCTGGAAGAAATGGCCGGGGTCGCTGGATTGTGCCATTCTTTGGGATCGGCAACTGGAACGAGGTGCGATGGGAAGGGGAGTATGGATATAAAATGTTGAAGTCGGATAGGGAGCTTAACAACCCGCCTCGGCTTCTTGATTGGACCGTGCTGCTGTGTCCAGGGGTTACACAGGAACCCTGCTGAGCACCGCCACATCTCTGGTACCGCCTCATTCCAAGCTGAACGACATGACCATGCAATCCAGGCTATTCTTGCAGTGTGTATTATTATTATTACTTTGTATGTACATCCGCTACCCTTTTCATAGCAAGACATCAAGCAAAAAGTCGTTGATTCTATGCACCCCCCAATCCCCAAAAGGAAAAACCAAAAAACTCATCATAATAAGGCCGTCTCTATACAAGCGCGACATGGCCTCGTAGCATTTTCCAGTCATAAAGTCGTAACCAGGGAAAAAATATGTGTCGTCATGTCGTAAAATCGTAGCCTGCTGCGGAAGAGGCTTCAGTCCCATATGCTTACAATATGCAGGCACGGGATATCTCGGGTACGCCGAACCAAAACACCCCCTGCCGTGCGTTTCTTGAGATCGTTGCATGCCCTACAGAGCAGGAGAGAACGGGTGGCTTCAGATAACGATCCTGTAAGGTGGTGTCGCACTGAGTTGGAGAACGTTTCGAGTGGTTCGTATCGCCTTCCGATCGATGGTAGAACCACCCCACAGGTCTTATCGCCTTGGATCTCCCAATGCAAGCGTTCGTAACTCCCATCTCCAGCCCTCGTATCTTTTTTGACCATTGTCGCGATGTGCCCCGACCCAAGCTTCTGTTCTCCTTCTCCACACGTTCTCCTCGTCGCGCTGTCGCCGGATGAAGCTGGGCCCAACATCAAACTCCTCGCCCACGAATGCGCTGTCATCTGGATTGGAGCTCATGGCTCCAACACCTGCATTGAAAGCAGCAGTACTGTCGCTGACCTTCAGGTCCTCAATTCCCTCAAAGGGATCAACGTCGTCATCATCGTTTGGTCCATCAACAGGAGGTATTACGCGGTCGGCTGGCCCGCGGGGCGCTCGTTCTTTGAACCATTTCATCTTCACAGGATCGAAGCGCATTCCATTATCATATTGGACGCTGCGTGGCCGATTCCTCTGCGCAATGAGCGCTGGGCGTGGAGGCGATGGTACAGGTGCAGCGGAAACTCTCACCGCACGTGACGAGACTGTCTTCTGTGATGCGTGGATTGTTGACAATGCTGTGTGCGAAAGAGATTGCGACCTGTCGTGAGAACGGAATGATTGGTTTGGAGGAGCAAAAGTGGGCGTGCTTGCGGTTGTAAGGGCCAGGGTGGTCGTCGACGTATTGGGGTGAGAGAAGGGAATCAAGGCTTCTTCGTTACCCTCCCATCGTTGCAAGATGGCATTGTAAGTCATGCCCTTTTCATCTAGCCAAGCAGGTCAGTATTTTCTCAGGGTGCGTTAAGGAGTGACATACTCTTCTGCACTGGGGTAGACAATGGCTTGATTAACATCGGCTGCTTGCCAGATCCCCGCTTCCTATGTGCCGTCGGGCTCGAATGAGGACTGCGGGCGGCGACATGGGCTTTCCAGTTGATGGGCGTGGAGGGAATTGGTCCTTCACCACGTGATCTGGTCCCAGCTAGACGTTGCTCGCGCGCATTGCGACTGGCAGCAGTATCACGGGCGAACCGCGGCGTACTATCCACCCGAGGTGGACTTCTTGGGGTCTGGGGAAGTGGAGTTGCCATTCGATCGGGCATGGGCAAGCGAGAGGTGCTGGCCGGATGGCGAAGGGTCTTTGCTGGGGCATTCTTCGGGTGTTTCTCGAATTGTTTCTCTTTCGACGCAGAAATAGGCAGGTCGTCAAAGATCTCGAGCTCGGTCCCATCTCCATAGATCGTTTTAGGAGGCCTCTTGAGAGGTCGCGAGGTAGCGGTGGTTTGTTGTCCTTCTTTGCGGAGCCCTGCACGGCCGGTACCCTCGGGAGGATTGGTCGTCGACATACGGGAGTAGGACCTCATTGAGGGCGAAGTTGGGCGGCGAGGGTCAGAGTCGCGTCGAAGGTGACCTTGGGAGCTTCTAGTCATCACGTGATGGGACTGTGCATTCGAATTGCCAGCAGGTAAGAATGGCACCGGCGCTCTCGGAACAGTAGGGTAGTTGTTGCGAAGAGCAGGGGCGGAGCGTTTTGCACGCAGAAGTTGGGCGCTGGTGGTAGTGGGCATTTGTCGGGTAGGACCCAGAACCGGCGCACCCGACTCATAGACGGGCGTAAGTCTGGTGCGGGTAGATGGAAGAGGCCTTGGTATCCTAGAGGTAGACGGCTTGTCAGAGAAGGTGATGGTGGCGGTTGCCCGAGCAGCGACCGGCACAGAAGGCTTTTGAGCAGAATTCTTGACCACGATTTTGGGGTTCAAGGTAAGTTTCTTCACATCTAGGGCATCCGCTGCTCCAATCTCGAGACCGTCCAAGAAGTCATCTTCCGTTTCTCTCCCACGCTGCGGCCCAAGGCTGGGTGCAGGTTCGCTTTCAGGGGGCAAAGGAAGAGGAGAGGGTGCGAGCTGAGGAGGCGGTACCGAGGTAGGTGGAAGATCTCTCTGGTGGGTATTGGGTAGAGGGGAGACATCGGGAGTGGAACGGTCAATTCTGGTTAGTTTCTCAAGTCGAGAAGTGAAGTCTAGTGGCTCGCTCGGCAGCACAAGGCCAGCCAGGTCGTCCTCCTCGCTCTCAGCGGTAATGCAACTGCCCAAGCTAGGGCTCATGGCGGACACGGACGAGCTACGGCCGCCTCGAGCTTCACGGCGGGTGCCGGCAAAGCGGATTCCTAAACTGCCCTCGCCCCAGTCGTCGAATTCGTCCTGGTCTTCGGCCGGAGTGCGCGGGGCGGGAGGTTTGAGCTCCAGCTTCCCATTGGAAGCGGGGGGTAGCTCGAGGTCCTGACCCCAATCATCATCAACAACAATCTTGCGGTTCGACTTCTTCGTGCCCAGTCGTTTGATGGAGCCGCCAAGCAGGGCAGAGGGGGGAACGCTGGTGGGGATGGGGATGCCGGCTTGCTTCGCGGAGGAAATTGCGTGCATGGTGGAGAGGGCGTCATTGGGAGCGAGCAGCATTTGCCAGTCGTCGTCGCCGGCATTGGACTCGGAGCGGATAGAAAGGCGTGAGGACATGGACTTGACAGTGCTGGTGGAGTTGGCGAAGATATCACCACGGAGGTCGCCTTGAAAATCGGCATCGTCGTCCCAATTCTCGATGGCGGACGAGGCGGCCGAGGCCATGCGTTGGGCAAAGCTGCCCTTCTTGGAGGCCTGCATCGCAGCTGCAACGCGGCGGAGGCGAGCAGAGCGCAGCAGGAGTCGTCGTCTTGTTCCGGGCAGTCGTCGGGGCGAGCATGCAGGTGCGTCGGAGCGAGCGTGGGTTCTGGTGTGGAGTGTGCGTGTGTGCGGAGGGAGAGAGAGGAGGTTGGGAAAGCGGTCTGACCCTTCTGGGAAAATAGCGACCGGGTCTTTGCCTTTTATTGTGGGGGGCGGGTGAGTAGGCCAAGCCGGCCACGAATATGGCCAGGGGCTTTTCGCTTCATACGATTTTGTACAGTAACCACCAAAACCACGCATTTCGCCCGCCAACGTACGAAATAACGCGATCTATTGCTTGAGGCTGCAGATTTCTATGAGATTTCCTATCTGGGACAATTGTATAGGGTCGCAGTTACGAAATCCGCCGCAAATTCGCCACCCACGATGCCCGTACGATCGAATATTCCCGAGGTCAGTTTCCCTCACTTGTTCGGCGCCGCGCACTCGAGCTTTTCAACAGTGGACTTTCTGATCGCGATATATATAAGGTTCTTGGTGTTGCAGAGCGTACACTACGCAGATGGAGATACAATCTATCTCACTACGGCTCAGTAGGTCTTCCTACGCGCCGCGGTGGGCAGCCAAAGATGGCACCCTGGATGGAAGATGTGACTTTCTCCAGCACTATTTTGGATGCCCTTACTTACAGGCGTTTGCAGGCCCTATTTCTATGGTTAGCCGCTGAGGCCTGGTTGGCTGTTCCCACCAACCGGCTGAGTGCGTGAATGCGTGAATGCGTCACGGAGGAGGTAAGGAGAGGAAATATCATTTAATTGAAGGTGACAGCACCGAAAACCCCTTCTTGTCATCCTTGTAGATGCCTGGCACACCCTACCAGCGCCACCTGGGCACATTCCCGACGCTACTAAGGCGTTACATAACCATTACACCCTTACCAACTACTAGCCTCAAGGTTGACTATTCCATCATCATCCGCCATCTCGTCGTCAGTAGAAACCCAGTCCATATAAGCCTCATCATCGGTAATCTCCTCATCAGTAGTGACCCATTCGCTGTCTTCGCAAACCCTCGTGCCATCAGCAGTGACCCACCCCTTGGTTTTACGTGTCACCTTGCCGCTATCATCGCCCATCTCAACGTCTTCAGAATCCTCCTGTCCTACTGCAGCTAGCCCCCGAGCGAGCTGGAGCCAGATTGACATATTAGCAGGTACTGAGGCGTATCGATTGACAATGCCATCTAGAAGTGGTTTAGCATACTCCCTAAGCGTAGGGTAGTACTCAAATCCGCCACATGTCATAATGTTCTGGCGAAGCTGGCCCCAGATGCCTGGGAGAGGGAGGAGAACTGGGCAGTAGGAAGCACCAGATAGCGCGGTTACGTCCCATTGAGCGTTCCCTGGCTTTGCGGTCTGGATTCTTGCGTCCTTAAAGAACCCCTCAGCTTTGTAGACGGTCACCCATTCAGTTTTACTCGGCGTCGCAGTTTTGCTTTTCTGGGTCCTCAACAAATTGCTGCGCTTGGCAGAGAGTGATAAGGGTAATCATAGTACGCTCATTCCTGTTGAAGAAGATATTGAAGGGAAGGACTGGGATAGGTTTTGGACCCCAGGACGGGAGAGCTGGCAGTGGTGGCGAAACAGTAGCATCAGCGCGGGCGAGCCTCGCAAGATACACGACAGAGAGTACATAGGGCTACAACAATGTTAGAACATAAAAGGACCGTTACCTGACCGTTACATTAACTTACCCTGAGATGTTTGTAACGGTTGCTAAACACCTGCCAATACTTGACTTGGAGAGGGTTCTTAACAGCAGACAAGGATTTCCAAGAGGTTTTACGAGATTTTTGGCCAGTCATACTAGCTATCGTGAGGATAATTGACTACAATAGGTTAGTAAATAAGCGCTGTGTATAAACATAAGAGGAGTAACTTACTAGCCACCTCTTCTTTGGCAGGCGCATTAGGAACAGATCGTAATCCTTAGGGGTAAGGTGGTGCATTGCACGGAACATCCGGGCAGCGCTAGTCAAGGCGGACCCCCAAACAGATTGGATATGACGCCAGGTTGCCCGTCGAGCGTGATCTGCGTTCAGCACCCGCAGAGCCAGAACTTCAGATGCAAATTTGTCCCAAAAGGTTGAATTAGTACTAGATCGTTTATGCCCCGTACTGTCTTTTAGCTCAGCATTGGCGATAATTTCCTCGCGAGTAAGAGGCTTGTAGGTAGGGTCGCGACGCGCCCGCTTCTGCTCGTAGTGGTCGCCTTTGGTTATGCTAAGGAGCATTAGCGGACCGTTAACTAACCGTTACTTTAATTCTGACACATACAGTTGATCAAGTCCAGCGATCCTTGCTTCCTTGCATATCCGCTCGAATACAGCATTGTATTCTTCAGTGCCCTCTTTTAAGGTTGCTAGCCGCGACGCGTTGTTCTTCAAATACTGTTTCCGGTACCTGCAGAGAAAGGCACGGGTCGCTGTTTGGTCTCGTTCTTGTTGGAGCTGCTCCTCAGACAGCTCCTTAGCCTTTTCACGCTTCCGCTTTGAATGGGGATTGGTCGAGTACTCCCCAGCTTTCTTCCGCGCTGTGCGAGGTTGGATAGGGCTGCTTGGGGAGGCATTGCTGTTTGCGCTCGCAGGCGCGGAATTACCACCTTTTCGACGGGGCATATTGGAAAGTAACGCCAGTGTAACGCTTGATGAAACCTTAGAAGGCTCAAAAGCGCAGCAGAGTGGAGAGGCAATTAGCCTGAAAGAGTAGCTCAGTAAGTAAGTTGTGGATAGTGCATGGAAGATTGGCGGTGCGTAGGCAAAGTAAAAGAGAAAGAGGCCCGTGCACCGCGCTAACGTCTTGGCATCCATCGCTCTTACCGCCTAGTGGCTTTTACTATTACTTTGCTCTATCCTACATACTCACACCCCTACATCCCCACTTTTCACAAATATCCAATCGAAGTTCACGCCTTATTCCCGCACGCATTCACTTACTCGCTCAACATGGCACGCGGAAAACGAAATACACGAGTTGCCCCATCCAAGGCTCGAAAGAGCGTTGCCGGGAAAACACCGCGCAAAACACTCTCTAACACCCCAGCTAACGGTAAGTGAAGTAACGGTTCTGTAACGGTCGTTATCTAATATTACCAGCAATGGGGGTTTCTAAGAAGAACAAGAAGAAGCGGCGTTTCAAGGCTGGAACAAGGGCATTGATGGAAATCCGCCGTTTGCAGCAAAGCTGGGAACCTCTAATTAAAAGAACTCCCCTCGTCAGAATTTTGAAAGAAGTCTTAAAGGACATGGACAAATCAGATATCCGCATGCAGGCCGGAGCTGTAGGGGCAATACAGGAAGCTGCTGAGGCCTACTTAGTCGCCTGGTTTACTGGTATGTGCATCTTCTGTGTAACGGTCGCGTAACGGTGTCTAATGCGTTTAAATAGCGGTCAACTATGCCTGCATCCATGCAGGACGTGTTACTATACAACAGAAGGACTTCGCCGTTGTAGGCAACATTACTGCTGCAGTTGGATCATGGGCCAATCATGTCGAGCACTATGCAGTCACGAAGGGACGTAGTACTGGTAACTCGGTTGTAAAAAACCCAGATTCCTATACATACTTTTTCCCGAGACACCAGGTCGATGACGGCCCTCCAACGCAAGAGAGGGAAAAGAGTACAAAAAGCAAGGCAGCAGCAAACAAGCCTAATGATGGTAACAAAAGAGGTCCAAGGTTGACAGCCCTAGTTCGTGGGGTTAAATGCAAGCGAAAGTAAGCTTCCCCTAAAAGTAACGGTTGGGTAACGGTTTATTAACGTTATTCGCAGGGACGCGCAAGAGGAAGAGGGTAATGAGGAGGAGGGCAATGAGGAGGAGGGTAATGGGGAAGAGGGTAATGGGGAAGAGGGTAATGGGGAAGAGGGGGAAGAGGGGGAAGAGGGCAATGAGTAGGCTTACCCTCTGCTTCAAAACAACGGTTAGGTAACGGTTCATTAATATAACTACAGGTCGACGACTATCCCAGAAGGAGATGACTTTCATACTCAGTCCTACGGTCTTCTCGGTGAACAGAGCCAACGCAAGGACGGCGGAGATGAGGAAACCAACGGGGAGACCAGTCCCCAGGGGCTTACTAAGAAGGCAGGGAAGAAGAAGATGTAAGTTAAATAGAAGTAACGGTCTAGTAACGGTCTTGCTAACCTTTTGCAGGTCTAAGCCTCCTCTGAGTTCTTTTAAGGCATTGCAAAGCAAAACTAACCGGCAAGACATCTCGTCAGACAGTGAGTCCGATGAGTCCGAGTTAGATTTTAACTGGGCAGCCCACTTTGATGCCGAGGTAAGTTGTTTAGCTACTAAGCTGCTTCTGTTTTGTTTTATGCTTACAGCTGTATAGAGGAAGGACGACATCCTTTTTGTACCAGGCACGAGTACTCCATGTCTCCCCTGCAGGGAGATGCAGCCACACGAAGATCACGAGTCCATATATAAATTCACAGTAGAGGGGGTGTGGTGCGTTGTTAACCCTCGAGCTGCTAGCTTGATTGCTTGGATGCTAGATCTTAAAGGTGGATCTGGAGCTTGCACAGAGTGCAAGGCCTGGGTAGCGAGCAAGAAGCCAGTGCTCCTAGATCGGAAGAGCGCCTATGAGCTTATGAAGAGTGAGTCTATGCGTCTATGTTAGGACACAGTGCTAACAGAATACAGAGGGCGACCCCTGCGTATTAATTAGCCCTAATTGCCAAGTTATAACTAGCATTGGCTTTACTGATCTGATTTTCGAAAGCAAGCCAGGACAGCATTTTATTCGTGATTTAGACAAGCAGTCATAGTACGTCCTGTCTTTATGTAACGGTCATGTAACAGTTACTAATTAGTAGTAGGGCAGAAATAGCTACTATTCCTACCTAGTCCATGCTGCCCAAGGAACGAAGGAGAGGGTAGACGGAGTCAACAGTGCTGCTAAGGATGGGATAGGAAGGGAAAGAGATACTCCGTGGACAGACAGTTATGTTCTGTATACAATGTATACAGCAGCCTGCACAATAGGAACTTCAACCAATCAATCACATTTTATTATGCATCAGTCCATACTATACCACTAACATCCTCCTAGTCCGCCTCTCTAACTTCTGTCGATTCGCTTCTAAGCAGAGCCCGTGATGGTGACGGTGACACGTCTCTTAAAGCTACGTATTGTGTATCGACTTATGTAACGGTTATGTAATGGTAGCAGAGACTAAATAACATATATGTCACGTTCCTTCTCTTGCATTGCCAACATGCACTATTGAAGCCAAGGGGGCGTTGGCCCCGGCAACCCATTGCGGTTTTGATTTTTCCACTGATCTGATCCTTGGAGACCTCTGCCATTATATGCCGTTTGAAGCATTGTTTTCATAGCGGCAATGTTTGGTGCTGGGTTCGGGTTATTGTAGAGCGTTTCATCAAAAGGGGGCAGGTGAGAAACACCAACGTGGTCTGTACGAAGGTACTGTTGGACAGGCTGAAGGCGATCGATACCATGAAACTGGATGTGATGGAATGTAATGTCATGTTGCGGCCACCGTTCCCACAAGGCGTCGTGGCCCTGTGGATGGGTTGTGAGCCCATCCAGGCCAAGCACCCATACTTCAATCCTGCCTGTTGGATACTGCGCAGAAAACCGGGATATTTTGTCGAGAAATGTGTAAAATACTGGGCGTAGCTGTCCAAACATATGCCCATGAATATCAGGGGCTGGGATTTGGTTGTATGGGTGACCTATGTGGGACAGGCAGATGCTGTCGATGATTGGAACTTGGTCTACCAAGCGCCGATAATCAGCGTATGCGCTCAGCCGACTTAACGTATACTGGGCGGCCGTCTGTCCTGTTGAATGCATTCTTACTGAGGCTTGCTTATTGCTGTAGCGGCAGAAATAAAAGCGTAAAACAGGGCGAGTAGCTGGAGTAACGGTCTAGTAACGCACATTAGCAATAGTTCTGCAAATTAGGGATAAGAGGGTATACACACCGAAGGGTTAGGGGTAGGCAAAACAGGGCAAGTAGCTGGAGTAACGGTCTTGTAACGCACATTAGCAATAGTTCTGCAGATAAGAGAGTGTACACATCGAAGGATTGGGAGTAGGTACAACTGTTCTTGGGCTTCCTTCTTCGTTTCCTTCCCCTTCTCCTCCTCCTGCTGCATCTTCATTCTCTTGGACCTCTTCTTCTACGTCTTGCACCCTATTCTCCGTCTCCTCAGCATCTCCTACTACTGGTGCTTGCTCTGCTGTTGCGGCTTGCTCTGCTGCTGCCAATGCCTCTGCCGCTTGTTGCCGACGCCTCTCTCGTTTCTTCTTGCTTGGGCGCTTCGAGGGTCCACGCTTTTTGACGCCCATTTTACTGGGACAAGACACAAATGAGAAGGTATTGGGTATTAGGACTTAGTTATTTCAGCCCGATGAGAGATGCAAGATTTTTAATGTTCGTAGAGTTCGCAGAGTTCATAGATGCACATAGTTGCTCCTTCCATCCCAACACTGCTCCTTCCTTCCTTCCTCTACAGAACACTGAACCATAAAAGCCTCACCCCGCACCTTGCTTTCTTCCTCTTTCCTCCTCCTCCTCTCATCCCATCCTCCAATGTGGTTTCCACTGAAAGTGATGCCACTCTTGGGCTTCTGGCTAGTACACTTGACCATGCCACCTCTCTTGGGCTGTCTGGTCCTTGAGGTGAAGAAGTTTAAGTTGCTGGACAGCGGTCCTTGAGGCTGACCTGACGTTGCGAACCATGATGGAGAATAGGATGCGAGGATGCAGGAAGGAGAGAGGAGGGAAGGAGAGAGGAGGGAAGGAGAGAGGAGGGAAGGAGAGAGGAGGGAAGAGGAGGAGGCGGGATGGGGTTGGGGTGGAGTTTTATGGGCATTCTTCTTGGTAGGGGCTGCATCTTCTTTTCCGTTTCCACTTTCCAAGGACCGAATGGATGGATGGCCACATTTCCTTTTCTCTTTCCACTTTCCAAGGACCGAATGGGGATGGCCACATTTCCTTTTCTCTTTCCACATGGATGGCCACATTTCCTTTTTTTCCCACTTTCCAAGGACCGGACCGGACCGGACGGACAAACTAACCTCTTGCTGCTAATTACAGCTAGTTACCGACGTCGAATACAAGCAGTGGTGGTGGTGGCAGTCGTGGTGGTGGTTTGTGGATTGATTGCTGTAAGTAAATCCGCTGTCCTGCCCTGCCCTTGCCTGTCCCCTGTACCGTTACCGTTACCGACCGTTACATGCTGCGACTAACTTGATTAGGCGCAACGCTTATTAACTAATTGCTGTCAGTAAGTCTACTATCTCCCCTCTCCCCTATCTAACTCTCTTTTACTGGCCTATTGGGGGCTGCCTTCGGGCATTTCTGTGGGTTTGCTGGGGGTCTGTTCGATCGCGAAAGCGTGAGAATGGGGTTGACGCCGTTGGATCCTCCGCATAAACTTCTTAAGGAAGTCCCTTTCGTTGTGAGGTGAAGCCTGGACTTTGTCTGGAGATGGGACTGTCAGAGTCGCTGTTGCTGAATCTGGGTCTCTGAAGGCGTTGGCCCATTGGACGTGGCAGCTTTATGCACCTGTCCGAGGGGCCGCAAGCATATTTGGTGACTTTCATGCATACTGTGGTAGAGCTTCACAGGCAGCAGTTGGCTATGCGGGCATGGCTTGCTCGGAGAATTCGGAGCACTTCTACCCACACGCTAAAAAGCTTGGCTCTGGCCCCCCTTCATCCGTCCTATACCCGGGGTCTCTCTATAGCTGAGCGCCTTTGCTCCAGCAGCTATTCTGTTGTCCTGTCGAGCCGTCTCTCTGTACTGGAGGCAGCAGTTGTATCGAGTAGGTGATTGCAGGCAGCAACCCGCGCCGCAAAAGCTAGTTGATCACCAGCTGGAGCTCAAAGCACACAGCTCGAGCTCAGAGCTCACATCTCCACCCACTTCTTTCCCCTACAGAAGCTGGCCTTTTTACTTACAAAACCCACCACCCCTTCAATCTTCATCTGAAACGTCACGCCAATCTCCCGTCGCGTGACGAGGCACCGCGTCCTCTCCCCTCCTCAGCAGGCACAGGCCCTCTTCCTGACCCAAGGGCGTGTATTACGTCCGCCAGGTCTGCCCCAAGCCTCCTTCAAGTGCTTCTCCATCATTGGCTACATCCAAGTTGTACTATCAGGACGTTAACATTGCTATTCATCTGCAAGGGATCATCATGGCTGGTGGAGACACGCATATCATCTCTATCCCAGCCGCCACCCAAGGCCAGCCCGGCTTCGTCATCGAAGTGAAGCAAACAGGCGAAGACCCCCTGGACGTGCGACTGGTAGGGAGCGAGGGCGAGTACTGCTACGTGACCAAGCGTAAGAAAGTGTCAATATGGACCTGAACAACCGATTTTGACGCGTAAATCCAGTGAAGAAGCGAAACATCGGAGCTCTCAAACACAAAGCTAGCACCGACGAGTGGGAGGCCATCGTTTCTCATTTCCTGCTTCAGAAACCGCTTGGGAAGAAACAGGAAGACCTCTTGCAGAATGTGCGCATCGAATATACCCTCACAAAGGACCAAGTACATGTCACCCTGCGAAGAGACGTACAGGGTATTAAGGTACTTCATCCGAAGACGCGATTATGTAACCAGACTAAACAGAGCAGGTCACGCTGGGAGAAATCGTGCTAGCCAGGACAGAAGAGGAGGAAATCGACCCTATTGCCTGGGCCTATGCATCAAGCAAGGCCCACAACGAAGCCCTCAAGGAGATAGAGCGTCTAAAATCCATGCTAGAGGACAAGAGCGCCGCAATGGAGAAGCTCAATGCCCAGCTAGATGATTTTATCAAGACCAAACAAGAGACTGAGACGGCCATGTTACAGCAATTCATGGTGCTCTTAAACGAGAAGAAGAGGAAAATAAGGGACCAAGCTCGGCTTCTGGCAGGGGCCAAAGTGGACAAAGCAACCGGTGAGCCCAAGAATGGCTCCATACCACTTCCTATATGTACTAACGCCAGCTTCAGCTGCGGCTGTCAAATCCGCTCGGGAAACTACTAAACCTCGCAGAGCTGGACAATCACGTGCATCTAAAAGAAAAGCGACCGCTCCCGAAGAAGACGTCAGCGTCGAGTCCGACAGTGCTCAGATGGAGATCGACGAAAGCAAAGCAGAGGAGCAGGACGATGCATCAGGCCCGGAGGCGGAAACGCCAGATCGAAGCACCGACGATGAGACGGAGGACGAAGAAGACACTGCTGTTGCTGCGGCAAAGCCAGAAGTGAAGACAGTCAGATCGGAGAGCGCAAGCACGTCGGCAACACCGTCGTCGAAAACCGAGCCACCTCCAAGACGCGAGCTGCCTTTTCTTAGGAACAAGGCGACCCGGAAACAACCCTCACCGCCGGCTCCAGATGATGACGAGACGGAGGACGACGAACTCTGAAGCCGAAGCTCTGAAACTGAGATTCTGAAACTTCCATCAGGATGGGTATTGCGCTGGGATGTGTATCACTGGGTGGAGCCGATTTGGACGACGGGAGGTCCTGGATGAATCTGCTCTTGTCGTCAAATGTTTGAACAATCAGCAGGCTATAAAAATTCACTTCAGTAATGTTTGGCTTGTCTACGAAGGTACCGGTGTATTTCTTGCTCGTCTATCGTCACAGACAGCCAATATCCATCAATTCACTCCATGCTGTGTGCCGGACCACCAGTTCGTAAACCCCCAGATCGCTACCCTCACCACAGTGGTGACATCGGTAGTATCCATAGCTTGGCGCTAGCCCTCCCGCACGGCCCCGGGGATGCGTGACCAATCAGCTGCACGTCCTTCGGAGTATCATCAATCCGCCAAGACCATATCCACACTTGCCTATGTACTACTCCATCACGTCTTCGATGTGCTTGCTCTTCAACCCCAGCTCTACTCTCTTTGTATGGGACATCACCGTGCTAGCCTGTCGCCCGGACCTCAAGTTCAAACGTCCGCCTGTCCGCGGACCAAGGCCTGGCCGGAATGATCAAACGGTCTGCTGGCAGCTCACGCGCAATCCAAAGGCTGAGGGTCGCTGCTACTCTCTGCCAGGTGAGTTGGCGAAGCGCTTTCACTCACCAACTCTCCTCTATTGTGCGCATTGACTGATATTGTTTCTATTCAGCCGGCGATTGTGCGCCCCACCTATTGGAGTGGCTTCTCCACGAATTCGTATACACATTAGTCCTTCCATGACCCTCTCCACCTCGACTATTCTCCCTCGAGTTCGCAGCTTCTGCCCTTCCTCTCCACGAGCGGAGGCTCCACACCGTCCCAATTGTATGCCCCCGCGAAGAGGCGCCCGTCATGTCCACCTCTGAACCTCCTCCGGGCCGTCGCCCTAGCATTGGCGCGAGCGCGCCGCAGGCTCGCGCAGTACTCTCGGCCGAAGACGAAAGAGAGCTTGCTCTCCTTGAAGCTTCCTTCAGTCGGATTCGGCGCTCTGTGCGGCCTACTCCATACATCTTGTCGACCCCGTCCTTATATCCATATCGTCATCGCTCAAGGCAGGAGGAAAGAGCCTGGATGATGGGACAGCGCATGTGGGAGCCAACAGAGGAGCACTTGCAGTACAGGACATTTCTCTTTCATGACCCGTTACATATCGACTGCTTCGTCTCGCACCCAGGAGAGGATTACGGAACTGAACCCAGGCGACCCAGCTCGCAAGCGTCGAATGCGACACACTCAACCCCTAAGCAGAAGTTGAGCTTGAGTGAATGGAAGGCTAAGCAGGCCAACGGCGCAATTTCCTCTGGCTCAAAGAACGAACCCCGGAAGGTGGAACCCTCAAAGGCCGACGGTGCATCGTCGCAAAAAGAGCCGGGGAGCAATCCTCCGTTGTTAGCGACCGCTAGGCCCGAGACGAGCCTCCCTCAGAAACGGTAAGTTGAGGCCTGAGCGATTCCCAACGCTTTTCTGACATCGTCCAGGCCTGCTACAGAAACTCTGACTCCAGAGGTACCCGAAAAACGTATCAAGGAGGATCCTCCTTCGATCCCACCGCCTCCGAAAACAGCCCTTCCCAGCGATAGTCCGAAGGCGAGTCCTGAGAAGACCGTGCCATCCGATGGAACTCCACATGGTCTTCCCCCGCTCCTGTCCCCTGTGGATCAGACATTCAACAACCCCTACGGTCTTCCGCCGATCTTATCTCCTACCCTGCCTTCTAACGTGCAAGCGGAGCTGGATAAAATGGCCGAGAAGAGTCAACACGGAGACTCCGACGTCTCTGCCTCGTCATCCGACGTGAAAAACCAGGTTCTTAGTACAAATGAACAAGGTCCGCAAAGACAAAAATCTCCCGGCGCCCGCGATTCTCGGGTGAGATCAGCTTCTATAAACGGGAAACCATCTACCAGCGTCTTATCAGATCACGAAAAGTCCTCGGAGCGATCTCTCATTGTGAAACTCAGATACGGCAAGTATGGGAAAAGGCTTTCGGCCACGATCGCGCAGCTTCTCAAGCTGCCTGCCTCCCGTAAAGCTCAATCTGTGGCTCAAAAGAACGGGTTGTTACCGGGTGGTTCCCACGAAACATCTGCAAGCTCTCAGCCTATTTCTACGGAAGAACCCACCAGCAAAAGGAGCGTCTTGCCGAAGAAAGCGGTGCGCCCTGCGGACTCTGCTACGCCAGAGGTCGCATCCAGCGGCGTTGCAACAAAGGTAGCGGAAAAGCGGCCTCGCGGTGAGGATGAGGCCTCCATTGGCCATTCCTCAAAAAAGACGAAGCCGTCTCAGGATTCCTCGCGTACGCCAACCCGTCAGACATTGTCATCTCCTCCAAAGTCCAACAAGTCCAGCGCGCAAAAGAGCCAAAATACATACTCCACCCCGCTTAAGGAGCACAAAGCTGTCAACATGCTACGGACTGCGTCAGTGGAGAGTACCGATTCGACTCCTGGACGCTCCGGAATCACTCCATCAAATACGAGACCGATGGATCCGAAGGTACCGTTGTCGGCTTCCTTGAGTGGGAGGAAGCAGGCCGACTCCCATCTCCTCTCCCAGATATCTCAGAATTTCAATAACATGGGCCGATCCCTAAAACATAAAGCGCAGAATGTCCTTACCGAGAAAGGAAAACAACTGACGAAAGGCGACTCTAAAGTTACTTCAGTAATCAATTTGGAGTGCATAATATCATATATGGTTGCGTATGCGGCGCAAGACCAGTGGAACAGCCTCCGGGGTCGCCCAGGCGACGTGAAGACCACCTGGAAGACCCTCTTACCGCTCACTATCTCTTATGCTAGCCGCACTCAAGACTTTCCACACCTCGACGGCCTCCGACACTATCTCTGCGCTGTGCAATGCTCGGTCGTTTGTAACCATATGGCTCCACGTGGGTCACAGTACAAGACAAACGATGCTCCCGAAGACATGGCGCACGTCGACCTTGCCAACAAGTATACTCGCGTGACGGAATACTTCAAGCTCCTCTCAGAGAAGTACATGCAGCTGTCGCGCGAGATGCTCGATGCGCGAATCAAGCTTCCCATCGAAGTCATCGAAAACGACTACCCGAAAACGTGGCAAGGCAGGGAGACGAATGCGCGCTTGGCCAAATCCCCCGAGAAGTTCGAATCCGGGAATCTTTCCGGGCCTTACTTTCTCCCCATCCAGCCCGACACGACTCCCTTGCAAGCCGTGCGATTTGGCCTCGCCTTCCTCAAGGAGTATTGCGAGAGGGAAAAGCTGGATTACACGTTCCAGTTCAATCTGGAGAGTGTACTTGATTGATTAAGAGGCTGGATTACATATTCCTCTCCAATCTCGACATCATACTCGGTTGAATGGTGTCTCTTTTCTGTATTTCTATTAGCGGCATACCACTGCATCTATTCTTCTTCCTCTTACAACAGTACATGCGATTTCTTCGGACTGGCATATCGTATATGCTTTCTCCCCCGTCCCATTCACATGGAATGATTCACGAATGAACCTGGCGTTTAGGCAAGCGGGAATGGATGGATGGATAGATGGATGAATGCCATGGCGCGTGTGGTTCTTCTGGATGGGGACATACATGATTTGCTTAACTACCTGGTTTGGGCGATAGATACCCTTGAGGTCACGACTCCCCGCTTTATTCGTTGGAGCGGGGGTTTTGCTAATGTGACGGCCTCTGTCTCTCTCTTTCCTTTTTCTCTCCAAGGCATTCGTGGGGTTTCTCACCGGCAGGGGTGTCTTGTCTATGGTGGTTTCCGTCGGGGATGCCGGTACTAAGCACACTACGTACACTGGCGCGTTCGGCGTCGGGAGGAAGGGGTATATATAAGGTATGAAGGGAAATGGAAAAGTATATACCATTTATTATATTCAGTCTTCTCGATGGAGATTGTGAGGGGTGGGGTAGGAGTAGGGTCAATGAACTGAGGATGTGGTGTAGGTATCTTGTGTGGGGTGATGTAGCCTAATGCTTTTGACTGATGGGATGATGTTTGGGAGGTTTTTGGGGTGCGAGTTGTGTGTAGTGCGGGAGTGGGCGGAAACAAGCACTGCAGGAGATAAATGAGGGTGTTTGGATGCGGGATAGATAGGTAGTACGGGTAGTATGCTATGCGGTCTCCACTATTACAGCCCGTCGTCGTATAATGTCGGATTCCCCGCGACGGCTCTATCAGGACTCTTCTGCGTAGACGTAGGGTGAGACACATCAAAACCATTAGACTATATACGCGATGTAGTTATCCGCATAAGCACGGTAGCAACTGAAGTCTGCCTCTTCGGGGTGTTGCCATTCGAGGAATGGATGGTTTGAACCTTGGAGGATAGCTCCGCTACAAGGAAACACAGTCTTAGTGTTCACTGCAGTGGTCGATATTGGAGACATCACTGTGGTTGCTACCATATATTTTGTGAATTGGGTTGTCAGCTTTGGTGGCTGTGCTGAGACCACCATCGGGATTCTGGGAGCGGACATAAGGAAGTGGGAAAATGGCCAGCCACCACTCTCCCGTCTTCTGACCCGGTTTTCCACGGATTCGCAAAACATATGGCAGCAACCATAGTACGGAGTAGTGCTCCGGGGACAAGTGCTATTTGAGGTGGCAATATTTTAAGGTTCCGAGGAGCTGTTGAGATTTGACAAATCTCGTCGAACGCCTCTTCACTGCGCCGCGCTTTGCCATTTTGACGGACACAAGTGATGAAAGCTCCTAATATCTTTACTTAGGATTTTCAAGCCCCCTTTCCCCTTGGTTAGCTGCAGATAATCTGCCGCGGCTTCTACAACCTCTTACCGCGTCCGATGGGAAAAAACAGTGGATCGGAGAGGATCGTAAGGGTCATTTTACATAGTTCTACTTACCTGTAGCTTAAATTGCTTCAACGAAACTGCCTTCCGACCGCGGTTGATTATGTATGCTCCACGATGCAACAGGTAAGCGTTGTCTAGCGCTGTAGTCGGACAGATTCTGCAAAATAGGCAGATTTGGCGGTTACCCTACGGTACCTAGTAGTTGCTCTTCCCATTATTACCTCCTCTTTTCACGTCCGATGGAAAACCCAAGGGGGGCAAAGGGTCGCAGGGCACAGTGACAACCTTGAAGGAAGTGATTGGCTGTGTGAAGGTTAGAGCCCGCCCTTAAGCCACGTTCATGGATCGACTCAGGGTATCTGGCCTGAGAGACTGCCGCTGGTTTGATACCTAGGTTGAGGGGCCTTCCCTGACTTCAGTGGTCCACTTTCTAGCAGCAGTGGGAAAAGGCAGTCAGTACCCTACATGCCAACTCAAGGTACATTTACCGGCTCCGTGGAGTGGGGAGAACTTGCTTTCCAATTGTCAGCAAACCCTAGTAGCGTAACGGCTCCTTACAATTGCCAACCTTCATTCAGTTTTGAGGCAAACCCATCCATTTTGACAAGTCCGCAACAAACTCCCGTACTCTGTGGATCGGTCGGAATGGGATTACTAAGAACCAGGAGGCAAAGGCCAGGCCACTTCCAATAGTGCGCCCGCCACTCCCCGGCGCTAGCGACACTCCGATCTGATGATTTGTTGGTGAACTTTAACGTTCCGGCATTACCGAAGTCTCCAATTCACACGAATACACGACCAAGACATCCCTATTCGTCGACGTTTCCACGTGAGGCGGACTTTTGGATCCGAACATCCAAACCCGTGTTCTAGCACACGTTACAGAACCTTTTGAGAGTGTTGTGCCTGGCTGGCCCCGCATCCTCGAGACCAGCTGTCTCCGGGAGTGACTTGCATAATAAGTGGGGTGATCTATCGATCACCAGTCGTGGGTCCCTTGTTCGACGGGCGTTCCTTCAGTGATTTCGGCACGCCCTGAAACGAACAGACGTAGATACTATCAGGCACATCGCAACTCTGGCTCCTGACCCATTGTCTGGCCATCCATGAAACCTGCGAGTCCCTGAAATCGGACTTCTCAGCGACCCTCGGGAAGTGGCAATTTTATAGGGACTGGATACTCCGCATGTACTGGAGATATGGGAGTCTCCGGGCTACATAGGTACACAGAGTACGCGGCACTCTGCACCAATTCTTCCACTGTGGGACCTATCGCCTCCTGACGTTTTCTGCCATGCATGCCTTGCTCAACCATAATGTCGAAGCTGCCTCGTCATTCCCTCCTCGGCAATTCGAATTCCAGACTCAGTTTGATTGCATGCTTGAGTACTCCGCACTCGGCACTGTAATCGCTCTCTCCTGACCGTCTAGGCTGGGGACTGGAACAGGAGATGCACGTAAAGAAAGAAGGAATGGAATCAGGGTCTAACCACAGTAGGGAGTATGTAATAAGTTTACAGTTTGAACTTCCTCTAACCCTAGTACGGAGTATGTCGGGGATTAACTCGGGAAGCATTCCCCGACGTCCGTGTCGCTTGAACCTCCACCGCCAAGTCTTCTCCTTTGCCAGTCCCCGTCGCCTCGGTGGCCTTAGTCGCTGCGACTTCCCTTAATCGTGTGAGCGCCTGGGGGTGTCATTGGGAGGAACGGACTTGATTCCAGGTGACTGACAGAGCTCATACATATTCGCATGATGGTCTGACGATACTAGGTACAGATGCGACTGCGAAGCACTCACGAAGCACAGAGTCACGATCGGCAACCGTCCTCAAAATGCGGGAGGGTCTGACTGTCAGTCTCCGTCTAGTCCGAATCACTGCCCCATCGGGTCTAGTATAACGCCTTTATTCGAGATGACACGCGAAGAATTTTCCAAGGGTAGAACTCTATTAACAAGCCCAAGACCAGTCCTGCGGTCCACCCCTCTCACTACTACCTAGGTATACCCGACGCACAAGATGTGGGGTATTGCTTCGGTGCATTTGCGCCATTCAATGCAGGTAGGTACTCGTTAGACTGAAGTTAAGGACTAGTAGGCACCCTGAGGTGGTATTCCTCAGCATGGCAATCGTAGGGTATCCATGCCCCGTCTGCGTAGTTCCCACAGTCCGGTGTGGGCTCAGGAGGAGCGAAGCCAGTCTATCTCCTGAATTTCATCGTACCTCCGCCGCGCCCAGGCATGCTGAGAGGGAGTTCCCGCATCGGTGGCGATTATGGTGCCCGCGGATGCGCTCCCTCGATTTAGAGTTGAGATTAAGGTTTTGCCAGGAGACCGGGAACCCGGCTTATGGGTATGTATACCAGCGCAGTTTCCATTCCTTCGGGACGTTTCTTCTGAATCCGTTTCTTTCTACCGTATTACGTGCATACGGCCATCCCGATCTTTCTTTTGTTCTTGTTGGTTTTGCTTGTATACGCTTTTCAGTCGTTTTGGTTGGACTGCCACTACCTTGAATCGTTACCAAACCCCGTGGACGCGGACGTGGACGTGGACAACAGTCACCGATGGCAACGATTGCGGCCGGCTCTCCAGCTGCAGGACTTCCGAATCCAGCCCTAATACCTGCCACGATTTCACAGGATGCAGTAGATACAGCGCGGAAGTTCGTAGCGGTTACTATCGCCCTTAATATTATAGCAGCTCTGTTATTTGGAGGTCGGATATGGACTAGGACGTTCCCAGTGTTCCGGATGGGTCCGGACGATTATCTGATCCTACTTGCATATGTAAGTGAGGACAGATTCCTTACCTTTTCTGGCAGAACGTGGCGATCTGCCAGAACTATACCAACTATACTAACAAATATCAGCCCCTCGTCCTCGTCGATTCAATCTTGCTGCTCGTTTCAGTCCCATATGGGTTCGGCGCCGACCTAGCGAACATGACAATGGTGGATATCGAGGAACAGCTCAAATATGTCACTGTGTCTCAGCCAATATGGGCGTGGTCCATGTGTGTGATCAAATGCTCCGTGACCGCCATGCTCCTGAGGCTCGAGAACGACAAATTCTGGCGCCGGTTTCTGTGGGGCATGATAGGGGTTCATATCCTCTTGGCTGTCTACTGTACCATTGCCTTGACGACGCAATGCATTCCCTTGAGCGGATCCTGGGATCTCCTCAAGCTCAAACCAGCAAAGTGTTGGAGCGCCGAGGCCGTCCGCGCCAGCAGTATTGCCTCATCGGCAGTCAACATCGCATCGGACATCATACTGGCTCTCATGCCCATCAACTTCCTCCGAAAGGTGAGTGCTATAGTCCCTTCGCGAAGCCGTCCTTACTGGACTGCTAACGGAATGACAGGTGCAACGGCCGATGCGCGAGCGCGTCATTATTGGAATGCTAATGGGACTGGGCGTTTTCGCGGCAACCGCCTCTATCGTGAAGGTCAGGGTAGCGGCAAACTGGGGGATCGCAAAAGACATGACCAACGAGGGGATAAAGTTGTCCATGTGGACCATTCTCGAAGAGGTGGTCGGCTTGATTGCAGCCTGCATCCCGTGTCTCCGCTCGCTGTTCCAAAAGGTCCTCGTCAATTTCGGCCTTGTTACCGATTCGAATAAGCCTTCCGGTCGCGGATACGGACAGATGTATGGCGACATGGGAACGTCGAGGACAAAGGGTACGAGGAGTGATGTGATGCAGGGGACCAAGTTGAAGACCCTGAGGAGTGAGGACGCGCACAGTGAGGAGAATATCCTTCAGCCAGGTACTGATGCCGGCAAGAGTGGGGAGATTTGGTGCACAACGGAGGTGAGGATGCAGGAAGAGGTGGCGAGCTCGAGATTGGACTTGCAGGCGGTGAAGGATCAGGGGAACGCTCGCAGTTGGAGCGCTGCGAGTGAACATTCGCACGAGGATGGCGGATGGCCCAGCAGTAAGCCGAGCAGGAATGATATCGTGTAGCGGTTATCGTGTAATAGTCTCTCTCTACCCTTTAAAAATATCATGTATGTAATGTTTTCAATCAAAAGAATACAGTATCTCAAGAAATCGAACCTCAGAGCCTTACAGCATGCTGCTTTTGATGGCAACACCAGGTTTCTTGAGTAGGCTTCAATGTGGGCGTCCTTTGTCGCGAGAGCATCAGTACAAGCGGATTCCGCTCTTGGAGTTTCGACTTGCATCGAAACATTTTCCTGGACAAAGTCTCGTGTGACTGGTTGTCCCCGTTTCCGATGGACGCACCTGCACTGATATTAAGGGTTGTAGCCCCCTTCAAAGGCGTCGAGTGAACATTTCCCTGGGATTCCTGCCGATGTGCGCTCTCCATTGTTACAGTACATTTACACACAACGCCTCCCTTGACGACGCAGAGGAGTTAGAGAAGGCAATCCCTTGCAAACAGAGCGATTCCAAGTGCGGTTATTGGGTCGCGAAGGGCAAGGGAGCTCAAATACCCATGCGGCCTTGGCAGTAGCGGAACGGAGTAGGGCTGAAAGAGTTATTCTCGGCAGACGTTAGGGAGCACGCACATAAGTAATCCGGCGCACCCACATAAGCCCGCCAGAGGCACCTAAAAATCCACGAACAGCAGTGCAACAGCGGCTTTTAAGGGCATCTTTTTAGAGATTTTCTTGCAAAGAAAATAAACTCTATATAATACAGGCACGCGCAGTCTAAATCTGTAAAAATATTGCAGATTTTCTATGTAAAAACAAGCAGTGTAGGCTTTCTCTTCTCTCTTCCCTTCCGCCATTGTAAAACCTTAAGATTCAGCTAATACGCGCCTGTTCTAGGCCTCTGGCGGGCTTATGTGGGTGCTCCGGATTACTTATGTGGGTGCTCCCTAATGCCTGCCGTTATTCTCCAGCTGGCAGCCAATACGAGATTCAACCTTCAGCAGCTCCTAGATCGATTTCAGCTTTAATCAAGCATGCAGGCTTGCATGAGATGTTATTCGCCATGTCCGGCCACATACAAATTACGAAGAGCAAATGCGCCCCCAAATAAACGTGATCCAACAATGTAGCTGTCGGATCAACCAATGATAGGCCATGATTGGTCCTCAAAAGCGGGAAAAGTAGGAGTCAGCGTCCTACAAAATTGCATGCGTGAAATCCTCTGGTGTAAGAATGCACTAAAATGGCAGTTAGCCGTTGGGGCCATTACCACATCCCTGTCGTTCTGGATAGGAGGGTGCTGTATTAGTGAATGCAATGGCCGCAAAGACAAGCCACTCAAGATTACGAAGGAGGTTTGAGACTTTCCCTTGCGTCGCGAGCAGGCTCACACTCGTTATTTCTCCACAGCGATTAACTTCGCCTTGTTCCTCCATCAGATGTTTCTCTTCTTTCGCCGCCCGTTATGTTGCTACGGCAAACTCATCTGACAACGTTGGGTACATGGGTAGCCACATTGCTTCTCGGATGTGCATTTACGGCGGTCGTCTTTGGTGGCTTTCGAGGGCATTCCTTGGATATTTTGACTAACCGACTGAATCTTCAATCCTCTAGAGCGTATGACCCTCAGCTTGTTTCATTCTGGAAGGACCTGGCCACTGCTCTTGAGGCAGCGCGACCGCAGTGTGCTCCCATCAATGTCACCGCTGGGGAGATGTCCGACCACGACAAGAACTGGGAACCACTGTTGGAAAAACAGAGGCCCAAGAAGCTAAATCTTCCCGAGGAAGACGAGATTGAGCTGACGAGAGCCCATCGCCAGATGAGGCTTGCAGCGCGCCGCCTCGCCCCCGCTTTCCCCGTCGGTGAGGGCAAAGGTATCGTTACCACGGGGGGCCTCAAGCTCTTCACTGTCTTACTGGTATCTCTTCGAATGCTTCGCCGCACAGGCTGTTCGCTTCCTGTCGAGGTATTTCTGGGTGACCGAGCGGAATATGAGACGGTGGTGGATACCTGCGAGAAGATACTCCCACGGCTGAACGCTCGCTGTCGCGTCATCTCCGACATATACTTTGAGGCGGACGTTGCCCCTCCAGACCACTTCCAGTTCAAAGTCCTCGCCATCTTGTTTTCGTCTTTTGAGCATGTTCTCTTCCTGGACGCCGACTCCTTTCCCGTGCATGATCCGACGCCACTCTTGAGTGTACGTACTCTTGCTGTAGCAGTGTTCCACCGTTTACTGACCTATCATCGCATAGTCTCCCCCTTATACCACCCACGGGCTCGTAACATGGCCGGGATTCTATGCGAATGCAGCATCATCGCACTTCTATCACATAGCCGGTATCGAAGAGCCTCCCGTAAACCGCGGCACCGAGTCAGGGCAGCTGTTGTTGAACAAACACCACCACCGCGAGAGCTTGCTGATGATGGTATACTACAATTATTACGGCCCAGAATACTATTATCCGCTCCAAGCCCAAGGAGGGCCAGGACAAGGCGACAAGGAGACCTTCGCAGCTGGAGCCCTGGCGGTCAATGCTCCGGGACCCTTCTACAAAGTGAAGACACCCGTGATAGCACTCGGACAGACCGTCAATGGCCAATATGTGTTCGCAGGCGCCGCGCAGGCCGACCCTATACAGGACGTCGCATATGAGCCGCCACCTCCGAACCACATACTCAAGGACTATCAATGGAGCGAAGACGATGCCATTGCTGCACGTGAGCCTCATAAGGCGAAGGCGAGAGCTTTCTTCGTGCATACGGTCTCTGAGGGTACCAAGCTGGATCCATCGAAGCTTCTGCGCGAAGGGGGCCTGGCATGGGACCCGAATGGGAATTTCCACCGCATATGGGGGGATGAAAAGTGGGTGGTGGAGAAATTCGGATTCGATGTGGAGAAGAGAATGTGGGAGTGCGTGCAGGAGGAGGCCTGCAGGATGGACTCTAAGCTGTGCAGTGAAGTAAAACGGTATCGGAAGAAGGTCTTTAGTATGACGGGGTCGTAAGGGTAGTCTATGAAGAGGAGAATTGGCTGCATCTATAAGGAGTTAGGGCGAAATAGGGTAGATCGGCAGAGTGCTAACATGTTATTAAGCCCAACCGCCGGACTTGGCACTCTGGAGTGGTGGGACGTCAGAATAATGACCTGCTGTCACACTGAGACACCCATCTCTGGATTTGCAATAACAAAGGACCCGGACTGCATTATTTCCCATAAGATCTAAGGAGAAGGGATTCACTCTGATTTTCTGAGTGGAACTCGGCTATCTGCCTTCGGTCCACGGCTCTGTTGGCGAGCCCCTTCTGCACTCGAGGCCAATTCCAGAGTCCCTTCCTCCAAAACCCTGATTTCATCTCAGGAAAGTAACCAGCGCTACCTATCTCTTTTCTAAACCCGATTTCGAGTTTAATTTTTGAGCTGCGTAAGGTTCTTATCAGCTGCACACGGGTTTGCCGTTCCTTACAGGGAACAGTTGACAGCTTATCAACCCCTTCTTTATTCAAGGCCCTTTGACACATTACGTGAAAAGTACAGGATCGATACGGCCTTGGTTCGACTCTACCATTCTAGGCTGGACCAAGATGGACGACTACGAACAGGCCTTACTGGAGTCCATGCCCGCACACATGCGGCCGTCCTGGTGTCCCTCGCCCAGCGAAGTCCGCCAAAAGGCTCGCGAGTACACAACACGCCTCTTCCAAGATCGCGACACCCTGCAACAAATCCTAGAACGGCATGAAACTACGATCCGCAAGCGCTGGACCAAGAAAACGAATTCGCAGAAAAAGAAGATACTCCTGCAGGCATGGCCCAACATGTCAACCCAGCATCGACCCGACGTAGAGGCCTGGCGTCGCCAGTCAACGAACAGAGACGCTTATTTATGGCCGTACATTAACCTGGAGGATCTCTTCAAGACGAAGTCGCTTCTGCTCCTCCTGCATTCTCGTGGGAGACACCAGCCCCACGAATTCGTGCACTCTGATCTCGAGCAGGCCCGCCTGGGCGAAATCACGAGAGTCATTCAACCGGGATTCCTTAACGGATTTACGATGCTTTTCCACGGTCGGACCACGCCCGACACGTACGGGGACCTGGTTGATTGGGACGACGGGGAGATGATTTTCGAATTCCTCAACAATGGCCTGGGTATGCATCCTGGCCATGGTCTGGTGGCACTCGAGATCCAGCAGCGCCTGTCGTCCAGTGCTGTCGTTTTCTCCTGCAGGATCTTGAGCCCTTAATTGCATCCGAAGTCGTGCCTAACCCTGGGCCGCCGCATGGCCAGCAGGAGAATGTTACCTCCCTTGAGATCATGGCAGCAGAGGCTCCGTATCGGGTGCCTGCGCGTCTCGATATCAAACGTTTGCTAGCCATGACAGTGGCTGAGTGTGATGCGAGAGAAGAGCATATATGGGCTCTGCGCGAGGATCCAAGCTACTTTGCGGAGGTCATGGAAGACTGGGCAGCTCATCGGCCAGAGGTATTGCTAGATGCGTATGGCCGGAAACATCCGTCGCAGACGAAACCCGGGCGACCGGTCTTCTGGAACATAGTAGTTGACAAAGTTGTGGTTGAATCGTACTTGGGATTCGCCACATTTGACCACATCGTCAAGCAGGTCAAAGACTTGGAGAGTCTATTGTCACGACATGCAAGCAAGATCAAGCCGGAAGACGACCTACCCGCCGATCTCATGGAAGCATTCCAGAACTTGAGATTCACATTGGATGCTGCCAAGAAAGGTCTCATAGAAATACTCCAACAGGGCCTTTTCTCCTCGCCGCCCATCCGGCAATTCTGCCACCGTCAACAGAATGGCCTGTCTTCCTTGAAAATGGGCCTGGTGTACAGACCCGCACCTCCGGATCACGGCATTCACCGCATCATGCCGTTATTCCAGATGCTCTTCGACGACGAGCAACTCTTCCTGTTCGGCCTCCACACAATCACCGACGAAATCGGCCATTCACTTGAGCACGACCGCGCCGTGAAAGCGGCCATCTCGCCTTGGGTAGCCAGCCATCTCTCTTCCCTTTCTACCGTCTCGGAATGCCTGCACCAACTCCACTTCTTCCAGCCCTGGGCGCGCAAAATCGAAGATGGCGTCGATCAAAACGAGGACAAGCTGTTGTCCACTTATGCGCAAACGTTCGGCGTCTGGCGGCCCATCCTGCACCTAAATCTAGAGAGGTCATCGCTGTATCAATACGCGGATCCTACGGACGGTAAATTCCAATACCCAATACACTGACGCCGCAACAAGAAGACCGTTGAGGCCGCTCGGGCCGCCGAATCGAATCTGGATACGGTATGGAAGGAGTTGGATCAGCACTACAGGGCCAGCGGCAGCCGCAAGTCGCCACACGATTTGGTTTTGAATTCGCTCGACAGTGCGCGGACGATCCAGCGGACCGCTCCCTGGGTGGAGAAGGAGAAACAGGATACAGTGTCCGAAGGGATCTACGATCGCCACGCTTTCTCTGGAATCCGTTGGAGTTATCTAGCAGCTTCCATCTCATGTACAATTAATAGAGCAAGCATGTGTAGCAAGCACTTATTCACTATAAGTACTTGCTCCTTTTTATCTTATCTAGAGATTATAGCCTAGGTCTAACAGGTTATAAGCCCTCGTTTTCCAACGCTGCGCAGTTTAGCTTCTAGGTCATCTACCTTAGCAGGGGTGTAAACTCTAGTTACGTTTTAGGGGGGCTATCGCGTTAGTCCTCCTCCGTCCCGCAAGCCTCTTCCGTAGAGCACCGTTTTAAGCCTCCTCCGTAGAGCACCGTTTTAAGCCTCCTCCGTAGAGCACCGTTTTAAGCCTCCTTAATTAGGAGCACCGTTTTAAGCCTCCTTAATTAGGAGTACTGTTTCAAGCCTCCTCGATTAGGAGCACCGTTTTAAGTCTCCTCGAATAGGAGCACCGTTTTTTCAAGCCTCCTCCGTAGAGCTGCGTTTCGACCTAATAGATAGTCATCGTTTTAAGGGGGTTATCCTATTATCCTAGGGTAGTCCGCCTGCGTTCATGCCTCCTACGCAGGAGTGCCCTTTCGACATTTATCGTTTCAACGCTCCATTAATTCTCTAGAAGCTCTCGCTGCAGGGGGGCTGTTAGAGTTATCTAGCAGCTTCTATCTTATGTACAATTAATAGAGCAAGCATGTGTAGCATGCACTTATTTACTATAAGTACTTGCTCCTTTTCATCTCATCTGGAGATCATGGCCTAGGTCCAACAGAATCGACCATGACGAATCGAAACAAATCACGGGTGTCTTTGCTCGCCTCTCCACGGCGGAGAAGCCCGACAAGCTGAAAACACGCGGAGAATCGTCATCCGCACGTGATGAGGATATAGGCGCCTCTATCATACCACACGAAACGGTCGACACCAAACCTGTATTTCGTGTCGACAGGCGAGCTTACAAAGTATTCAAGTCACTCTTCTATTCCGCCGATCACGACCTACCGGGCGAAATCTCCTGGTTCGATTTCCTGCACGCAATGGTCACTGTGGGCTTCTCGGCAGAAAGGTTGCATGGGTCGGCTTGGAACTTTGCGGTCAATGGTTCGGATATAGGCGTGGAAAGGAGCATTCAGTTTCACGAACCGCACCCGAGTAGCAAGGTCCCTTTTCACGTGGGGAGGCGTTATGGGCGGCGTTTGGCGAGGGCTTATGGGTGGTCGGGAGACGCTTTCCGATTGGAATAGGGCGGTGGATACTGTCTCCCGTACACTTCCATATGGTATTTTGCACGGTGACACGAAAGGAGTCGGAATGGCATGATGATATTTGGATGTCTGTAAATTAGAGGGGCCTTTGGATGAGCCCGTGAAATACTCGTACATGTACCTGGACAGAGACCCAAACCTTACGATTCCACCGCACCACCCGACGTACCCTTCGCTTCCGCTTCCGCTGCGGCAACGTTACGCTTCACCGCAAGGAAGCTGCCAGGACTCACAGAGATGGAATTGATGCCGCACTCCACGAGGAAGGACGCAAATGAGGGATCATTGCTAGGAGCCTGTCCGCAGAGTCCTATCTTGCGTCCAGCCTCGCGAGCCCTCTTAATGGCCTGTGCTATCAACCACTTGACCGCTTCATCGCGTTCGGAGAACAGACTTGCGAGTGTTCCCGAGTCACGGTCGATGCCGAGAGTGAGCTGTGTAAGATCGTTGGAGCCAATGGAGAAGCCGTCGAAATGTTTGGCGAATTCGTGCGCCAATATCACGTTCGAAGGGATCTCGCACATGACGTATACTTTCAGCCCATGCTCGCCGCGGTTCAGCCCATGGTTTCCCATTTCGTTCTGGACCCTGATGGCCTCCTGGACGGTACGGCAGAATGGAACCATGACCACGGCGTTCTCGAACCCCAATTCCTCTCGCAGTTTCTTGATAGCCTTGCATTCCAAAGAAAACCCGTCCTTGTAACCTGGAGAATAGTATCGGGAAGCTCCACGCCAGCCAATCATTGGGTTCTCTTCCTGTGGCTCGTATTGAGCACCGCCAATGAGATTTGCATACTCATTGGTTTTGAAATCGGACAGTCGAATGATGGCCGGCTTTGGATATGCCACGGCGCATAGACGTGCGAGACCGAGTGCGAGTTTGTCCACAAAGTACTGTGACTTGTCTTTGTACCCTGTGGTAATCTTTTCAATCTCTGCCTTGACCGCGTCGTCTCTCACCTGATCAAAGTGGACCAGCGCCATGGGATGGATGCGAATATGATTGCTCACGACGAACTCCATTCGCGCCAGACCGATGCCATCGCATGGCAATTGCCACCAACGATTCGCGGCGCTCGGGTCCGCTAGGTTGATCATGACCTCTGTCTTTGTGCGCGGGAATTTGGAAACGTCCACTGTCTTGGAGCTAATCTTGGCTATGCCTTCGTAGACGAAACCGGTCTCGCCTTCTGCGCAGGATACGGTAATGTCCTGGCCAGTATGGAGGATATACGTGGCGTTGCCGGTGCCAACCACCGCAGTGATGCCCAGTTCTCGACTAACGATGGCAGCATGCGACGTGCGACCTCCTTGGTCAGTGACAATGGCCTTTGCCTTTCTCATGATAGGAACCCAATCAGGATCTGTGGTTTCGGTTACCAGAATCGATCCGTCAAGGAATGAATCAATATCCGTAGGAGATTCAATGACGCATACGCGTCCTGCCACCGCTGCATCGCCGATGGAGCAGCCAGTGGTCAGTGTCTGGCCTTTGTCGGCCACCGAATACTCGTGGAAGGTTCCCACTTTCCGAGCAGATTGCACCGTCTCCGGTCGAGCTTGGACGATGTAAACTTCATTGGTGATACCATCTTTGGCCCATTCCATATCCATGGGTCCGCCATAGTGGTTTTCGATCGTGCAAGCCCATCTGGCGAGCTGCAGGATGTCCTCGTCATTGAGCACCAGACTCGATCGTTCCGCTTTCGATGTAGGGACGTTCCTCGTGGTCTGTTCACCCTCACTATAGATCATCTTCCTTTCCTTGTCGCCCAGCCTCTTCTCAATAATGGGTACCACTCCAGGACGGTCGAGAAAGGGTTTGAAGACCTGGTACTCGTCTGGATTGACAGTACCTTGGACAACATTCTCCCCCAGACCCCATGCCGCGTTGATGAGAATTATCTTGTCGCAACCGCTCTCTGTGTCAATGGAAAACATGACGCCAGAACCGCTACGATCCGATCGGACCATCTGCTGGACGCCAACCGACAATGCGACTTTCATGTGGTCGAACCCTCTCGTCTGTCGGTAGTAGATTGCTCTGTCAGTGAACAATGAGGCATAGCATTTTCGGCAAGCGGTGAGCAAGGCCTGCTCGCCCGAGATGTTCAGAAACGTCTCAAGCTGGCCAGCAAAGCTTGCGCCTGGGAGATCCTCAGCTGTGGCACTGGAACGTACGGCAACGGCAATGTTTTCGAGTCCGGTTTTCTTTGACAACCGACGGTAGCCCGATATGATGGCATCCTTGGCCTCAACAGGCCAGTCCCCCTTGAGGAACAGGTCGCGAGCTTGTTTGCCAGTGTCTGCAAGAGTGGCCTTGCCTGATTGCCATACTTGGATCAGATTTCCGAGTTTATCTTTGATGTTGTTGAAGTTTACGAAGTTCCAGTAGCACTCTGATGTTGTGGCGAACCCTGGGGGAACGACTACTCCCTTGCTCTTCAAACCACCGATCATTTCGCCTAGGGAGGCATTCTTACCCCCAACAATAGCTATGTCCTCCCGGTTGATGGTCTCGAAGTCCCGGACCAACGCAGAGCCGTCCGAATCGCCTGGCATGATGGGGAAGACGCTGTGATAGTAAGTGAATCAACTGAATCGAGATTCTTTCAAATGTTTGAAATAGGATGTGTTGTTCATCTTTTAAGACGTAAATGGAGACACTCAAAGAGTTGGGCAGGGCTTATATCATCTAGTGGACTCTGGGTGGTGGTCTCATTATCTCGTGTCCTGACCCCGCGCGCGACCTCACATGCACCCTCAGGTGAGGTTGCTTTGTAGCGTTAGTACGGCGTCTAACCTAACACGTTACACCGACGTCACGATTGGACTAGCTGTGATTGGCCGTTCTGGCGGAGCTACCTAGGTACTCCAGAGCTGTGGACTACACTATTACTCACAGCTGTCGGGCAATTGCAACTTTCTCACCGTACCCACCTCAGCCATCACAGCGATCTCCATCACAGTACTACAGCACTGTGTGTAGCGTCTTATTCAATACACATCGGACTTTTGCGTTTTCCCTTGGATTCAGGAGCAAGCTTCTTCAGAAGACGACTAGAACCGTAACGCCACCGAGAACCAAGCGTTTAGGAACCGAGCTGGAGGAACCAGGAACATGAAACACCTCATGGCGAAGTACTCACGGGGCAAGTAAACGAAAAGGTGAACTGTCCAGACTTTTCACTGCACACTTGACAACTCGGCGAGGAGATTTCCGTCGAGAGTAATCACTATCTGCCATTGCGCTGACTGACCAGATTGTCTTCCCTCCTCACCGTTTTTGCAAGCGCTGTTCAATGTAGAGCGACGACGACTAATAATCTCGGCGAATGTCATGCGAGGAGCGTAGCACAGCTCCAAGCACTTTCGTGTGGTTCCTTTCCACGCCACTACCCGGACGCGGCATTGAAATCTGATTCCGTATCTGTGGTTGAGAAGTTCTTGATTAGTATCAACGGCCTGACAGAACTAGGAGAGGCTAGCATGCGCTGCTGGAACATAAATGGGATCTGGGATCCCATTCTAGACAGGCATGGTCCAACCCTGAGGAAGCTGCATTTGATCCTCTGTTCTCCAAGATCTACAGGATGGGATGTGGAGAGTGTGCGCAACGTCGTCGAACACTGCACCTTGTGTTAAAGAGTAAATATCAAGGTCGCCATGGAAGACTACAAGGGAGGAGCATATAGTTGGGTAAGTTTCAGCCTGCCCCCTGGAATTCATCAATCCGTGCACCTCGATGCTAACGAGTTCGTACATGTATAGCCAGATTCTACCATGGAAGAGTTGGTTAAGCTTTCGCTACTCCGACATCTCGAAGTGGAGGTCATTCGCCCTGCAGATCAAAGCCGCGAATCCCCTGAGTACATCCTTTCCCACCAAAATGTAGAGTCCTTAGAGGATACGGCAAGGACGTGCGCAATCAACCTGTTCAAATCAATCCGGTCAAATCGACGGTCAAGAATTGAACTCGTGAACGACAGGCTTAAGCTCTCGGAACCCCACGCCGGTCGGGAATCCAAGGTACGGCGAAATTACAATGGCGAACCAGGATTCGTCGTCGAAAGGACTTCCTTTCGTCGCGAGCCATGTGCGATGCGTAGATTTCGGGGTGGACCTTTCCTCACACTGGGCCGTTGGATGTAGTGGTCACTGACGATTTCAGCTTGATCGTTTTGGATGAATCCAAGTCCCCAGCTATGCTCTTGGTTGTATTGCTCGTAGGGTCGCATGTAAGTATTCAACATCTTGTGGCGGAGGATTTTACAAGTTGCATGTTTGATGGATATCGAACTAGAAGATCTTAAATCCTCCCTGTACCGGAATTCAAATTCAAAGAAACACGGCCCAAGGATGACCGCCCAGCTCATGCCAGCACCATCCATGTCTGGTACAGCCCATTTTGGCGGGCGGGCAGTACCCTCCAGGGAAATATTCGGCAGCATCCTAGCCAGTACTCCATGGGATTGCTTGAATCGCAGCGGCTGTGTAGTACAGACCCAAGTGGTTCTCAGCGGCCACGCGCCCAGGAGCTTGTGTAGAAAGCCAAAACGGATCAAAGATTGGACTACCTGGACAAGGGTCACTTCACCTCACTGATGACATCAATCACAACGGACTCAGGGGTTGATACAAGAGCATAATCCATATCTCATAATACTATAACCCGCGTGGCTTTGGAATGGTCCAAAGTTGGCTCCAGCGACATTCCAATTCTCTCCAATTACCCGCACCGTCGCCGGCCAACTGAGCCGTGAATACTACTAGTTCAGCCTATTCCTTGGAAATCACAGTCTCAGCCATAACCTTCTCATTCTTCACAACCTCAATATCCTTCTCATGCTCGATGCTCTTGCGAGCACTCTCATCCACGGTAGCCAAGACGCCAACACACTTGTATGCGGCAAACTTCCTGGCCGGCAGCCTAGCCTCAAACATCTCGTCGATCTCTTCCAGGGTTCGGTTCTTGACTTCGGGGAGGAAGAAGAACACCCAAGCGGCGGCAATGCAGCATGACGGGGCCCAGATATATCCGTATCTTGCGCCCCATCCCATAGAAGCGGGGTTGATGAAGTACGGTGCAGTGAATGTAGTGAGCCATGCGCCCGCGAAGCCCACAGCCGCAGCAAGACCAAACGTATGCGAGCGGAGTCGCTGAGTAGGGATTTCGCCGCCCGCGAGCCAGGCATATGTCGCAATCATGCCGTTGTAGCTGAACATGTAGAGACATGAGAGGGCGACGATGACCATACCTGTCGACTTGGTGCCGGGTTGGCGGTGATATACGCTCGCGATGATGAGTTGAAGACAGCCGCAAACGAGGAGACCGGTCATGAGGAGCACGCGACGACGGCCGAACCTCACGATGATAAGAGAGTTGGCGATGATGGCGATGATGCCGATACAGCTGAGGACGTTACTCATACCAAAGGGATTGGTGACCTTCGCCATCGTAAGGAAGTATTGCTTGTACGCTATCCTCGATGATTAGATCGGTTGCATTCCTGTGGAGCGGGTCGAATATACTTACCAATGAGGAACATAGCACCGGAGGCAGCCTGGAGAGACACGGCACCCACAGCAAGGCAAGTCCTTCGTCTATCCACGGGGTTCTTGAACATGTCAATCACACCCACACCTGAACTTGTCTCCTTTTCCCGTTCGATGGCAGCGTGGATGTCACTCGCTTCGGCATCAACGTCATAACCTTCGGGTCTCAGCCATGCAAGAGCCTTCTTGCCTTCATCATATCTTCCTTGCAAAATGAGCCATCGCGGCGACTCGGGAATGAACAGCATAGCAATGCTCAAGATGAGCGGAACGGCATAGATGAGGCCGAGAGGGATGAGGTAGGCTGACTTGTCTGGCCTTCGGGCTGTGGCCCAGTCGACGATAGTGCCAATCAAGGTACCCTAATCTGGTCAGAAAGAGTAACTCTGAATACCGTATCCAGGACTTACAAATGCAGTGAAGAATTGGAATCCCGTCAAGAACAGACCACGATACTCTGCCGTGCTGCTCTCCTGAATGTAGAGTTGGGAAAACGTCATGAAGTATCCATTGGCAAACCCGATGATCAGGCGGCCCACATAAAGGGGCGCAATGGACGTAGTGGTCATCATGATGATGTTCGCGACAGCGCAGGTGAGACAGGCCACCCAGAGACATTGTCGCCGACCCAGCTTGTGGGCTGCTAAACCGGCACAAGCAGAGCTGATGAAAGCACCCAAGGTCATAAGAGACGAGATAAGTTGCTGTCGTTCAGTCTGGATATTCCATCCTGTTGGGCACTTCGCTCGTGGACATTGGTAACCGTATATCTGCGCCACTGTCAGATGGCAAATCTGCCATTCAGATGTCAATTTGACGCACCTTGAGGAAAGGCACCATGGCCTGAAGGCCACCAATCATTCCAAAGTCGATTCCGTACTGAAAAGGCGACAGAATCATGACTCCAATGGCCAGGAACAGTCGCCAATGGCTTCGCCATGAGTAAACGGTAGGAGCCATGCTTTCGATAACCACGCAGTGGGAGCGAGGACAGGCGTTGGGTGGAGCATTGTTACCTGCTTCCACGGACCCTTATAGGGATCGAAGTCCAGTTGCCCAGCCCGTTAGAGTGAGGTGCATTTATCCAAGTGCCGAACCCGTTGTCAAGGGCCCAGCCTTCTCACGTGTGGGGACCCCACAAAACGCCAACGTCGATCCGGCCTAGGGCGGGTATAAACTTGGCGTGTATCCAATCTGGATGTGGGGAAGATCTTGAGGAGGAAGGGAGCCGTATACGTCGAGATTGCCCTTGTTGGTTGCAGTCTGACCGGGTACATGACCCATATTGATTCTATGCATAGCTTCCTGGCTCCTGGATGCAGAATTGATGGAGCAGCCAGCTGAGTACGGAGTGGGATAACTCTGGTCAATGTCGAAGAAAGGCCGGTCGGAGGACATTTGCGCTCAGCTGTGATGTGGAGGAGTTGGAGGAATGGCGACGCTATCCAATTGCCATCATGAGGGGTAGTCAACCACGACAGCCACCTAGTCATGAACTCAGTCATAAGCGTCGGTATCATCGAAGCGGTACACAGCCCATCTTTCGAGCGAACCTTGGAAGGTGGAGGCGGAGACTTTGTTTCGCACTAGCCAGGGCCGGAAAAGCTTATTTGCATCTCCAGTGAATGTATCGCAGCAGTATACGGAGTACATGACACCACAGTGGCTGCAAGCGTCTGTAGTGTACATCGGCAGTATGCATATGTACTGTAGACAGGAGAATCAACCAGAGACACCAGAATCTCGACGTCAAGGAGCCTTCTCCATCATTGACAGCTGGGACGGGGAAGCTTGAATGGACGCTTGTTCGTTGCCCCAGGTCTGTTTACACCCCCCCCCGCACACGGTCCTCATGGATTTTTATGCGATAGCCGGCCATCGTCCATTGGGTCCGAGGCTTTTATTAGCTCTTAAGGTGTGGAGCAAACCGAACGAAAAGTTGACGGTGCCGGAAGATTGGTACCCCTCTCGCATCCAAGGAATCCCGCATGCCGCTTGGAGCAAAGAGCAAAAATCACATCAAAAGCGATCTCCGTCCATAGGTTTGAATCAATGATGGTGGGATAGAACGTGCAATCGAAAGCTCAGTGAACTCTCACCACCATAGATCTGCGACCGCCAAGACAACTTAGAGCTTTTCCCGGGCAGGGAGAACTTGATGACCATCATCTCAACATGCCAACCATGACGCCGCAATTGATATGCCCCGGCTGCCCACATCGCTCATACGCGCAGCTAGGCTGATAGATCCTCTATTGCCTCTACTGCTGCGACCATGCCGCGATCTCCGCTCCGCCCAAAACGAGCTGCGATGGCTTTGTGAACACATCCAAAATCATGCCGGAGCGCGGAATATCACGGAGAGGACCGCCCTCTTGAAGAAGCTCGTCCAAGAGAGATCCACCGGGAAGCCTCTGCAGTACATACTAGGCACCGAGTTTTTTGGAGACTTTGAGATTGAATGCCGTCCAGGGGTATTGATTCCCAGGTGTGCTATGTACGACAACTCAATGTTCGGTTCTGCGGCTGACATAGGAGGGTAGACAAGAAACCGCAGCTTCCATAACGCAACTCGTGCACCTCCTGCGAAAGTCCAAATCTCTCCCTCCCGAGTTACGCATCTTGGACTTGTGTACTGGAACCGGTTGCATACCGCTTCTTTTCCAAGACGAGCTCTCGAAGCATCAAGATATACGGCTGGAACTCCTTGGGGTAGATATATCAAAGAAGGCAATTCAACTGGCTCGATCGAATCTCGCAAAACTGCGGAGTCAAGGGAAGCCGACCGCTGGGAACAAGATCAGTTTTATGCGAGCCGACGTCTTAGACGATGCACGCGAAGGCTATGATCATGAGATTCCGAAGCTCATGTCAGCACTGGAGAGCCAGCACAAGTCTTCAACATGGGACATCCTCATCTCCAATCCGCCTTACGTTTCGCCATCGGAGTACTGGAAGACAACTACGCGCTCCGTTCGCTGCTTCGAACCACAGCTTGCACTGGTACCACCTCCCAGCCATGGACTCAAGGACCTCGACCAAGGTGACAGGTTCTACCCTCGACTACTCCACATCGCTCGAGATGTGGCAGCGAAGATTGTTCTTTTCGAAGTTGCCGACCTGGACCAGGCCTTACGTGTGACAGGTATGGCTCGCCAGGCGGGCATATTTTCGGGTATTGAGATCTGGCGTGACGACCCGGGTGGGTCTGCGGAGCTCGAATCAACGTATGCCTCTGGAGATTTTCCCATTGTCGGTTCTGGGAATGGACGTTCAGTGCTCTGCTGGCGTGGTGAAGGCGCAGTATGGCTCGGGAAACACGTTTGATCCACATTCAATACGCCATCTATTTTTGACACGAAAATCCCTGATTCATTGTCGGAAGGGTGCCATTCTCAAACTACTACGGGTTGTCATGGACGCTCCGTATGGCCCGATGGTCGAGACGTACCAGTCAAGACAGAGTGAATTACCTACAGCACGTATGAGCTCTGGAAGCACGGCTGAGCCAAGAAAGTATAACAACCCAGTTCTCTGCTCACCTGGTTGCCTTAATGCATTCCGATCGCGTTTGCGCGCATTGAAACCATCGAGGTCAAGTGCTCACTGTTGCTGAAGTCCGAATTTTAAATTCCAGGATGGCCTTCGGAAGTCAGGAAATTGGCCTCCCTTGATGGGAAATTTCTCGAGCGAAACACGAGGCTGAGTATTCCGAAAAGAGAAGGTCTTATGTCACCGACCAGGGTACTAGTCCTGGTTATAAAGTCAGAGTCTCATCCTAGAGCACGATGCGAAGACGTCGAACTTGGATGCACTACCAACATTTTTTTGGCGTTACAGTGGATTGGATTCTCTAATCCCATAAGCCAAAGCCAAAGGGCTTACTTTTGGTCGCACAGGGCCATACACCCGTCTGACAAGCACCTTCAACGTCGGTCTTGCTGTAAGAAGTACATCATCCACCACAAAAAATGAGACCCCTCACGCTATCCACACTGGCGACCCTCGCCCTCCCAACGCTCTCCCAACTCCTCCCCCTCCACGTATCCTCCCGCTGGATCCTCGACTCGACCAACAAACGCTTCAAACTCAAATGCATCAACTGGGCCGGGCACATGGAATCCCACATTCCCGAAGGCCTGCAGCACGCCTCGGCCGACTCCCTCGCGAGCATCATCTCCTCGTCGGGCTTCAACTGCGTCCGCCTGACCTTCTCCATCGACATGGCGCTGTCCCCGGACCTCAAAGTCAGCGACTCCTTCTCCACGCTCGCATCCCGCGCCAACGTCGCCGACCCTTCGCAAGTCGCGCAACTCTGGACGAAGATCCAAGAGAACAACCCCTGGATCCGCACCGCAACCGTGCAGGACGCATTCGCCACCGTCATCGACGCCCTCGGCTCCAAGGGCATCCGCGTCTTCCTGGACAACCACGTCTCCCGCGCCTCCTGGTGCTGCAACCTCACCGACGGCAACGGCTGGTGGGACGAGGGACAGCCGTACTTCGAGGCCAACCAGCGAAACTTCAACACGCAGAACTGGCTCAAGGGATTGGCCGCCATGGCCAAATTCAGCGCCTCGCACCCGGCCGTCGCAGGTATAGGCCTGCGCAACGAGATTCGCGAGACGCCCGTGCTGCAGAATCGGGACGACTGGTACCGGTTCGTGGGACAAGGCGCCCAGGCTGTGCATGGCGCGAATCCGGATCTGTTGATCGTTGTCGGTGGCGCGCTGTCGTCGACGGATGCCACTTTCTTGCGTAGTCGACCGCTCGATCGGTCGGGCTTTGCGGATAAGTTGGTCTGGGAATGGCATCAGTATGTCTTTTCCCCGCCGTGGATCGCTTCTGCGCGCAACTGCTGGGCGTGGAGGAACATTGTTGTGGGCGCGTTCACGGGCTTTCTTTTGGAGCAGGAGAAAGCGTATACGGGTCCGTTGTGGTTGTCCGAGTTTGGTACGCAGCTATCTGGAGGGCCGGCGGAGCAGAATGGGATCGGGGCAAATAAGGAGGACTATGATTATCTGAAATGCATCGTTGAGTATGCTCAGGGGAATGATGGGGATTGGGCGCTTTGGGCACTGCAGGGGAGTTATTATGTTAGGGACGGGGTGGTGGATGCGGAGGAGTCTTGGGGTTTATTGGATAGAGAGTGGAAGGGTTGGAGGAACGAAGCGTTGAGGGAAGTTCTGAAGCCGTTGTTCCAGACCACACAGGGGCCATAAGTCCTTCGATAAGTAGCCATGCATAATGTTGCCGAAGAAGGAAATCCTGTCTAGCACTGAATAGGATATAAATCAAAGAATGAGAGTCCCGAGACCCCTTACCGGGTTTGTCCATAACATGGACTAAGTGCGAATCCGAACACGCCCAACACCAAACCCCAAATACCCAAGCCCTGTATATGCGCCAGTAAAATTCAGGTCGACATTGAGGGAGAATCTCCGCCAGCCCGCAAGATTCTGTTATGAAATCGCACTTTTGTCTAGCTTTTCCACCTTTTTGCTTAGTAACGACCGAAGTTCAGGGCTGATAACCCGGGTCTCGTTCTCAAACTCGGCCGCGGTTTGCTTGCCCCTGTCGGTTCCTGTGGTAATGGCCTGGGGACTAGAGGAGGATGGCCCGGGTGACGTCGGCGGCGACTTAGTAGAATTACGCTGCCGTGCTCGAGGAGGGGCGGGGAAATTGTGCTTTTTATCGATTGCCTCAACTGTTCGTTGAAATCGTTTGAACAAGGATTCAGCACGGATCAATGTAGACTCTAGATCGATTGTTCCAGAGAGTTCGTTGACTGGAGTGGATGTCAGTGTCCTAGTTCCGCATGTTTACAACAGGAACGACTCACCATATTTGAGGACTTCGTCAAAGTGCTTGAGATGCGTCATGATAACATCCCTGTGTCTCTCCAAAATCGCCAAGGCAATGAAGATGTGAAAGTTGCTGCTGTAGAAGTCGGTCCATAGAGACTCCCAAAGCCTCAAAACGTCAACCCATTCAAACTCCCTCTTGAACCATACCAACAACATGCGGAAGAAGAAGAAAAAGTTTGTTGAGTCGGCTTGTTGGAGATGGAGGTAGAGTTTCGGATCCATTAGCTGGACGAGGTGGTCAAGAGTGAGAAGCTGTTTACGCATCCCAGATTGATCGCGAAGAAAGTTACGTTCCTGATTCATGTTAGACAAAGCTCTGACAGGTGACCAACATCGCTCACCATTCGTTCCATGAAGTTGACGAAGGCCCAGAAAGCTACGGCGTCGTCTTGCATAACAGCATAGATGGGAGCGAGAAGGTCGCTCATGCCTTGTACATAGCCAAGGTCCTTGTTATATTCGTTGTAGGTTAGGAGCATGTCTTTCATTTGCTCAAGATGCACGTTCGTCCCAACATCGGCGAAAGGCGAATCCGGATCGGGATGCGGAATGTCTTCCCCCATGAAAATGGGCACGGTTCGATCTGTTCGATGCACATCCTTTTCTATGGTCCGGACCCCATAGAATGGGGAAGAGTCAGTCGGGCGCTCTGAAGAAGGATCAAACCATGGATGCGATAGAGCATACCTATTCTGTTCTTCTGTTCCCTCCACCACTCTTCCTGCTCAAGAGGTCGGTTCCCTTCGACCATTCTCTCCCACCAAGCACCTTTGAGACGTATATACTCGTCCCTACGACTGTTCATGTTGGCTTGCCTTTCTTCCTCTGAGCTATCCCAATCGTAGACACCTAGCAAGAACAGCCACGCCTCCTTGCGGACACCGTCGTCAGGGTCGAGGCCGCCATGGAATATTCTGTTCTTGACCTCCTCAGGCGTAATACAAGGCCTTCCTTTTTTATCGAAGAACCCCTTCCACTCTTTCATGGTCACTGGCTTTCGTCGTTCCTCCAGGGACAGTTTATCCGCCTCCATGTCCAGGATCTCAAAATCTCCCACATCGCTGGACTCCATGGCGAGCACATCCTTGGCTGTCCATATTCTTTGATTTCGCTCTCGTTCACTCTGCTCGGCGATACCCATGGCCCATCGTGCCAAGTACACCCTTGCACTGTCGAACTCCTCCTGCAGTGTCTGCACCTCTGGGTTCTTCATCAAGCGTCGAACCTGAGGTGGTATTTTCGGATTGTCTGCAACAGCCTGGGCAGTCCTTCTCGTGAATGCAGTCACTTGGCTAAACTTCTCGAGGAAGTTCCACCGAGCTTCTTTGAGTGCTTTCGTAACCGGATCCATCCCTCCATCTCTCCTCGCTGATGGCTGGGTCGTAGACGCCTCGCCAACTCTGCCTGAATCAAAGCCAGTGATCTTTGGCGCATTCTTTCCAAAGGATCGCTTGTCCTCCTCGGTCGGGTTGATCAGATAGATACTGGTGTCTGCGCCGGACCGCTCCACTGTGACATATCTTTTGAGCCATCGCAGAACCTCATCACCGCCCCAGAACATGCCTCCACTATCCCCGAAAGGATCAAAACTCTCACGTGCCAGCTTCTTGCGCTGCAATATGGTGGACTGGCATTCGCTGTCGTGAAAGAAAAGAGGAGGGAAACTATCGCCAGCTCGTGTATTGATCACGATGCTACCAAACCACCAACCCAGGCTCGGAGGACGCACCAGTATCGAGAAGACCTCACTCAAAGGGACAGCAAAAGCATAAGAACCAGCAGAGCTTCCATGAGACGTAGTGATGGGTGGCGGCGGAACGAGATAAGTCTGCTTGGGCGGAGATGAGGAGTCGGACAAATCCACTTTGACATATGTGTCAAAAGCATCTCCTAACGAAGCCTCTGGGACCCAGGCAAGCAACAGCGATGAAGCGTCGATGGTTTTGGTCGACGCAGACGACGTGGGCCGTTCTCCGCCGGAGCTCACTCCAGGTTTCTGTTCGATTAATGCTATGAAACCAGGAATGTTGTCCCTTGCGGAAGGCGTGGGATGTATGTAGACCTGTGCTGGCTTGGTTAACTCTGTCTAAGCAGGACAGCTGCTTCACTCGCCTTGCTCTTTGAGTATAGCAACTTCACGCCACGGCCACTGCTAGAATGCCGTATAGTGTTATAATCGCCCTCCTCATCGTCACTGAGAGCATAGAAGGAAGCGGACGGGGAGGGACTTCGGGGGTTTGTTGGAGACGCCATAGGGTTGCGGGGTCAAAGGTGTGCGGACAGAGCTCCGAAACAGTGTTGTCCTCGAAGGGGGTGAGTATCGCTACTTTGCGCCCAGGAGCTGGAATGACACCAAACGAGGCAGAGCAGTCATGAGTGCGGTTAGCAATACGAGAGGAGTGCTTGAGGAGTGCTAGATGTAGTCGATGCGGAGGCAGCTGCGGACAATCCGGGGGATGACGACTGAGGTGTGGCGGGGCAAGGCGCTTGCAGGGATGAGGACCATCTATACAATGGTGGCGCGTCACTCGAATGAGCATGTGAAGTTTAGAAGGGACATCGAGAAGGTTGTAGATACTCTGCATATTACTAGAAGGATATTCTGTGTCTATCACACGCCGAATGGAAAGAAAAGGAGATACGTGCCGTTTCGTTGCTTGCAATACCCGCTTACCCACGTAACCCAATAACTCCGAGCTCGAGATCATGCCAACCCAGCGGATGCGGGAATACACATCAACCAGGGAACTTCTTAAACATAGTTATCAGCTACGGACGCATGCGCGGCCCGCTGGGTAGGCCAATGCGACCCCCTCCTGGCGTCCCTCTCCCGGGGGGTGGACGTTGTGATCCTCCACCGTAACCACCACCAGGCGCATAGGGGTCCTCATTCCCGGCCCATGGCGAGTTCGCCGCCATGCCGTATTGATTCTGTTGTGCTCCACCGCCTGACTGGTACCCGCCGCTGCGGTCTTCCGGGTAAGGTGGTCGGCCTCCTCCTTGTGGCCCAGGTCGATCAAAGGGGCCTCGTCTCGCGCCCGAACTAGGAGGCGGTGCAGGACTGCTACTTGTAGACGACGAGCTTGGAGCGGGACTGGTGGACCTTCCCCATAGCCTGGCCTTCAATCGTTCTTGTGCTGTAGACCCAGAGCCGGAGCTCGGAGGCGGTGACGGCTCTGCATTGCTCCCCGCAAGTGAGTTTTGATAGCTTCCCGCTCTTTGACTTGGGAGCGGTCTACCCTGAGCCTGCGACTCGGGCGCGAATGTATTTCCTACGCCTGGCCGCCCCTGGAATGCTCGTGGGCCTCCACCACCCCGTGCCTGGCCTCGTCTCAGTGACATAGGGTCCTGCTGCTGCGACTGCTGGGGCGCATCCCAAAGGTCACTCAGGCCGCCGCCGCGACCCATAGTGCCACCCTGTTGCCGTCCTGCTGAGCTCGCATACTGTGCGGGGGCGGCTTGAGGTGCTTTGGGGTCCGGAGGAAGCCATGGTGGAAACGGACGGCCTTTTTCGGTGTAATACGCGCGCAGCACGCGCGAAATGTGCGAATCATCTTCGGTGTCGCCGTCAGTCTCGTCGGAGAGAAGCTGTCGCCGTAGCGAATTGTAGCGGGAGGTGGTGTTGGTGAGGAGGTTGGAGATATAGGACGACATGGCGTGTTATAGCTGGTAAACAGCGTCCCGTCCGGGGGAAGGAAAAGGAATGGCTATAATCGTGTTCTTGCTTCGTCTGTATTTGGAATGCGTCGGTTTACAGTCTGCGGTATGGGGTGTATGCGGGGGTTGTTGCGGGTTTTAAAGATGGAGTGTCAACTTCCCGCCTGGTGTTGAGAAGCGAAGGCTGGAGCTTGGACCCAGGTGGGGCAATCCAAGAGATTGTACATAAAAATACCACGGTCTCATCATTGACGCCGGATGCTGTTCGTGCTAAAAATGGGCTGAGTTATTCAGACTGCTGCGTCGCTAAATCGTTTTCCCAACAGGAACGGAAGGTAAAGATAGCCACTTTACATTTCGAAATTCGCTGAACATAATGCACTACACGACTATACACGGACTCCTTATTATGCATGTCGCTCCCTTTCATCCTTCAGTACCTTGGTATCAATGAAATCCGTTCCACACGTCCGAACTTCCTCCTTTTACCCAAAACTTCGTTTTTTTCGCGAAAGGCAGTTCATAAGCTCCATCTCTTATCCATCTAGCCGGACCCAAATCCAGCACAGATTGTCGAAAAGATTCCAGCGAGGCCTCGTCAACCATGTAGCCGGACAACGAGCCACCACCTAGCCAAATGTGCTCCAGCCGTCGGCGCCCTACTGAGTTTCCTTCCTTACCCCTCACCGGCTCACCTCAGATACTCCGTCAATGCAGCCTTAACGTCCGGGTTGAGCCTCTCCTCCACCAGCATGTGAATCCTTCCCCCATGCCTCGTGTCGGCCTCCTTCAGATACGTCCCGACCCAAGACTTCACATCCGTGACCTCCGGGAACGGGTCTCTAGGCGGCCTCTTGCAAGTATTGAGCGGGGTGAAGCCGACACCGAAACCGAGTTCGTCAACATCAGCATCCGGGATGATGTCGTCCTGGGTAGGCGGCACAGGAGGGTTGACCATAAGCTCCAGGAGCCGCTGTGTGGTGAGGCCCCAGCCTTTGGGGTAGCGGGAGACGAACGCCTCCGAGTCGGTGAGGGTCTTTGTGTAAGAGACGACAGCTATTTTGCGGTCGATGGGACGAGAGAGCTTCTGAGTCTCGGGAAGGATGATGCTTAAATAGACGCCTTTGAATACACTGGAACGGGTGTTAACTGTCGTTTCATGCTAAACGTAGCATGGAACTTACTCATGTTGTACCTCATCCGTTAACTGGATGAAGAAGTCTGCTCCCATGCCCTTATCTTGTCTCGCCGATATGAAATGGTAGAAGACGATGAATCGCTGTTGGAATGTCTCCGTCTTCGACCCGGACAGACGGGTCAACGTTAGGTTGATGATGGTCACGAAGTACGGTTGGAGAACTTCGAGAGGGATATATGTAATGATATGCTCGATCAGATCGAAAGCGAGGACCTCATGCGCGCGAGTAGAAATTAACTTCTGGAAGATACCCAATATGGGCTCAACCAGCTTCTTCTCAACGATTCGTTGCACATCCCGGGGAATCATAGCCGTGAGGAGACGGACTAGGGCCGGAATGTTTCCCTTCGATTCCCATACCTGAGGCAGGATAATGGCGGAGAGCAGTTCTTGATAATACGGCGCAAGTTGGCCGGAGGGGTTCGCTTCGAGTAGAGCAGCGAAGAGCTGAAATACATATGGCATGAACTCGTCTACACCATCCTTGAGGACGGCAGAAAAGGGATCGGATAGCTTATTCTCAAGCAGGGAGCTTTGCGAAGGGCCCGCGAAGCGAATCAACGCACCTATAGCTTCAAACATATAATACTGGAATCTTGGGTTGCTGGGATTGTGCCGGATGACCTTGATGATATTGATGAGATTGTTCAACACAATCTCTGTGATCGGCAACACCCCCTCGCGAATGAATATGAGAACTCGCATCACACATCTCATCAAGAACTCGTTCTCCTGAATCTTCTCTGGAGCCGTATTCTTGGTGATCAGAGCGAAAAGATGTGTCGCCAGATCCTTCGCGTGTGGCAGAACGTCGTCACGAGGAATGATAGGCTGTCGGTCTTTGTCGGTCATGAAGAGGGCACGCTCTACAGCTATGGCAGCGTACGTGTGGATAACATAATTGGGGTTGCCGAGCTGCTGTACGAGCAAGGGAAAGGCAGCCCGCCATAAAGGTGGAGACAGCTGGCTGCGGTAGTTGTAAATGTACTTGATTGCGTCCACTCTCAGTATTTCGGGAACGTCGCTCGATGACAGATCTGTGGCAATGTTCTCTTGGAAGAAAACGAGAATGTCCACTTTCGGGTTGACTGACAAGACACCCTGAGCGGCAGTGGCGGTTCCTTTCGACGCAATCGCGGAGTACAGGTAAACGGCAGTGTCCTTGGCTTTCCAATCGTTCTTGTTGCTAGCATATTGCTTCAGGAACCCATCAATGTACGTCTTGGATGTCGTTGTGACGAGATCCTCGAAGCGAGACATGAGTTGGCGCAGGAAATTCGTTGCCGCACGTCGTCTTGTGTCATTATCGGCGCCTTCTAGATCTCTTCGAATGAACTCAATCGGCTCGTCTTCGAAAAGTTCTATGTCGGATTCACGAAGTGTGATATTTGGAAGAATGACCTTTTCGATGATCTGAACAAGTACATCTTGGCGATTGAACGACTCGGCGTGAGGAGTGCCAGCCACTGTCGTTAGAAACTGCAGGGCCTTGCTGACGAGAATGTCATATTTAGTCTCCAGTCCGACCGACATGAGGAAATTCCACGTTGTTTCGATGAACTGGGGAAGGTGTGCGGCAAACACATCCTCATATTTCTGCAGGTAGAGCATCAAGGCTTCGAAGATGGCTGCCCTGACGTACTCCAAAATTCCCGATTCGGACTCATCATCTGTATGTAGCGCCGGATTATCGTAAACGAGATACTTGTGAAGCAAGGTGAAGATAGGACCGAGGTTGTCCTCGAAAACTGGAGGAAGGTCCTGGCATGACAGGTCGTAGAAGAGCTTCACGATCAGGTCCAGCGTTGTGAAATAGTCTTTGAGGGCTTGTGCATTGCCTTCAGACTTGGCGATGGCTGTATCGGTATGCTCCAGTAGTATCAGAAAGGGAGCGCCAATCTTGGAGAGGACGTGGTTGATCTCAGTAAACAAATCGTCGGAGCGGAACAGCGGTCGCCAGCGTCGGAAGATGGAGTGGGCAACTCGGAGAACACCGTTGTTCACAGTCGCATTATCTGGAGTGAGGCGCGAGACGAGGTCATCGACCAGTGTATCCCAGCGCTGCCAAAAGTCGCTGTCCGCTATGACACTGATGGCCTCGCCCAGTTGCGCCTGCAAATTGGCGGGTACCGAGACCATGAGACCAATAAGCTCACTCTTGATGGCGCTGACCTCACTCTCGGGGAGCTGGTGGTTGCCATCCGCGTCCACCCAATGCCGCTTTATGAAGTTCTTGAAGTAAAGTGCGCTCGATAGTCGTATGGTATTCGGGAAGCTGGATTCGGCGACGATGTTCAACAAAGCGAGAGAGAAACCTGGTTTGACCTGTTCCTGGGCAATAGCGGCCTCAGCTGCGAAGAGTCAGCCTTCTATTTCCCAAAGAAGATGTGGTGGCAGTTGCATTGTCCAACCTAGAGATTTCCGAGCGGGGAGTAAACAGAGAAGACTGCAACCTACCCTGCTTGTTCTGCTGCGGATCCAAGCTGGCCTGCAGCAGCTGCGCAATCTGCGAAGCATTGGCAGCCATGGTGAAAGAAAGACGCGGGCGCCGGCAAGTCGGGAAAAGGTGAAGGGTCTGCGCGGATGTCTGAGGGAGAGAAGGAGAGAGGTGGGCAGGCGGGCTGGTGGAGGAGGAGATGGATTGCTCCGCTTGTTTGGATGGGTCGAGCAAGCTCGAAAATCATCGAGCACCAGCCACAGGCGCCACAATCACCAAACGCCAATTACCCCATCTTTTCATGCTTGGCGCGCCAACTTCACCTGTTCAAGACTTGCAACAACCCTCCTCCGCCTTTCCTTCTCCGTCTCCATCGCAAACGAGCCCACTACCGTTTTTCCCTCTCACCGCAATGGCTTTCTTCTACTAGCTGTTGCCCGCTTCGCCCGCTACTCCGATCTGATGGCGGAATCGTCTTCCACTCTGCCCATGCCACAGCCCTACCACCGCCGTCTTCCTCGTCACCGCGCCTGCTGCTCCAGGAGATACCGTAGACGGCTAGGCGAGACATATGTCGTCGTCGGGAGATGATCCTCGCACGCCCGACCGTCGTACCTCGTCCTCGACTCTGTTCAACGCCTTCAGGAACTTGACGAGAGGCAGCTTCAGAAGCCCAACTCCACCACCTGCACTCTCCTCCACCACTGCTTTTCCCGCCCGCAAGTCGGTCCCCGGCGCCCTCTTACCCTCCGATGCTGTTCAAAGCGCCCCCGCCGGCCCCACAGCTGGAGTCCCTGCCCAGGGCGGCCTCAAACCGGGCCAGGGGCCTCAGGGAGGCCCAAAGGAGCTGGATCATCTTGTTGCCCAGCTGCACTCTAGCCGTCCTTTGCAGCTGAGAATAGCAGCGGTGGAGCAGATTGTCAAGATATTAAAAGAGTATCCTGTGCGCCAGGTCTTGGCGCTATGGGCCCAGGCTAGCGATCTGGTGCTGACTGAACAAGCGGGCGAGACAAGGGCGGCGGGTTACAAGCTGCTACGCGGGTGCGCGGCGCTGCCGGATTTGTCTGTCGTGGAGCGCAATGTTTTCTTCGCTGCTGCTTGTTTACGCCAGGGCACCAAATATCTCGACTCACGGCTAGACATCATCTCCACCCTCACCAATGGCGGCCGTAATATCGATGGTTGCGAGGCCCTCATTGTCGCTTTTGTTCTGGAATCACTCGAAGATTGCTCCAAAGACAGCTTTGGCGTACCGCGCAAGGCGCAGGATGGCAAAAAGATTGCACAAGACTCCGCCGGGGATGGCGACAATATGAGCATGCTATTCCAGTATATCATTGACGTTTGCAGGTTCAATTCGAAGTTGTTGAACGACAGTGACCTGTATCAGCTGCTTAACAAGACCATGGACATCTGCGAGAGGACGTATACGCATGAAGATATCGCCAATGCCATCCGTCTTTTTGACACAATCATTGTCTATGTTCACATTCCTTTGAGCGCACTGAACCGCTGTCTGGATGTCCTATGCTCCATCTATTACAAGCTTGCCGACCTCCGGGAAATCACGTGGAACGCGCTCTGCAATCTCTTCAGGTCCCATTTTGGGCAGGCTGCTGTTGCTGCACTTCTACGCACCGTGGCGAGTGGATCAAACGTGAAGATTCGTGACTCCACGCATTTTCGAGGAGCAATCCGGGTGTTGCAGATTCTCCTACTTGAAGACCCGAGGAACGATCTCCCGAAAGTTCCCTTGTCCCTTCTTATTCCAGCGTTGAGGTCAACAATAAAAGAACGCCATGAGAATCACGAAAAAGCAGTCATTGGGTTGCTCCGTGCTTTACTGGAAGACGAAAGGATCAGGCACACACTTTTGGACGAGGCCAATTGGATTGATCTGATTGAAATCATTCGCACATGCGCCGGGCACGAAGGGACAACTGAAAGAGCAGTTGAGTCAGCAGTCTCTGCGGTTAGCGCAGGAGGAATCGGCGCTTCCGTAACTCCGACAGGCGAAGTTGACAATGATACCAAACCAAACTCTGAAATGACAACCGCTCCACCGAGGTCTGACAGCATCACAAGGGACCCTGACGACGACCTCTATAATGTTCTCAGAAACCTACTTGGGCTCAGCCGCAAGATGGAATCAATTCAAAGAGCTGAGATCATGCAGTTGCTAATGCAACTGTCACGTCGCCTGGACGACTCTATGGCGGAAGACGTGGTCCGCTTCTATATTGAGGAACGTTTGTTCTACCCATCGAACGAGTCCTGGCTTGAGGCGTGTCGTACTCTCGTATCTGGCATTCTGACAGACCGGAGTAGGCCGCGCTCTCTTCGGATCCTTTGCATCCATACCCTGCGGGACACGCACGGAGTAGTGGAGAGCATCTGCCCGAGCGACACAGTATTGCAATGCGCGGCCCTTCTTTTAGACAACATTGAAGCCGAAGAGGATGGTGAGGTTCTCAAGGAGCTGGTGGATTTTGCCGTCGAGGTGATTGAGCATGCTTCCGACGCCAGTTTTGGTGGTCCTGTCGAGGTCCTACGGAGACGTTTGGAGCATCACAAATATAGGATGCAAAATTCGAATACGGGTCCAAATCCAGTCATGGTTTCTTCTCCCTTCAATCCTCGGCCTGTCGAGCATCCTCTTGGTTCGCCCTGTAATGTCATCGCAACCGCTTTTGTCCGACTCTTCATCCGTTGTGTCGTTAAATCTGCTCGGAAAACTCATGTTCTCTACGAGGATCTACGCCACATCGTTGGGTGTGATTACTACGACAGTGACGCACGATTGACCGCTCTCAAACTCCTCTTTCGTTTGCGCGCAGAGTCGGACCACGCCCTGCTCGTTAGCTCCTCGTCCGAAGGAGAGAGTATAGCTGCTGTACTGTGCCGAACAGCTGAGACCGCACTTGCGGCTGAGAAGTCTGAGGACGCAATACAAAGTGACGGTACGAAGTTTGAAGAAGTCTCGTGGAGGGAGCAGCGCAAGGTCTCCGGCAGCAGTCCCCATTCTTCCTTGAACCGAAACATCGGCCGGCAAGCAAATGTCTCCGGGCGCGTTGCAAAGCCGGTGCCACCGTTGTGGATGTATCCGGGACCAAAGGGTCTTCCCGAGGAGCCTTCATCCCGAGCGAGTCGGGTAGTCTTCTCCCATGTCGACCCCGAGGAGTACCCCCTGCCTGATGACATTCTCGATCTTGAAGTGACATTATGGCTGGAGCTGGTGATATCCCTGCTGCAAAAGGCTCCGGATTGGGAAATATACAGTTATGTTCTCGTCCATCTTGGGCCACAGCTGTCCAACCAAGCTCTGGTGCGCAGCTGCGTGGCCCAGTTGAGAATGTTACGGAACGTAGTCTGTGAGCAAATTCGCAACTCCTCATTTCACGAACCGCCCAGTTACACCCTGCTGAAAAAAGCGGATGTGGCTGTGTGTCTCTTCCACATCCTAACCGTGCTGCTCAGCTACCATGACTACTTTGAGAAGAGTGAAGAGGACGATGTCGTGAAAACTTTTCTCCATGGCATTGGCTCTTGGGACAGAACATCCGTATGGTGCATCCATGCCCTTACCGTCTGCTGCCACGAGATTCCACTCTCCGTCTCCAAGTCCCTGGATAACATCATACAGAAGATGTCCCAGATCATTACAAAACCCTCAACCGCTATCCACATCCTAGAGTTCCTTACTTTTGTTGCACGCATGCCAGAGCTGTACAAGAATTTTCGTGAAGAAGAGTTCAAGATGGTTTTTGGCGTCAGTTTCCGCTACATACAGCATGTACGGGACCAGCGTGACCGAGCCTCAAGTACGAGCACCTCACAGGGAACTCAACGGGCTCTGCGACACAGTGGCCCATCGAGAGATTTTACATCCTCGCCTGACCGCCACACTCAATCTAGATCGAAAGCTGCTGCCGATGATCTGCCGCAGTACGTTTATTCACTGGCATACCATGTTATCACCTTCTGGTTCATCAGTTTGAAGATGGAAGACCGGCCCAAACAGATACCATGGATTACTCAGAGGCTTCTATACACGGACGCTTCAGGCAAGCAAGTTATGGAGGAACAGGGCCACGTAATAGTCGATATGATGCACAATCTGGCCTATAACGACAGTGGCGAGACTGTACGCGACGACAATTTCGCGAAGCCCAGTGACGGGGAAATTTGGAGCAAGACTTGGATCCTCGGCCATAGCCTGATCACCATTGAAACGGCATCTAGGACAGGCGTCTCCATGATTACCAGTCGAAGGCCTTGTGGCACGCGGTATATGTACACCCGCCCCGTGCTCGCTCCTCTACCTCGCCATCAAGTTCCTCTCGTGCTTCAGCTCGAATCGAAAGATTTTCATTCCACCTCAGATGTGGCTATTCTGCCTGACGACATCTTCCAAACTTTCTTTGCGCCCCTCAACCTGACCGACCCGCCCATACCACTGCCAGATGACCCAATGACGAAACGTTCTATCGAAACTTTTGATCGCAATGCCACCGTGGATGGCCATAAGGTCGGGGTAATATACATTGGCGAAGGGCAAATGGGCCAAGCTTGTGAGCGGGCCATCTTCCTCAACAATATCGGCTCCGCAGCATATACATCCTTCTTGGACGATCTAGGCACGCTGGTTCGTCTAAAGGGCGCTCAGTTCAATACTGGAGGCCTCGACAGGAGTAACGATATGGACGGTGAATTCACGTACTGCTGGAGAGACCGTGTTATCGAGCTCGTCTTCCACATCACGACTATGATGCCTAAGGCTTCTGATATCGACATGACCTATGCGAACAAAAAACGGCACGTAGGAAACGACTACGTGAACATTATCTTTAATGACTCCGGCCTCCCTTACGACTACGAAACCTTTCCTTCACAGTTCAACTACGTTGCCATCGTCATCACGCCGGAGTCGCGGGCGTCGTTCGTTGACCGACGCCTTGATTCTGACCCTGAAGGCAAAAGTCGCTACTACAAAGTCCAGGTGATGTCGAAGCCTGGGTTTCCCGATATCTCCCCTGCTGTGGAGCCTAAAATCCTCTGCGGAAAGCACCTTGCCGCCTATTGCCGTCTTCTCGCCATCAATGCGAGTGTATTCTCGCAGGTGTGGGCTAGACGTGACGGCGGTGAGTCTATATCTTCATGGCGCAACCGGCTGCGAGAAATTAAGCGGCTGCGCGAGCGATATGGTGCGGGCGATCTGTCTCTTGTATCTGGCCCATTCAGCCCGACTTACGACCTTGGTGTCTCGAGTCCTCCACCAAGGGAAAACACCGCGTCGGCGCAGAGTTTCAAGCGTACCAGCGTCGCCACCTTCATCAGTGAAGGTACAAATCGCAGCAGCATCACCAGTCCCTCACATGACGCGTCTAACTGAGCAGCAAGTTTCGTTTTACCCTATGATTCAAAAGTATAGCATGTGTGCGGTACATCGGAGTTTCCTAGAACAGGAAGGATGATACCCCTTGGCCGTTCTTACGTCTCTTTGCTTTGCTTTTTTTTTATTTCTGACAATGATTGTCTCCAAAAAGTTATTTACGCGTCGACTTCAGTCCGAAGATCCCATTGCTTCCTATCCCCCCTCAGCTTCCGCCGGCGCATTTCCTTCGTTTACATAGTTAGACGAACGCGGTATTCGGTCACAAGACCTAAAAAGCTACTTCCCATTTTCTTCTGGACTAGGACTACATACCACCTCTAATTCTGCGGTTGGTTAATCTGTACACAAAAAAGGTCTGTCCGAAGAAGAGGCAAGGGAAGAGGCGTGTCTTGTTTATCGTAGGGCCCAGCAGGAAGAAGTCATGTGAACATGGATGGCTTCTTGCCTAAAAGGTTTGGGCATTAATATGAATTCTGTACACCTACACGAAGCTTTCACGCCTAGTCCCGTGAAAGATGTATTTAGTGTGATACCTTCTCTTTCAGTGAAAGAGGTCCGGAATTGCATCAGTCTCAGGTTATGATATCGATTCCAAAGGGCACTCCCAACTTGAGACTCAGCTCCATCCGCCGCTTGCTAATAGTCCTGCATTCTGCTCCCAGTGCCCCCCACTCGTGTTCCCAGCCCATCCATTACTCTGCCCATACCCCATCTGCCCCGTCATGTCTCCTCCCGCTCCTCTGCCCGGATATCTTCCCATCCCAGACATCCCGCCTGCTTGCGCTTGACCGCCCTCTGCCAGCCCCAAGCACCACGTCCACATTCCTCCCTTCAATGCCTTAATCACAAACGCAATCTTCTCCTCCACTCCCCGTGGCAATTTCCCTTTACACTCCTCCAAAGCCCAGCAACACGTCTTCGCGACCTCACGCCACACCTCGCCATCCTCCTTACTCAGCGTCGGCGTCCCTGCAGTCCCCTTCCCCTGCCTGACAAGCTCCAGCACCGCAACCATAACCCCTCGAATCCTCTCCGTAACGCGCTCAATCTCCTCATCGGACGAAGACGAAGCAGAAGACGACGGCGAAGACGGCGTAGGCAAATACAGCCGAAACGGCCCGGGATATCCGCTCTTCATCCTCACCTTCTCCCCCGTCTCGTCAACCTCCAGTACCATAGGCACACACGCATAATGTCCCGCTATGCCATCTGCAGCAGGCCCCATGGTAAGTCTGGAGAAAGCCTTCAGGCCGGTCGCTCCCGTGGTGTGATTCGAGGGCGAGAAGGTCTTGTATGGCGCGTCGGCCAGCTGGACGGCGGTGTATATCTCGTCGTCCCGCGCCATGTCCTGGCATTGCTTCTTGTCTGCGTAGCTTGTTTCTTGGATACAGCGCTTTGCCCAGGCTCTCGCTTTGGAGGCCGGAAGACGTTGTTGGACGTCTCTGACGACGTCTTTTGCCGTGTTGGAGCCGAATTTGCGGGTCACGGCCGCGTTGTGTAGGCGGAAGCTGTATGTCGCTAGGTGGTCTAGTGCGAGATGGTAGTGCGGGGTGAGGAGCGAGGCTGGGAGGAATGTGTGGATGTAGTAGGGGTAGAAGTACATGTATGTTGCTAGATGCGGGTGGACGATTCTCTGGGAGCGAATGTCGAGCAAGACGGCGGGGATGTCGAGCTTGGTGCAATAGTTCTGTAGGCGGAGGAGATCCTGTTTTTGGTTGTGGACACCGTGATTCTTTCCATTGCTCATATTCTGAGAAGGACAGCCGGAGAGTGTGATTGATGAGGCGGATACTTGCAGGACTGAATGGACTGTTATCCCTGCAAGCTTGGAACGCAAATCATGGCTTGTATTGTTGATCCAGAAGTTCAGAAAATGGAGAGCTGGGCCGTGATGCCAGATGAGCTTCTTGGTGTCCGTCGAGTATGCACCTGAATCCAGAATGCGCGTAATAGCCTTGTTAATCCTCTCAACCGCTTTTCGCGCGTTAGTCTCAGCCTCTTGCGAACCATACGTGTGACTTGACGATTGTTGCAAACTGGGAGTCTGGCTGTTATCGACGCCTCGCACGACTTTGATCCCACCGAAAGACATCACTCCGCCGTTAAGGTGGGCGCGTCCCTCTTGCTCAGTAAGGTGCTTAACAAGTTCGCAAACGCGGCCAAAGTTGTCGCGACTGGGGACATGTTCGACCAGTATCAGCATACCAGCGGGAACACTTTTCGGCGGCCCAGTCGGCTGAGGCACGTAAGTGCTCATGTTCCGGATCTTGACGATCACTTGCGTCAGCTGGAGAAGGCTGTCGATGTCTGAATCCGTCTCCCATATATGCAAGTATGACTTGTTGCAGATGATCGCGCGCGATGTGTCTGATATATCGCTGAATGCAGCATGATGCTGTGCGGGCATCTGGCCCAGTGACTTGATGAAGTCGTCCAAGCCTCTGGCCCAAGGGCCGCTGAAACTGGCGCAAGGCATCGGAGCGGTTGGTGGGATGAGGATATGGGCGGCGGATGGGGGACCGGAAGTGTACGAGAAGAAGGAGCATGCTAGCGAGAGGTGGTGAAGAAATAATCGCACTGCTGTTCTTCGCCGGGGTTTTGTGAATGACGTTGTCGGTGACAGCAGAAGGGTGACATGTTCGAGCAGCGAAACTCGGTCAACGTAGGAAGACAAACGCGGTGAGGATCGGGCAACGCACCTTCTCTAAACTTCAAGCGAGAGTGACGAGGATGCCTTCGAGCTACTGTGTACTGTGCATAACGACCTCGGAAGTCATACGCAAAGTCACATTGAACGGCGAAGATACAGTTGCAATGGGAAATGTAAATCGTTGTTGGTACTCAGACGATGCAGCTAATGCATGATAGGAATTCCACATATGCAGCCTAGCGGCAGGTTACCAACGAATTATTATCAGAAGATATGTGATCTGAGCTGAGAATAATGAACTTGCAGGATTTGTTTAGCGAAATAAAGAGACATCTTGAGTGCCTTTACTTACTTTCAGAAGATATATGGGTCGGACAGTGATGGAAGTTTAGCGTACCGCCTGCATCCATTTCGAAATACGTCTTTCGAACAGCAATTCCAACGGCGTTTTCCAAAGGCGCGATGCGAGGTGCGTGAAATATGGAGCCTTGTACCGTTGATGTTCGAGTGTACATACTCCAACCGAAGCCTATGTCTTAACGGACACCATGATAGCGTTAAAGCCCTCTTCCTTTAGGGATAGATGATTGAGAACTTGCATCAAGAACGTTTCGTCTTCGTATAACCGCGTCCATACCCATATCGTACTGGCCCAGAACAATATCGGCATAGAGTTTCTGGGACATAATGGGTATATAAGGCCTGCTTCACTTTTCTCCCGCCTGGATCTTGCGCATCGGGGCATTCTAGGGTGTTGAACGCCCTTTGAACGCCCTTTACTCGTTCTCGAGAAATGACAATTGCTGGAAGACCCACGCCATTACTCGCACAAGCTCCTCTGATTTTATGCACCAGTATGTATGTTGGCGGCTGGGTGGCTGTCGCGCGTTTCATGGGGAAAGTAGGGAAAACTCAAGGACTAGCATCCTTGGTTTGCTTCGGTTCCTCTGTCACTGCTGTGGCGTCACTTTCGGTCACTTTCTTAGCCTTATCGCGAGCCTTTCTCTTGAGTTTCTTTTCCCTGTTTTTCCGTGTTCTCTTCTCCCTCTCCATTTCTTCTTTCTCCCTCTGGATCCTTTCTTCCTCCGCCTTCTTACTCTCTTTCGCCCTTATCAGCTTCCTAATCGCGATCCTAGCTTTCTTCCCTTTCCTACTACGCTTACGCCTCGTCTCCTCCACGGTAATCGGGATCTTTGGATGCCCTACGAGCACGCACTTCTTGATACCCGTAGAAGATATAGTCTTTACTTTCCAAGGCATTGCACAACCCGGCCAAGGCATTCTAGCCAGTTCCATCACTGTATCCCCATCGATAGCCGACTGTCGGAATTCTGAATACTTGTTCCGGCTCTCTTCGTCTGCAAAGTAATAGCTTCTAGGCCGTTTCACAACAAAACCGCCATCTCCCGTCGCTGCGTCTGGCGACTGGAGACGAATCTTGTGCGACTTTGACGCGGCGGATGGCCCACCAAAGAGAACCAGCTCAGCTTCATCTTCCTCGTCCTCCTCTCTAGCTCCATCTATGCCATCAAAGTTCTCCGTGTCCGGGGTCGTGAATGTGAATTCGGCGAGTGCGCGCGAGCGGAGCCGTTCGGTGACATCGGGGTCGGGTGTCGAGCGAGGAGAAGAAGCGGGGGACTGAAGATCGGTGCGGCTCACCGTCTGGTAAGTGGCCATGGCTGGCAAGACTCCGACTTGTCGGCTTGTACGCTGCCCTGAATGTTTCGTGTGAGGTGCTTTTGAGTTTATGTACGAGAGCGGGAGATCGACATGCCAAGAAACGCATCACAGTTTGGTACCGAGAGTGTGCACGTGGGAGTCCTATCGTGAGGTCGAAAATTGACACCATCATTCAGAGCTGCAACAGATCTTCTTCTCTCATGGGGCAGGTAGTGGTCGGTTCGTTTTACCATAAGGAGGGTGGCGTAGCCATATAGAAGTCCGCCTTTATGTCCTGTGTCCTGTTATAGAGCAAGTAAGGAGAGTGCCCTTTCTGATGCACTAATTAACAAACAAGATTTTGTTGGGCTTTTATATACATTTGGGAATGATAACTGTCCCAGGCGACCGCATTCTGCCTCTATTCACTGACTGGAAACCTCACAGGCAAGGGTCAATCGCGCATCACTCAAAGGTATTACAACTTGAAGGCACGCTCAGCCGAGGAGTCCATCTTGGAAGATCAACCCAGTGCTCTTTAGGAAGTATTAGAAAACTCTGTTAATACGCGAAACAAGAAAGAACAAACGAAAGAAAAGATTTCCATGCCCTATCCAAGCTTGTACAACTACCTGCCCGTAATACCGAAGCTTCGGTAACAGAGAAGAGTAATGGACTCTGTCAACCGTGGCTCATCGATCCTGCTTTCGCTTGCCCCTAGCTTCTCCAACCTCGTGCAAACCCTTGTACGGATATTGCCTTCGGTTGAACCCAAGCTTCACCCTCGGTACCCGGAACATCTGATCGATGATTGGTGTTGGGAACCTGAGTACAGTCTCCCTATAGAGAGTCCCTGTCGTCCAGTCATATGAACAGCCAAGTGCTCGTTGCATGCCGCCCTCGGTGCCAGCGAGGATGAAGCAGATCGGCGGGCGAGCGGCTTGAAAGAGCGTTGCTGTCATGGTACCTAGAAAGCTTCAGGTGATATTCATCAAAAGGACACCGAGTAATTGTGAACATGGACAACACCGGACAGGATAGAAATGAATCGCGCAACATACCTGTGTCCACCAGCGTAAAGATCCTCTGGTCTCCCGGCTGCGCATACTTTGCCCTTTCTACCAGCTTCCGGACATTCTCATCTGTTGTCGGATCAAGCGGTACGCACTCATTATGCTCGTTCCTGTAATGCCTGGACAAGGGGCTCATGTACGCCGACCAGCTCATTCTCCCTAAGCGGGCGCCAAAGATCTGGCGCTCAATGGTGTCGATGTCCATGTAGCCTTCGAATCCGAAGAACCAGCCTTGGCTACCCCAGAATTTGCCCAAGTAGATGACACGTAGTAAATACGGGCTCAAGGCGATCATGACAAGCGAGTAGATGAACAAAGGTATGGCAACCGCTGGGAAAATTGCCAGCAACGCAACGGAAGTCCAGAATATGTACCCGCTAATGCGCAACATGAACTTCGCAAACTCACGTTTCCAGCTCATGATACGTGATGTAGCGACGGGTGCGAAGGATTTCCAGCGAACGTTGGCCGCGTGGCAGCCGTCAAGGATGATGGTGTCGTCTTCCCCGATCCCAGCAATTGTTCGATCAGTTGGAAGGATATCCCACAATTTGGCGTTATATGCATCGTCCATAGAGTGCCATGGCTGATTGGGTTCCTTGGGTAGGACACAGATGAGTCTTTCCAAAAGCTGTTCGTTACCATTGCCCCCATTGGCAAGAGAGAGACTGTATCCGTCAGTAACTGCTGACTGGGTCCAGGAGGTAAGCAGAGAAGACCTTACCGTGCAAAGGCCTGGAAAGCGGAATCAGTAGGGTCGATCTTTGGCCTGATGCGAAGAAGGCCCATCAACGCATAACTGTGATCACCTCGGAAGTACTGCGTCGTTTCCCGTCTATGTAAGCATTCGACGGCCAACGTGACAAGTTCCAGCTGACTTAGTATAAGGTTACCCTCGTAGTGGTCAATCAACTGAGAGAATTAGCAAGCGCGAGTCGATTTCGTCTGTAACCTACCTGGCGAGCAATGTGAGCATCCTCCCTCCAGACTCTAGCAGGAAATTGGCCCTTAGGCACAATGATGGGCGCTAACCAATCGCCAGTACGGCAGTAGACTTTGATATCTTTTCCGGATGGTGAAAGTAGCACTTCAGGAAAGGTCCAGATCCGTTTTCCCCATTGCTGGAGGAAGTGATCAGGCGTTGCAAGCCCATAAGGGTTGGAGGGCGGTCGGCCTACAGCGATAGCCAAAGAATGGGCGCCTCGAATCACATCGCAAATTCGATAGACCTGTGCGTATTAGTGCATTCTTGCAATTTCATCCAACCAACATACATCTTCTTGAAGCTGTGCAGGGACGGAACCCAAGCACGAACAGCCAATCCAATAAGCTTGAACACCAGCATTGCGTGCCGCTGCATCGGCAATTTGATGCAGGACAATCATGTCTTCCGCGCTGTCATGGTTGAACTGCTCCGTAGTATATGCTACGAAAACATAAGACAGGTTGTCTTCAGTCTTGTATTGTTCAATGTAATCGTCGACGGCCATCAGGTTGGCGGGCTTGCCTTCAGCGCGAAGGAAGCACAAGTATCTGGGTCGAAGCAAACGCTCTGCGATAGGATTTGCCTCGTTGCCCCTAACACCTCGAGCCACGTCCGCTTCCATCTCGTTTCGCGCCACCTTGGGATAACCGATGTACCCGTATGGGAAGGGGGCGTATTTGCCCTCATTTCTCATCGAGGCCTCTCCAGAAACAGGGGTGCCAATCTGAATAATGTCAGCAAATCTTGCAATCTTGTTGCAGCATAATCGTTCTGGAGTGCACTTACGACGAAACTGATGGCAATACAGGCAAAGAACCACTTTACGTAGATCATCGGCCAGTCTGAACGTTCTTAGTCGTAGGTAGGCAGAGCAGGATGAATCAACTATACCTTCACTTGTGGGACCTCCATTACGAGCATAATCCACATGGCTCACTGGCCAATTAGCCAGTCTTAAATAGAACGGCGATACGTTCCGAACAAAGGTTCGTCGCCACGTAGAATTTGTCGTGTTGTCGTAGATGTCATCAACAGCTTGCACAACAAGCTTGCTGACCTTCCCGTCATACGCTATTCAACCTGTCAGCGTTTTGCGTCCATCGTGTGCACTTGGAATACCTACAGGAAATGTATCTATCATCGTAATCTCCAGTCCAGATGCGGTCGAGCACGTCCCTGTTTCGATACTGGCCTAGCTTCTCGTATCCATAACCGGGCTTGCCTTCAACATATCAGTGGTGGCGTTTCGGGCTAGGTACAGGGAGACCCACGGTAGAAGTGCGGAAATCCCCATTTCAAACTTGAATGAGCGTCAAACATATGCCAATAACCTTTGAGTTTCACCGGCCCGCCTTGCTGTGTATCTGTCAGCAGGTACAGTATAGTCAGTCGGTTCTCTTCTCGTACAGGTCGAGGGGCCGCAGCATATGTTTGGGGCTCATGGTTTGGCGCAGCATGACCCCCCCTGGGCTGCTTAGGAACCTCATAATGGGTTTCCGGAGTGGCCATGGTAGAAGCCCTAGCCACACAAGCAAGCGCCTATTCGACCTATGATCCCCGGCCCTTTTGTCCTGTGTGGAGTGGGCGTGGCGTGCTGATAATTCGGTCCTACCGGGACTGATTGAGCGCCCTGTAGGGATTCATGAGCATTGTTCAGAAGGGAAGGTATATCTTGTAGCGCCTACCTGGTCGATGTGCTGGTTGTTGTACAAGGGCGGTCCAACTCGTGTTGGCTGACTGTTGACTACAGTAGATCCCGGACCTATCGCTCCTCCGTGTGTGTTGAGTTGATGCTGCTGTTCAAGTTACAAACATGTCCTAGTGGATGTTCCTACTCCGGAACCTACCTGTTGTGAAGCAAGAGCAGCAAAGTGCTGCGTAGAGTTGCTGGGATTATAGCCACCACCATGAGATGGACGCTGGAGAAATGAGCATTGAAGTACTGCGGTCGAACTTGGGAACTGACGTACAATGCGAACCTGCGAAGCAGAGGCTGTGATGGTAGCACCCGGATTGCTTGGGTTGTAGGCTCCGCCGTGACTTATAAACGATCTAGGAGGATACGCCTGTAGAGTTAAATCGGCTACGTTCGACAGATATCATGGAATTACCATGCGGTTTCTGGCATTTGAGCGAAGTTCAGACGGGCACAAGACAGGAAATGTTCAACTCTCCGTGGCTCTCCTTCATATATGCCACGAGCCCCTATATTGTATCAGGCTGAGGCTCAAAAGAAGTTCTGCTTTTCTTGCCGCCGCACAGTATTGAATTTGGCATTGTGAGCATTTTGGTGTGACGCTTTTGATGAAGTTATTGGCGGAAAGCACGGAGGATGCCGTCCTCCATGATCCAGAGTGTCAGACCACTTTCCAGCCTTCTCCGCTGATGTCGAATTTTTGGAGAATGAGTGCAAGGCTGCAAAGCTGAAGACATAGAAAGCAGTTCGAGTTCCCGTATTGGAAAATAATGCCGAGTAGACAGGGATCCGGTTACATTAATGCTTGGGACACCACAGATATGGCGTTCCGTAGGACACTCTGGATGTTTCTAATTTGATACGTTCGCGCCTCGGATCCGTGGTACCGTGTATGTTGTTTGCACGACCCGTTGCAGGGCTGCTTGTTCCAGGGGTCTGGGGTTCTACGATATCACATTGCTATTGGGGAGGGTTGAGTACTGAGATAGAGCAACGGATTAACCGTATAACCAGCTGTTTTCAGCACGTCAACTGCTTATGCTCCATAACTTCCCGGCTACGATAGTCAAACCGGCAGTCAGACTATCAGTACGGAACCTGGAAGTAAGCAGTCTCCAAGGTCTCTTCACTGTTGCCTTCAGTTTTCATGGTAGGCTGCATGGGAACGATATGCTCCACATGGGCTGACTGGATTCTGCCCGTAAGAATCTGAGTGGACGTTTGGGTAACGAACTGTGCGGTAACAGTCTCAACAACATGTCCCAATCAGTCAATGCCCAGTAATCGACCCGCCGACCCCTATGCTCGAGTTTCCTGGCGTAGCCTTGGACGGGCGTGAAGGAGCCTCAGCCTTACGCCACCAAGTCCTTCATTCCATTTGTGTAACCGCAAAGTAAGCCACGAATACCCTCAGAGCTGACTGGTTATCTCCTTTTCTTTTGACGCCTTGGCTTGCTTAAGGCCATTCTGGATAACCACAATAGGCCTAATCCGGCCAACGGATCCTCGATATTCTACTCTATCAGACCATGATTACGCCTTCGGCAAGCGCCGTTCAGCTCATGGAGCATATTCTTCGGGCCAACCGAAGTTCCCGTTTGTGGAAGAAGGTTTGTCAGCCTTTTAAATCGGACATAGAAATAGAGGCGAACTGTAAGGCAGACTGGAGTTTATTGGGCAACCGGAATACTGCCTCTTTTCACGTCCGATGGGCAAACCAGGGGTCGCAAGGGGGCAAATTAAAGACAGGGAAGTGATCGTACGCGAAATTCAGCTCCAGGATTGAGCAACCTCTGACAGACAACATACTCGTTAACACTCCAACCTGTAGTTTCTTGAGGATCGCAAACTGCAGTTCCCGCAGCGAACCATGTTCCGGATTCTTACCAACGACCACCCGATCTTGACGCAGTTTCAAGTGGAGGCTGCACGCATAGCGAACGAGCAAGGCTCCAATCCTGCACTGTTCAGGAGTCGTTTACCGTTGGATATCTTCGAGTGGCCAAATGCGGGAAATCGCCATGGGACATACCGGAGAGGCATCTTCTCGTTGGCAGACCTAGACAGTACTGGCGAGCCCCAAGTTCGCGTGATGTGAGCGGATTCTTATGCGAAATAATGGTCCCTTCATTGATAATTGCAGACTGGCCCCGCGCGATTTACCGCTTCCAGAATTCGCAAATGGCCTAGGTGACCTCTTCACGAGATTCGAGATCCCGAGCGCGTTCTTGCAAGAAAGTCTGCAAGCCGCTTCTCAGTCATTTGGGGTCTGGAAAAAGGATAATTATACGCAGTATGTTTGGATGCACTTATTGTCCAAAGACGTCGCGATCGTGGCAGCCCCAGTGCCAGAGATGGACACGGACGGACCGGCCGGGCTTGCACAAGCGGCTGCTGCAAGCCAGAGAGACCGACAATTTTTACGTAGACCTCGAGAGCCACGTAGGTCTCTCAACCATGCCACAGGTAGTGGACAGGCTTTCGCCCAAGACGACTATACTTGGGTAAAACCGGGACTTGTACTCAAAATCGAACACGATAAGCCGACGTCCGACAGTAGCAAAAGTGTCGCAACGTTAACCAGTAGGCCTGGGCGTATCACTCTTCTTGGATTTGGAGCGAGCACCTTCCAGGCCGGCTTCCAGGAATTGATCGGCACAGTTCCAGTCGATAGTCTCTTAGAAGATCCGTTCATTCTTATGCAAGTGGCATTCGCTGAAATGCACAGAGTGATTGATAACGTTGGTTGGCATGTAGCCGACATCTTCCGGGGAATTGAATATGTACGTAGACCCAGGTACAGATGCCGAAATTATTACTTTCACTGACACGTGGGGAAGGACGCGCTTGCGATTGCGACGACACCTGTGAAAGCAGGACGACTTATCAGCTTCGCTAGGTTGCACAACCTTATGAAGCATGGTATTTTCTTACAGGAGAATTGCGAAGGTGCGATAAACACCCTCGACAGCCTTTGCTCCTACCACGATGAGTACATTGGGAAGACTCCCACGTCAACGCAATTGCGCACGCGGGCAGAGCTGAAGTACAGGCGCACGATATTTCGTTCAACACAAGGACGGTTGCTCGCTCTTGATAGGCGGATGACAAATATCCTTCAGCTTTCGTTCAATCTGGTCACTCAAGGGGACAGTCGAATCGCTCGTCATGAGGCTCTAAGCATGAGGGTGATCGCGTTCGTCTCGCTCTGGTTCTTACCTCTGGGCACCGTTGCCACGGTTTTTGGCACTCAGTTGATCCGAATGCAAGAAGATAAACCTTTCCGCTTGCAAGTCTCCCAGGAATTTTGGCTTCTTTGGGTCATTGCGACTATTTTGACACTCGGAGTCGTAGGTATATCGCGTATGTGGTATCGTGAAGTTCGTGATGAGGAAGAACTCCGGCAGGGGAACGAACGAGGCTGGATGGCATGGAAACTGTTGAAGACAAAGTTAACCATTGGTGTCGGGAATTGGACATGGAGTCAGAACAGGCGAAGTGCCATGGCCAGTTCGGATCAACATGAGTTGGTGTAGCACATCTTATCGTAGTTACGGGTTGAATATCATGCGTATCTTGAATTCATTGATTGTAAAAAGATTGCGAGAAGAACTTTGGTGAGGTATGGCACGAACCTTTTTACGGGCTTATGTAAGCAATGACCTCGCCCATCGGTTCTCGAAGAGGAAATCAGCTCTAACCACTCAAAAGCTATCAACGCTGCGACATTGCCCCATCCTCTCGAACTCGCCCAGAGGGATGTCGTTTCTCTTCCGCCGTCCGGGCGCCCTTATTGTTCTGGGTTCGTCAGCCATTGGAGGGGCTGCATACCGCTACACAGCACCACCGTCGTCTTCGTCCTCGTCTCTCAACCCTCACGATTTCACCCCATACACCTTAGTCGACAAGAAACCTGTTTCATCATCGAACTCGATATTTACACTAAGGAATCGCGAGGGCGCCGCTGACCCCGAAAGCGTTAAAGAGGCCTGGAGACATGGCGTTTGGAGTATTCAGATCAAGCAACCCCAGCTGCAGATTGCCCGCGACTACACACCTCTCCCTCCAACGCCCGATGTCGCTGATGACAATGACACGGAACTGCATGATATTCGCCTCCTGATCAAGAAGGAGGAGGGAGGGGAAGTCTCCAACTATCTACATCGTTTACCGGAGCAATCGACCATCGAGATAAGGGGACCCAAACTCGAATGGGAGCTTCCAGATGATATCAAGGAAGTCATCTTTCTGGCAGGAGGGACAGGCATTGCACCTGCGCTTCAAGTCGCGCAGGCAATGGGTCACAGACCAGGGACCAGGCTGCATATACTATGGGCAAACAGAAAGAGAGAGGAATGCGTAGGAGGCAAGAGTGATGGTACGGACGCTCATAAGGTTCTAAGGAGCCCTCTAGGCTCATGGAAGCGTTACCTTGCATTTGGGACTGCACCGAGCCCTGGGCAAAAGCCTCTCGCCCGTCAAGGAAAAGGCGCCATTGTGCAAGAACTCGAGGCTTTGAAGAAGCACAATGCCTCACAGTCGAGCGGGCTCGAGGTGCAATACTTTGTGGACGAGGAGAAGACCTTTATAGCACCCCAAGATGTTGCGCGCCGCTTAAACCCACAACAACCTTGCTCCAGGGTCATCCTCATCGCAGGTCCAGACGGATTCATCGACTACTGGGCCGGCAAGAAGATCTGGATCGGTGGGAGAGAAGCACAAGGGCCGCTTGGAGGAGTGTTGGGTAAAATGGATCTCAGAGGGTGGTCGGTATTCAAGTTGTGATCCATTGCGCCTGTAAGTACTCGGCCCTTAGTAAGCTAGTTCCGGCTGACCATTCCAAAGAAGAGCATCTGTGCAGCAAATTGACTATGACATAATCAAACGGTTGAGTCCATCCTTCAAGCATATCCGGACTGGCTTCGTTTTTCCCGTCTGGGTTAGCGATCCTTCGCGACAATAATTCCGCGCTGATAAATTCTGCTTTTAAACACCAGATGACAATTGTCGCGGAATATACCATTATCATACCAATCGATTAATCGTCCCGGATTCGGCCCTTTTATAACTGTAGCGCCGCGCTCCATTGCGTGGTACTGCACGCTTCAGCCTCGTTAACCTCGTAGTCGCTATGTCCGACGAACTGGAGATGGGTGGTGCAGCCTCACCACCCGTCAAAGACCCCGAGTCGCGTCCGGCATGCTTCAAGTCAACTTCTCAAGAATGTCTTTTTGTAATGTCGGTTACTATGGCAGTGGCCATGACATCTTTCTTGACAGGTTCCATCACAGTCATATCGTCGTTTGCTGGTAGAGAATTGAACATGACGACAGCGGAGATAACCTGGATGGGCTCTGCGTCACAGTAGGTGGTCCGCTATGCCTGAGAAACCTGGACATGCGTTAACAATATTTAGGCTGTCCTCAGGAGCACTACTCTTATTCTTTGGGAGTATTGCTGATCTGTTCGGCCGCAAGTCGTTGTTCATTGGCAGCATGTTTCTCTTCAGCGTGGTCTGTCTCGGCGCCGGCTTCGCAAAGTCAGGACTCACCCTCGATATCCTCAATGGCGTTCTGGGAATATTTTCTGCTGCCTCGGTTCCCCCAGCTCAGGGTATGCTAGGCGTCATCTATGAACGACCAAGCCGCAGGAAGAATAAAGCCTTCGGAGCGTTCTCAGCCGGTAATCCACTTGGGTACGTATGCGGCACGATCTTCAGTGGTGTGGCAACGCAAATATTCAATTGGAGGGCTAGCTTCTGGCTTCTTGCGATTGTTTATCTCGTTGTATCGGTTGTTGCAGTGTTTACCGTCCCAACCGACTCGACGCCGAAGGTGTCATTCAACGACGAAACTCTGAAGAGGTTAGATTTACCTGGCACTGTCATGACCATTTTTGGCATAGGCATGTTCTGTGCTGCACTGAGGTATGATTATCCTCGTACTATGAGAAATGCATCACTAATATGTCCAAAGTCTCGGAAGCGATGCGTCTGATGGCTGGAAGACGCCCTATGTGCTCATCTTGCTTATCCTAGGAGTCCTGCTCATTACTTCCTTCATCATATGGGAGATCAAATACCCCTATTCAATGATTGACATGAACATCTGGAAGGACAGGGACTTCTCGCTGGTGAGAGCAGCACTACTGCCTTACATATTGCGTAGTTAACACTCTCAAGCTTCTTACTATCATGTGTTTCGGCTTCATCGGATTTCCCATCCTGGCGTTCTGGATCGCACTGTATTTCCAAAAAGTTCAGGGCTACTCAGCGCTTAACACGGGCGTGCACATGTTACCCATGGTTATAACCGGGCTCATGGCCAACGTAAGTACTAACCATGCTGGCTTCGCAGTGCCAAACCTGATGCTCGTCAGGCTGTCGCTGCTCTCATTCAACACAAAGTGTCCAACAAACTTCTCATGGCCATCGGTGCAGTCGCTTACCTTGTGTCCTTCATCCTCGCCGCCGTCCAAAGATACGGCGACTCCTACTGGGCTTTCTCCTTCCCTGCCCTCTGTCTCTGCGTCATCGGTGCCGATTTTCAGTTCATAGTCTCCAATGTATGACAGCAAGTCCCTATCCACAGCCCATTCAAACTACTAAACGATACATAGATGTATGTCCTCTCTTCCATGCCATCCAATCGTCAATCCATCGCCGGCTCCCTCTTCCAAACACTCTCCCGCCTTTGCTCCGCCGTCGGTTTCGGTGTCGCTACTGCAATCTTCAACGCTGTGAGCCGTAATCCTTCTTCGTCGGGGTACTACGCGAACAACCCTTTTGAGCCTTTTGCGGCGTGCTTTTGGTTCTCGGCGGGAATGGCTGCTGTGGGAATTTGCTTCGTGCCGTGGCTGAGGATAGGCACGCAAGGAGGAGGGGAAAATGCGACCAAGGAGGAGGAGTGAATGTACAGCGCAATGGTATTGCAGTTTACGGGTGGAGGTGAGGCCGCGGAGATTGGAAAGTTTTCGAGCTAGTGGTAAGTGTTCTCAAGCATCGCACATATGGGTACTGCATACGGAGCATGGCGTCGCATTAGATGCATTAGATTCATTGGCTCTATATTGTACATACTCAAGGATAATACAGAACTTCTCATTTACGTCCGCTTCGGCATAATGCATGCAAAAGATTCCAACGTCAATCCAGTCAATCCAGCCAAACTCCACGGGCAACGTCTGGAACCTCTTCGCAGCCGCACCCCGGCATTGCAAAACTTAACTGCACACTGAGTACGACCACCTGATTCTCTCTGCCTAGGGTGACCAGTGGCGCTTCCCCATTGTCATACCTTCTCCGCCACCACCCTCTCCACACCGACATGCGCTACATCCTCGTACCGGTGGAACGTCGCCGTGTCCTCAACACTCGACTCTTCGAAGACATCGATTCTCGTACTGGCGAACTTTCGCGCGCTGACGCCTTTCTCGAACAGCATGTCCAGTTCTGCAAAGGTGCGGCCTCTGGGCTCGGGAAGTCTGTGTACGTGTATTAGCAACGGTCGATGTTCTTGCATGAAGAGAGAGACGACTCACCGAAAATACGTATAAATGATACACAAGAAGCAGATGCCGCCCCAGAAGAATCCGGTGTAATTACTCCAGTTCCATGCACCAGGGTTGAGCATATACGGCGAAAGCACCGCACATATGATGCCGACGACGTTGTAGAGATTCCTCCCCAGCACGACGGTCTTGATCTGCAATCTCCGGGTCGACAGTTCCGCCACGAGCGAATAGCACACGGTGCCGACGGTGAGCTGGTATATGAGCGCCCAAACCATCATGATGGAGCCTGTGGCAAGGGCCGCCTTGTCGCGATTCTCGGACGGTACAAGGCCCAGAAACCCCATGATGAGCAGCATGACGCAGAGGCCGCAGAGCCCGCCGACATAGAGAGTGCGGCGTCCTAGGCCGAGACTCATGAGGAACCACGCGCCAATCACACCGCCCATGTTGATACCGTACTGGCCGAGGGCGAAATCGTACGACCGGGAGGGGTCCAACCCAGCCTGCTGGAGGAAGTAGGTCGAATATCCCGAGAAGGCATTACCGGAGAGATTCTGGATGGCCCAAGCCGCGCAGACGATTTCGGTGCGGCGCAGGTCGGTGCCGCGGAAACAGTCGAGGTAGCTGGCGCCGGCGGTGATTTTCTCCTCCAGCGCCGTCGTGTGCACCATCATGGCGACGGTCTCGTCGGCGTCGAAGTCGGTCTCGCGGTCCAGGCTAGTCAGTCGAAGGAGGGCCTTCTTCGCCTCGTCGATGCGGCCTTTGCGCACAAGCCACCATGGAGATTCGGGAGCGAGGAAAATGCCTATCAGAAGGGGTACGGGCCACATCCATTGGAGCGCGTAGGGAATGCGGTAGGACCATTCGTCGTCCCTGGACAGCATGGCTTTGATGACGCCGATACCGATTACCTGGCCCAGGCCCCAGCAAAAGTTGACATATGTGGTGACTTATAATATAACAATTAGCCATCATGCTCTGTTGCAGGAAACGGAAAAGTCAAACTCACGATATCCACGCAGGGCGACGGGACATACTTCGGAGGCGTAGGTGATAGTCAACGTCTGGAAGACACCCCAGGGGATCCCGCACAGGATCTCAGCCACCAGCAAATGGACCACAGTCTGCGCCGTGAAGAAAATGGCCGTGAACCCAATAATGGCAATCAGGCACGCCATGACGGTATATCTATAACCGAAACGCTCGCTGGCCCAGCCGTTGATGAACAGCCCAATGATCTCCCCGACAATCATGCCGTTGCTCAGCCCAGCCTGCCACGGCGCGGGAATCTGCCAACTGCCATCCGGAAGCTGCTCGCCGTACTTTCTTTGGAACTGGGGGAAGCCGTAGAAGTTGCCCAGGAGACACACGTCGTAGCCTTCCATGGCGATGCACGTGCTGATTAGGACCGACCACCCCACGGCCTTGGGATACAGCTTGATGCCCTGCCACAGGGTCATTGTGTGCTCTTTCTCCGTCGCGGCCTTGGCGTTGACAATGATCTTGTCCACGGTGCTGATGGAGGCTTTCCTGGACTGCTGGGTCCGGGGTTCGCCAGCCGTGTGGACCGCCTCCTTCTCGTCGTCGGCCATTGCTGCTGAGGGAACCTCGAAAGTGAACTGGGTGGTCACACAGGCGTCCAGGACTCACGAGGCCTCAGGGGAGGACGTCGGAGTCCTTTTATCTAAGCGTCCGAGGTTTTGCGGGGATCGCGATGCCCCCACTAGCAACCCGCGCGGTGATCGATTTGAACTTTAGCAGCGATCGTGTGAGTGGTGGAAATGCTTAGTAACCTTCCATTTTGGGGATGGCCGGATGAATGGGGTAGAAATGCGACGACTACCGAGGATGGGCGACCATGGAAACCGAGTTTTGTTGATCCGACATAGTAAAAGTGGTGATGCTGTGATAGAACTGAAGTGCGGTCCTGGTCTGCCTGCTATAGAAAGAGGAAGGGTTGCTGCAGACTCATATGGAAACTACCTACTTGATGTTGATACAAGTAAAAAAAAAATCCACAAGATACATTCGCTTAAAGCAAAATGCCGGCGCCTCACCCGCACCACATGGGCTAATACACAGTAAATTCTCCAACCGATGCACCCCGGATCCGAGACCATCTTCCAGAACCATCCAGGATATTTACACAGTAATAGTTGCTGAGGGTCAGTGGTTGTGGTACACCGGCGCTCCTCTTACCCACCCCTTCAGCCGACAGCAATGCCACTAGACCTACGTTAGATGCACCGTTCGAAATTCTGCCTTGTTCAGAACTCACAGTATCAGTCTCGGTTTGTTTGTCTCCACCATTCTTTTGATCAACACTCGCATACACGGTCCAGCCCTCTGTTTCCAGAACCTCGAGGAAGACAAGGAGCAGTTCGCGGGCTTTCATGGTTTCTGTGCCTTCTGCGATCCAAGGCCGGCCTACGATTTTGGCCTCGTACACACCAGGAGAGTGCTGATAGTGGTCACTGACACGGTTCCCCAGTCTTGAGATCAGGCCATTGTAGACCTCTGACGGAACTGACATCGCAGTTAGCATTTGTCAACAGGAGCCTCAAATCCTACAATGGGAAGTTACACCCAACGAGATCAAGAGCAACCTACCATCAATAAACTCGATCCGATCCCACATGGAGAAACCAATACAACACCAATCGCACGGCGCAGGCGTCGGAATCTGATGCCGGAAGAGCAGCGTATCCTTATCCGCCGTCTTCTTGCTCACATCCGTGCTCATCATCAACACCCAGCCATGCCCGTGCAGCGCGCCGAGCACGCCACAGATCAACCTGCGCGCCTCTATCGCCGAGTGTCCAGAGCCTCGCCATGGGTACCCGTTGACCTTGATCTCGTGGGATCCTGCATACTCGCGCTCGGCCTGGATGCCTCGCGTCCAGACGCTCTGGATGGTCATTCGGCAGCTGTCGATCACGGGGGTCGGGAAGTGCAGGAAGCGCTGTCGATCTTCCATGTGCATGGATAGAGAGGCGAAATGCGTCCGGAAGGGTGCAGAGGAGCTTTCTGCTGCAGGCACGTACTCTGGAAGGGAGCCCTTTGCCAGCGGGTCGCCGGATGCCTTGGTTGGATCTGGGAGACCTCTCTTCTCCGAGGGCCACATGGTGCGAATGGGCGTGCACCCTAGGGTACTGGAATTCCGATGGATGTTGCTACCTTTTGGCACCAAATGCGAGGAGGAAAAACGGGAGGGAAGAGAGCTGTTGGGGGTGGTGCTGTCTAGTATGACATGTGAGCCTTAGGTTTCCTTGCGATGAGAACGGTTTCCTAAGCGCCTAGAATCAACTGGTTTTTGTGAGCCGTTACTAGGCTTGCGCTGGGAAGGTGAGCAGAGTAGCGCTTACGCCCGTGGGCTAGGCGTTGCAGATATACAGGAGCGGCCTTCGAAGGGGTTTCCCGGCTACACTTGTGTAATAAGAGTTGACAGGACGACAATATCTTGCAGCATGGTTTCGCTGGAAGGCCTGACTGGTTGCTCCTTAGCGCCAAGCGATCCTCTGGGTATGTTCACACCCCGTATACCATACTGTTACGAGGGTTGCTAGCTTGGAAGTCCGTCGGGCGTTCATAGTCACTCTACTGACAATCTCCGACTATCTCTTCTATTTAGATTTGCGCATAAATACAGGCATATTTGCATATTTTAGATAATCTGTAGGTAGGGTAAAATAAAATAGCTTTCTTTTGGGCAGACTTGAAAGAATATAGCGGGGAGAATGAGAGACATCTCAACCTTACTACCATTTTCGGTAACCAGACAAAAGCCTTGCCCAAAAATAATCGCGCAGCCGGGTAACACCTCTGATGATTGTGGCTGAGCGCCGTATAGTCGCCGTACAGCCTCGTCATCAAGCAGGTTTCCGTCAGCTAAACAGCCTCACGTCCTCTTGTTTCTGGACAAATACCTTACATTGGCAATGTTAAAACTATTGGCCGATTTTATATCAATTCTTGCTGCCAGCGGGTGCCATGGCAATCATCATCCATGTTGTGACAAAATCTATCTACCCTAGGGTAGCATCTCAGTGACCCGAGAGACCGCTGAAAGCCGACATTACCCTTCACAGCCGTGTCGCAATTGACCGCCTTATGGGGATCGATGGCGAGCTCCGAGAACCCTGGGGAAGTATGACCAACGACCTAGATGAAGACCCCACATCACCAAGTCGTCATGGACCTTGACGTATTGCAAAGTGCTGTCAGCTCCTCAGGAGTAGGTTTGGAATGCTCATATTCCAGGCAGAGACAGTGGCCCCGGAAATATGGTGTTTTCCTCCTGGCATAACCACTTGTATGAGAAGTGATGTACATCCATTCATCAGTGGGCAGATGCCGTCACATTTTCTTCAATCTTCTCCCGCTCTACTCTAACGGTCATTCACGTTGGATATTAGGACGACTTATGCGGAAGCACGGCTAACGGCTGATACCGCGGCTCCCCACTCAACGACCCAACAGCCACAGCAATTCTTCTCCCTTCCCCATCGACTACCCACTTGATAGGGCCGGGCGGCAGCATACCTGGTGGTTGCGATGGCCACTCCAGCTGTTCACAAATACCTGAATCCAACTTCGGCACCGTACCATGTTGAAATGGGAACTCTCCACCGTGCCCTTTCGGGATATTTGCGAGGTCGATGGAGGCAGTCAGGCGTGGTAGAACCTCGTTCTTGGTTGATATAACAAGTTTCTCTGCTGTTCGCAGATCCACCCATTTTTTCAGTAAGTTCCAAATTGTGCCGAAGTAGGAGGGGGCGTTGAGGACCTTGGTTCTGAGTGTCAGAATGGATGGCAATGGGATTTTGAGGGTTTACAGTAGCACTTACATAAACTGTGTCAACAACTTCGGGAAAGCTGGTTGCTAACAGCTTGCTAATGTCCTGAGCGTAGTTTCTCAGCTCTAACGCCTGCTTGAGCCCGAACGAGGAAACATCCACGAGGTACACTGCGCTTGACACGGGGATATGTGGATCGGGTCGGTCACGCATCGAGGTACATAGCGGTAAGACGAAGCGTGTTAGCGTCTCGTGAAATGCTATGGCTCGTTGCACTGAATTTGGTTTTGCTGGCGTCTTCAACGGGGCCCCTGTCGAAAGTGGCATATCGCGCGTCTTCTTGTAATCTGCCATCGTCTCGCGATTGAGACAAGCGACGTCGAACATGCAGATAGGCTGGCCGCGTTTGTCTCGGCAGCCGCTCCAGTGAGGGTACTATTCCTTTTGTATAAGTATTCATTTCCTTAGATCTTTTGCACAGGTCTTGCTTCACTGACAAGTTTCCGTGTTGCTTCATAGTCTGACACGTCGATGTTGTTGTATACTGAGATGTGGCTTGCTGAGTTACGTATTTCGACGGCTTCTTTGAACTGTTCAAACGCCGCTTGCGCGTCTCCTCTGCGCGCGGTGAAGAACCGTCTGGCAGGCAGATGTTAGTGGGCTGTAGAAAATAATCGCTAAAGAACCTGTACCTCAGTGTGACTTCATCATTCAATCCGTCGCATACATCTTCTGTGGCAAGCTCATTTGGCCGCTGTAAGAGACCACTGGCCTCGCACAGGTGCACGAATTCGGTAAATCTTGTGGCCTCGCACTCAGTTGGCGCAACGGACATTTTTGGTTGGTATGGAGAGAATGACGTTCGAAAAAAATGGTTTCAATCAAGTATATCCACGGGGAAGATAGGAATCCTGGGGAAGTGTTTTTCGGCCTCTCGACATACGTGACGGATCTGCTGTAGGAATTTTTGAGTTTTCGGGTCATCCAGCAGATGCGCGCCTTGTGTAGATCATGCACGATCTGCGTGAGCATCTTGAATTTATAAATGATGCTTAAGGTGCACTCAACGCCAAAGTTTTCGTGTTCACAGCTCGGCGTTCAAGGAAAAACTCTAGCGATCTGCGGAGCGCGGCGCTTAGTCGAGCCACGCTTCTCCAAATTCGCTCTAAAATGCCGAAACGAACATAGCTATTCTCTACTGGGACGACTTATGATCTCATATCTACGACAGTGCAGAATCTAGATACCTGAATCGTCGAATGCCTTGTTGTGTTGCCCATTTCTTTGGGCGAACATGGGAAAGTTGATCGCCATGTGTCCATTTTGGTATTTGCGCCACCAAAATATCTGGGATAAACCGGGTTGCAGGTTCATCGCGATCAGAGGAGAGACATCTGGAGTCAAAGGGGCCGGGGTAGAGCATATGGCCTCTGTGAGTGTTTTCGAGAGCGGGCAAACGGCTCTTCGGTCTTCGTCTTCAGAAATTGAATGTGATGATTTGATCTAGTTAAAGATGGAAAGCATCAGGTAGCACATCTATGCGCTCTTGTTTGGTAAATCGCGACTTAGTTCACACTTTCGTTGGATTTTCCGACCTTGAGCTGTGTTCGGGTATGGGAATTCCAAGTCCAAAGTTCGATTCGACCCACTGTGCGAGCCAGTGGATTCTCAGATCAAATCATCTGCTTATCCGGACTAGCTCTATTGTCGATATTGAAGCTTGCGCGTAACGATGGAGGTTATGACTTCATCCTCCTGTCCAGTCGATAGGATGGCCTATCATGCCATTGCAAAGAAAGTTATAAGAACAGTGAAGATAGATATGAACAGTGCTGGAATTACGCACAATTTTCATCCTCATAGAAGCGCATACCGATTACCTCGGGTACAAATATACAATTTTGAATGGGAACTTCAGACTTCTCCACCAAAATGGATGCACAGAGCCGTTCAAGTCAGTGGGATGACGTCACATCCTATCCAGTGGACCTTTCTCAGTACGACACACATGGGCTCTGCAAAAACTACACGTTAAGGAGACACAAGTTCGAGGGCGAAGCCAATGTAGGATGCCAGGAAGCAAGGCGAGACTGGATCGAATACATCGGACCAGTTGAACAATTCGGCAACTGCAACCCCATCAATGGCAACTTTACTGCAGTGGTTTTTCCGCTATGCTTACCGGAACGAATACGCATGGTCGCATATGTTGTTGAGTGTGAGTGAGCTTTGGAAATATCACGGTATCGAGTTTGCTGACATGCCCAGATGCGTTTCTCTATGATAACATAGTAGAAACAATACGTCCAGTATGTGCCATCCTCACTTCTTTTCACTCCATCCTCCGGCTAATAATATGCAGTCAAATGGCAAAGATCATGAGCCAACTTGGAAGAACGGACCTCACAAAACGAACCCGGCCTTGGGCAAAAAGCAAATCGAGGCAAAAATGATGCTGAAACTTGCATCGACCGACGCAGCATGCACCGAACGTCTCATGCGTGTGTGGAAAGAAATGTTGTCAACCACTGTACGGGACCAAAACAAGCATTTCGCTTCGCTGGAGGAATATGTTGACTTCCGTATCATAGATACTGGAGCTCTGTAAGTATACCAAGCTGCATATTTTGGCCTATTGTTTAACTTCCCACTAGTTGGACTGAAGCCATAATGTTGTGGGGCATGGGCATGCAACTGACCCCGGAAGAAGATCAGCAGCTTGCACCCGTAGTTCAACCCTGCTATGCAGCCCTCGGTCTGGCCAATGACTACTTCTCTTTCGACCGGGAATATGCAGAATTCAAAGAGTCTGGAGCAGACACTCTGACAAACTCGGTGTGGCTGCACATGCGGTGGCATGGAGTGGACGTGGAGACTGCAAAAGATATGGTGAAGAAAGCGACAAGTTCCTACGAGCAAAAGTTTCTTCAACGTATTGAAGAGCTCAAGCGTACCCACGGGCCCATATCCGAAAAGCTGGATCGATATCTTCGGGCTCTCTCGTACAAGGTCAGTGGCAATATAGTGTGGAGCCTCAATTGTCCCCGGTACCACCCAGAATTCCGATACGATGCCAATGCTGGTCTGGAAAATCTCTTGACGGCGAAACATTTACCTGCCGCTGGGAATGTGGAGCGCAGTGTTGAAGTGCCTCATAACGGTGGACTGTCCGAAAGAAGGGATTCATCAGATACAGTGTCGACTTTTTCCGACGGGTCAGACACATCAGCAGGGGATGCTGCATCGACTGCATCCTCGTTTTCTTCGCATATTTCACATACTGAGCGCAAACCGTCTGAATCATTCGAGCTGTCGAAAGAGATATATCTTAGTTCAAAGGTAAGGAAGAATAAACTGTTCAGGATGTATCACTAACCAAATAATAGCACGTCGAAGCGCCTTACGAATACATCACCTCGCTTCCTTCGAAAGGCGTTCGAGACGCGTTTATCGACGCTTTGAATATTTGGTTAGATGTGCCAGAACCAGCAGTCGCCAAAATCAAGAAAGTCGCCAACAAGCTGCATTCAGCATCTTTGATGTGAGTCGCACGTTTACAAGTTCCGCTAGAGTACTCATGCTTACGGTTCTCATTCAGGCTCGATGACATAGAAGACAGTTCCGAATTGCGCCGCGGCAAGCCTTCTACACATACTGTCTTCGGTGTCGCGCAAACTATCAATTCCGCAAACTATGCAATTATCGAAGCTGCAAAAGATGCAGGGGAAATATGTCCAGATGGTACGAACATAGTTCTTGGTATGTTTCAGCTAAATCGATCTACTGATTAACAGGCTCACTCACTTCTCGTAGGGGACCTGCTTGACCTTCATGTTGGGCAGAGCTATGACCTTTGCTGGACGAGACATGGAAGTTGTCCATCGGAGGATGAGTACGTTGAGATGGTCACAAAGAGTACGTCTTTGTCCTGACTAAGAGAACTTGGACTGATGAAACTAGAAACTGGCGGCTTGTTCCGGCTAATCACGCGACTCATGTTGAGCAGTGGTTCTGGAAGGAAGTAGGTCGTCAACACCTTCAGAAAGCCCATGGTCTCTAACGTAAACCAGAACCGGAGTAGATATTGAAAAATTTGTGGAGCTAATAGGAATCCATTTCCAAATCCGCGACGACTACCAGAACCTTCAATCCGCAGAGGCAAGTCCAAGCCTCTCTCCTCTATCTCACTCTACGACTAACTCTCCCTTCACACAGTACTCCAGCCGAAAGGGATTCTGCGAAGATCTAGACGAAGGCAAATTCTCCTTCCCTCTGGTCCATTTGTGGAATTCGAATCCGGATGACTTGCAGATACGTGAGATTTTCCAGCAAAGGAGAGATCGGGGTGGATTATCGAAGCCTCATAAAGAGATTGTTTTGGAGCGGTTGAAAGCTTCTGGGAGCTTGGAATATACGCGGAAAACGCTGGAACGGCTGCAAGGACAGACTGAGGTGGATGTTGGAAGATTGGAAGCGGAGATGGGGAGGGAGAATTGGGTGATTAGATTGCTGCTGAATAAGTTATGGATTTAGCTGGATACGTATCCGTTGGTTGTACTCGATCTACCAAGTCTTGTTTTCAATCTTATTACTATAGTTCTAGTTCAACATATCGAGATCAACTACTACGACCTGGCCTACGATTCGCCTAAACTAGATGACAGCTGTAGAGCTAGTCTGCAGACCCAACGTCCATCCCCGAAATTGTAATAAAGTCGGCTTTTCAGGGTATCATGGCGCTTAGTGAGGTGCACATAAATGCGTTTCTATCACCAGGCTAGAAAAATTATAACGGCATCTATCGATGGGCTAAGCATTAGAGAAGCCGATATATCATAGTTTATCGTCGCCGCACCTAACGTTATACTATTGTGCCCACATAAGCAGGACAAATGGACGTAGTCATAGTGCACGCGACTTTTTCATTTACTCTTTGTGGTACGATGGGACAAAACCTTGGAAACAGGATGAATATTCAGAGGTGTTGGACCTCCGTAAGTTATACGGAAAGGTCCTAACTAAGCAGCTAATCACGTGCTATGTACAGTGCTAAATAATCTATGGGAATCACCACAACCGGGGACGCAATTTGTCACGCAAACGCGGAAAGTACGAGGGCGTGCCCCCACAGCCACCACACGTGGCCATGTTCCCCAGTAACTGCATGCCAAGGTCAGATTGCACATCTATTTTCCGGATCCGCTGATATGTAGGTGTCTCTCTACCTTTGCAACCTCCACATCTCGATAACTTTTCCCCATGAATATTTCTCTGACAAAATGCCAGTTACCTTCGGCTCTGTCGGCGACATAATCGCCGTATGTCTCCTCGTCAAAGACCTCATCTCCGCACTCGAAAAGTCCCAAGGCTCTAAGGCCGAATACCAAGGCCTCGTGCAAGAGTTATCAATTCTCGAGAGATGCTTTTTAGAAGTGGAGTCATTCACGCGACGCCAATCGAACAATGCGACGCTAGAGCTCCAGGCGCTGTGCGAGACGACGAAGATAGCACTCGAAAGGTGTAGAGAGATAGTGAACGAGTTTCGAGGGCATCTTCAGAAGTACGAACGAGGGTTCTCTGGTCAGGGAACCGGGTCGGGGAAGCTGGAGTCGATGAAAGCGACGTGTAAAGACACGGTGCTCAAGATGCGATGGCGTATCAACGAGGGCGACGTCGTTGAGAGATTTCGGGCAGAGGTTGTGGCAATGAGTTCCAGTTTGCAGATCCTCCTAACCAGCGCGAGCGTGTGAGTGCATTCATCGGATTAGCAATGCTCGGCGACTGATGTTTCAATCCAGCAAACTATTGGATGTTAAAGAGCGGAATGTCAAGGAGCATATAACCGATACCATGCGGGCGCATGACGCCAAACAGGACACCACTCTCCTCGCCATCGACCAAAAAGTCTCTCAGAACAACCGAATTGTCCAACAAAATCTTTCCATGACTAGCAGCATTGCACAAGCCCTTAGATTAAGTTGGCTCCGCCACCTTCCAGCTGAACTAAAAACTCTCATGAGCCGCATCGTCACGATGCATATGGAAACATACCAAGCAATCCTCAGAATCCATTCTTTGCTTCTGTCGGGTGCTCCGGAAAAATCACTCATCGAAGAACCCTTCATTCTGGAAGATGCAATTGGCCGCGTAGCGCCGGTGCATCTGCAATTCATCACCTCTTGGGACGCATTCGAAGCTGTGCTCGAGTCAAGGTTCAAGAATATGCCGGGTTCCAACAAGGTATGCAGCAAACTGTATCAGTTACAAGAAGCTGGCACTGGCCGGGAGATTGATAAGAGGCGTCCCTGGCAGCGAGCATTCCGACCGGGTCAGAGAGTGAATATGAGCTTACTCTTTGAAAGCGCGCTTAATGAACAAGATTGGATGAGTACTTGCCCTGGATGTCGTGCAACTTCTGCCAATGCCCTCGATGCAGAGGTTCATTGCAACAGTTGCGGCATGTGGTTCCGGCGCATCGCTGAGCTGGAATGTGGCCACCGAGGAGGAGTCCAAGGTTCCTCACCAGGGAAAGGAACTGCCAACCCGAAGATCGGCACGAAGCGACCATTGGAGCCAACGAGTGAAGAAGATGATATCCGAAATTTCAAACGCGTCAGGCTCCTGGACTGTAAAGTCGCCATATTGCGCAAGGCGCTGGCAACGGCAAACTTTGCCGTCGCCGAGGATAGAAAATCAAATTTTCATGGTGCTATCGAAGCTTATGGCGAGGTGTGCAACCTGCTGGGCAGCATTCACCTCTCTGCATCCGCAGGTGACAGCGGCGACCTACGTACCATAGTAAGTGTTGAAACTCAGCACCTCATGCCCCCGATGTGCCACCGGTTAAGAGTGATACTCTTACTTACCTCCGACTGAAACACTAATATTAAGCAGGTAAACGGATACTCCAATCGTATCAAGGAACTTAAGTCTCTTTAGCTACCCTGCTACATCTGTAGAAGTCACGAGACTAGACCTCAATATGAAAAAAAAAAAAAGAATTTATAGACGCAGTAGCACTTGAACCAACGCCGTCTAAATGGCAAAAAGGTCGAGCAACCGAATCAATGCAATTCCTGCGCGACTCTGCCTTATAAGCTACTAGACCTTTCTCGCTATCCTGTACTCAGGGCGATGATTATAGAAATAACTCTAATTTATATAGTAAATACATTAAATGCAGTTTTAAAATAACAGACACGAGGCTTTTTTTCTTCATATTTAAGGTTGTCCCGTGGCTACTGAGACATAGCTTGTAGTAATTCCCGTAGATTACTTAGCACTGTACATAGCACGTAACTAGATGCTTTGTTAGGACCTTTCTATATAACTTGCAGAGGTCCAACACCTCTGAATATTCATGCTGTTTTTGTCCTATCGTACTACAAGCTAAAGGCATCTGAGTTCCCCGATACGATTAGAATATTCTCTTACTTGCTTAATATTACAATTGCAGTCGGAGGTGAGAGTATCACTCTCAACGCTACGCTGTGTTCGGCACATGAAGATTCCAAAAAATGAAAATCATAGGCCACAGTAGGACTCGAACCAGGGCCCCCCAAATGGCAATAAAAAGGTCGACCGCGCCGAATCGGGTGCAGTACTGCGTGACTCTGTGCTTTTTGGAAGCCGATAGACCTTTTTCGCTATCCTGTACTCAGGGCGAAAGTAAGGGAAATAATTATAACTTATATACGAGAAATATGATGAAGTGTAATTGCGGAGATCACGGACATGAGGGATTTGCACGTGCCGAAGACAAACGCAGGAAAGTGGCAGCGGCGTTTAGGGCGAATGGCAGATGTTGGAGCAGATATGGATTCTGATTGTCAGAAGTTGGTACACCTCACTGTATCTACGGTCGGGACATGAGGGAGAACTCCGCCAGAATATATAGCTTCTTCCCCGCTGCCTTCCACTACAGTACTCAAGATGATGCTTCCTAGCTAGCTACGGTAGTCTGGAGTGGGCTGTCCCTAATAGCTTAAGTGAAAGTCTTCTCTTGTCGAGAGGCAGTAGAGCTAGCTATATTGAAACGCAGCAGGACGCCCAGCAGTGCGACCATTAAGGCAATCTCTAGTGACCAACCATCACTGTGGTGCCGATTCATCTGACAGACGACTGAATGCCTAGATGCGATTCATATCCTGAAAATTTAAACATATGATCACATGCCTGCAGCGCTGTGTGCTATACACCACAACTTCCACACACGCACACGACATCACCAAACAATCAAACATCTCCAACAGCAAAACAAACCCTCTCAACAACACCATTGATTCAATATTGATTTGGTTTCTCCCCCGCAGCCCCATTATTCCAAGGGACCGGGTCCAGACAGATACGTAGATAGACAGGAAGGCTAATGGAGAGTACATGGCGGGGGCAGGGCATGATCGTAATATGTAAACGTGGGGCGAAGAAAGCAAGGAAACGAGAACAGCTACAGCTACCAGCTGAGCGGTGAAATAGGTACGGGGTAGTGTCCGGCCAACGGTATCCTTATCGACACTCATGGACCGAAGATGAGAACGTGGTATAAGGTGGTATGGTGTAGGGCAGTGCAGCGGATGTGTAATGCTCGAACGAAGAGAGAAATGGGGAAACGCCGCCCAAAAAATCCCCAGCCCAAATTCGCAGTCCTAACCGCGCCGGAATACTAATACAGTGGCTCTCGCCGGGTGAGTCTATGAAGGAAAATCTCTCGCACCTGGACCTGCGCCAACACAGACGCAAGCCTATATCCAGCCATTCGGCGGCGGACTGCTCGCCATTGTTCCCGCTATTCGCCCGCCTGTCGGGGAACGTGCGAGGGGTGATCGTGTTGCAGACTGCGGCGTAGCTGCTGGAGATCTATGCGAATTCGCCTGCGCTGGAGGGGGCGAGATGGGATTCATTCGCAGACCGCTTATGCCCTGGGAGGGTTTGGTGGGAAGCCCTCGCGCCGCGGGAGGAGAGTTGGGCCGTGCTGAGCGAGGTGTGGGAGGGAGAACCTTTGACCGCCGCGCTGCGGAATATGTGGCGCTGGTCAATATTGGGAGGGTCGGTGCCTGGCTAGACGGTACGGTCGGTGGAGGCGGCTGTGGAAAAGCTAAGCCGTTAAGCTCGTCGGCAGGTGTTGCGGAGGACGAATTGGACGTGGACGACGGAGCCTGAATGGGTAGACCTAGAGTTTCTACGCTGGAATCCGACTCCTCTCGTCGTAAAGGCGACGTCCGCTTTTCTGTGGCGTCAACTTGCCGGTTCATCGCTGTGCACTTGGCTGCTGCGAGGGTCGCGGGTGCCACGGAGAACCGGAGTCCGATTTGAACTGTCGCGCTGCTGTCAGTGCTCATGTCACGGCGATGGCGACCGGAAAAGAGTGAAGGGGGCTTGGTGAAGAAGTTGAACGAGTTGTTGAACACCTCGCTAATGTCAGTCACAGACTTCGTGTCTCCTAGAGAACTGCGGCGGGTCTGGCGACGGAGTGCGAGCTTGGAGGCGCGGTTCGCTGCTCCAGGCTTGGGTGGGGTGTAGACAGTCGCCGGCAGTCGCGGGATGTCCTCCGCTCTGGTTGGGAAAAGAGAGTAGGAGGATTTGGTCCGCTTGTGCGGACCGGACATGGAGTCGTGCGCGCCCTGCAGTTCGTTGACTGGTGCGGGGTCAGGTGGAAGTGGCCATTTGGTAGGATCCACTGAACCGAAAGACTTCATCGAACCCGGGCTGAGAGGTTTCTCCGGCCTCTCAAAGTATGCAGGATCAAACTCGTACCGATTTTTTTCGGGACCCACGTCGATGAGGCCTTGCCGGCTATCGGGACGTCCACCTTGCAGGGCGAGCGGGCCGCTGATGTTCATTTCCAGGTCGCTTGGACCAAAGAGCCGGATTCTGGGACGCTTTTTCTTTGTGGAGGGATACGAGGGTCCGTTGTTGATTGGGTTAATGACCATGCGAGTCGCGTTTGCGCGAAGGAGGAGGTGGAAGAAACCGATAAGTATCCCGTATGTGAAGAGAGCCACTTCTGCGATTCTCGACGTCGTGAGGGTATTGTTGAAGTCTTTACGATGAGCCTGGACCTCTACCGGGATGACGAGCGACTGGTTTTGACGTTAGCATGCTTCTCGCGCTACGCTAAATAAACTCACATAGACAACCGCGGCCATGACAAGGTAGTAGCACATCCTCGATGCGGCAATCCGCTCGTTTGGATCCACATTCGAGGTTCGCATTAGCTGAGTGCTAATCAAAGCCGCTAAAACGAGCAAGCAGAAGACCAAGATGCTGAGAATGGCGATAGCAATGGTCTCATAACGAACTGAAAACCAAATCAGGCTTCCAAGGCATCTGTTGTACATTGGCCAGGCCACCGTCGGTATCCAAGTTATGAGGGTCAGAAACGCCACTACGGCTATGCAGCTCGAGGTCGCCCACTTTCCTCGGGGCGCGAATCGCTCACGCTTGAAAGCCCGCAACGCGATTTCGAAACCAAAGGCCAAATTAATGTATCCGGTGAGGAAGATTGCTACGAGTGTTAGTTCAATCCTGCAAGAGGGCTGGTCAAGCATACCTGGAAAGGTAACCATGGCGATTCCTCGACACCGGTTGGAGAGTATTTTATGGAGGGATGTGGCCTGCACTGATACAAAGATTATTTGTTGTATAGCCGCACCGCAAGCCAGTACGAGCGGGAAGATCTCGGCGGGATGGACGCTTTGGAGGAACTTGAGGCGGCTGAGCGCGGGTCAGTACGGAATCGCTCAATGTGGCCGAATGCTTACGTCTTTCGCAGAGGGACATGCAGTTTGGCCACTCTCCGAGCATCTTGGATGATGAGTTTGATGGTCAACAACGCGACGGCCAGACTGAAGCAGCCCACTGTCAGGTGCATCGTCCGCAAAGTCTGCACCTGTTGCAGCTTGAGCTCAAATATGAGATTCTGTCTTGTAGTCCAGGGCTCCTCTCGAACGGCCGATGCGTTGAGCGTCATATTGAAGTGTGCCCGAGCCTCGAGCTGGAGGAATTGAGGCACCCATCCTCCCATCGTGGTAGATACCGTGAAGAACTATAAAGAAGAGACGAGTCTCGCTGGTGACCAGCACGGCTAAAAGAATGAGTCTAGGAATTCATGGAGACGAAAGAACGACTGAGGATGAACAAGAGAGCGTCGCCTGTCCAGCTCCAGTCAAATGTTGCCTGAACCTGCCAGCAGTGAGAAAGTATGGGGAAAAAGAGCGTGGGCATGAAGCGATGTGCCAGGAGACCGGTATGAGACGTCAAATCGTATATGAGGAGGTCATGTTTAGCAATGAGAAGCGCACGGTTTCGAGACAGCGGTCCTGAGGCGCCAGTTATTCCCTTCAGCGAAGGGTCCGCAGCGGCAGGGACCATAATCGGTCATACTGGAGGCCGTTACGAAATACGCTAGGACGATATGAGGTTTCAACATCATGCAGGCCGTAGTCTAGGCAGCGGAAAGAGCATACCCGTTCAACCACCACGGCGCCGAGGCCCTCTCAACCGCAACGAAAACGTGAGATTGGCCGTGCTTAGCGACGCGAACTACTATTAGCAACAAGCCGGCCTTCCACGACGAAAGAAAAACTCGACAGAAGATGGCTCTAGACACGGCACAGGTATTCCACTTCACCTTTACACATAGCTCATGACCAGATCGATTCCTCAAAAACGAAAGGTTTCGTTTCCTGTGCTGGGCAAGACAGGATCCCCCTACCATTCTCCTTGGACTCCGTGGCGGAGCTTCATGGTACGAGGAGAACTGCTCGTAGTGGTGAGGTGGGGGGCTGGATGGGGGTTGAGATCAGACGGTTGATGGATGAGGTGTGCCGCAGATCCTCGCTTCGGGGGTCTCTGAGACACGACCACCTCCAGATTCCCACCTCGGGGTTTTCCGAGTCGCCGTGACGAACGGGGATGCCTGAGGGGCGACCTTGGGACCTTAGGATAGCCACGCATAAGAGAGGTGAGGGACGGATCTAGGGAGGGAGAGGGAAGGTTGTCGACCGCATGGCATGAGGTTGAAATAGACACTGAGCTAACTCGGAAGAGGGAAGCGCTAAGCCCTTTTGGTCTAAGCAAGCGAGGAGAATGAATCACTGAAAGATGTCTCCAGGGCTCTGTTGATCGATTGGCGTCGTCTTTTTATGAACAGTGGTTAGTAGATACATGGCTGGCATGCCTGGAGGCGTTTTGAGGGCAGATTGAATCCATACAAAAGGCTTTTGCCTGTTTGGCTCGGCCCCCTTTCGAACACCTACGCATAGAACGCCACACAAGAGAGGACGGAGTGTCAATGCATTCAAAGGCGCCTACGAAAAGGCGGGTAGGTGTGCCACTTGCCTTCTCAACCTCCGTTCTAGTAGACACCCTGAGCATACTCAAGGCGTCTTTGGGGGCGTCATGGGCACAGTTGAGCAGATGGAAGTGAACGTACAAAACCAAGAGTCACTAACCCGATGGCTGCTGGGGTGAAGCCACTTGCGCACACTGGTTGCTTTTAACGCCCCTCTTCTAACTTGTCGCGTCTCACGTTGCTTCCGTCATGGTTCCGGAACCTGAGCCGGACCCTCTTGACCCCGCGTGGCGCCTGGGTAGTAGGACTTGATCGCCCCAAGGATACGGTGAGAGCAGTTCAAGCCACACGAAGTAGTGTGACCGGAGCGCTTTTCCAGAACGCTCGCCTGCGCCGGTCCAGTCAACCCGGACGTTCCAGCCTTTGGTCGAGCGGTTGATCAGTGCTGTACCAATTTCGGACCTTTTCGAAGGACCTCGTCAAGTTTGTCGTCTGCACACATGTGGGCAAATGGGAGATGGAAAATCTGATAAGACAGGTGTATTTGGTCGAATAAGGTCGACTAGAGCGTCTGGCTCAATGCCGGAGGGTATCATGTTGAATGAGGCTTCAGAGAAGCAGGGTGCGCCATAGCGTAGGACAATGAGCGGATGTGACGAGAAGCTTTTGAATTTGTGAACGCATGTTCCTAGGAACTGCAGACCGCCACCTATCATGCCATTATGCTGTGGCATACTCCTCCAGGTAAGCAACCAGCCGCTTTGCACCCTCAAGGGAGACCGCATTATCTGTAGCACAAAAATAAGTTAGCGAGGTGTGTTCAGAGTGGTCAGTATGTTCGAGCATGATCCCGTTCGGATCGGATGAGATGCGTCCAAGAAGCTTGCATGGAGTGGGGGGTACAGGACCCTTTCCGAGCGGCCTGCACATATAACATGCAGAGGTACCTGTACAATGCATCGGCGCGCATCTTGTCCTACGTCCGCCGCATTATCAGAGCAGATTATAGGGTACTTACAATTACTTGCCCGTATACCACCCACGCTGCGATGCCCCTTCAAGCCTAATAGGCCCTTCTTCTCAGCTCCCGCAAGGAAAGCCTTCTCCTTGTCAGCATCACCACCATGCACCCTAAAGCAAATGTTCATCCTGCTACGGACGCTCTTGTCCGGAACCACCCGGTACACGTCCGGATACTTGTCAAGGGCACCATAGATGAGGCGAGCCTTCTCATTAGAGATCTCCTCCTGACCGCCAATCCTCTTGATACCATAGGTATTCACTAGGCCAGCCATGACCTGGCCAGCCACCCACACGTCGAATATGGGCAGGGTGTTGTAGAGCGAGTTGTTCTTCGCGATTGTCGGATAGTCCAAGACGATGGGGCCCACCGGGAGGTTGAGCTCCCTCAACAGCTCGGGCGAGGCATGCTGAGACTGCGGTGGGAGTAGTGACTTGCGAATTATGACGATTGCGATGCCGGTATTGCCAATATTCTTCTGGGCGCCGCCAAAGATGATGGCATACTTTCGCACGTCCACTTTGCGGGAAATGAAGTTGGACGACATGTCGGCGCAAACGAGAGGGGCATCCTCTCCCTCCAGGCTCTTGGGGAAGGCTGGGAACTCGACGCCGTCCACGGTCTCGTTGTCGCAAAAGTACACAAAGGCAGGCCCTCCATTCTTTCGAGGAGTGAGATTCCATTCGCTCTCGGGAGGGATTTTGCCAAACTTTCCGTCATTGGCCTTGCGAGCATCCAGCGCGACATTGACGTGCTTGGAGCCGACCAGACGGGCAGCTTCCTCCGAGGCCTTCTTCGACCAGGAGCCGGTGACGAGATAGTCGAGCTTCAACTCCTCGTCGACCACCTTGCGCAGGCGCTTCAAGACCTCGTCCTTGTTGTCTCCCACCTCGTTTGCAATCTCTGCCCGCTTCTTCTCAACCCATACAGAGACCAGGTTGTATACCGTGGCACTGAACTCGCCGCTTCCACCGCTCTGGAGGAAGAGGATGTCGTAGTCATCGGGAATGTCGAGGAGTGTCGAGAGGGCTTGTTTGGTGTCGGCGAGGATTTCGTTAGCCTCAGGCGATCTATGGGAGATTTCGCAGAGGCCAATTCCTTTGTCCTTGTAGTTGAGGAGTACCTGGGAGGCCTTCTCTAAGACTGCGGTGGGGAGGGGTGCGGGGCCAGCTCCAAAGTAATGGACATCTGAACGGTTAACCATCTTGACTGGACAGCTCGGAAAAAGTGCCAATTCAAGCAGCTTGATGTGCAAGTGGATGGGGTTTTTTTTGTTCTTGAATTTATCAAGGGTCTTGTTCGGAGAGAGTTTGCAAAACCGCCGTGACTACGCCTTTGAATGACTCCTCTACTATAATCCTGGAGGGGCCGACATTTCACCAGCAACCCGCCCCTCCCGATTTCGGATCGAAGCCCATATTCCAGTCCGATGCGACATGTCGTAAAAAGCAATGTATAGGCGCGTGCACATTTCCTGTCGCTGCACATGATCTCTCTCCAAGCTGAAGTGAATTGCAAACAGACCGGAGTACTCTTTGCGAGTTGTCCCATCTCGTCCAATCGCAGCCCCTGCATTCTGATGACCGCCCGAAGTCGGCACAGAGCTTAGTCAGCAGGAAACTTTCAGACCTCAACACCATTTACTGAGTCGAATGGGTGCATCACCAGTTGCCTGTTCCGACAATCATGGCCATGTCACTGCGAGCCGCGAGGCTTCTGGGCCGGAGACAAATCTTGGTAAGTTGCCAATTCCCCTACGGCCTCCAAATTGCCTTGTCGTTCGGTTCTAATATCTGGGTTTTGTGCAGGCGCCACTCAGTCGACCTCTATGCGCCTCGGCCCAATTCCCGCGCAGCAGTGCTGTGCACCGGGCCTTCAGCACCTCCACGCCCTGGAGAAAGGAGGCTGCTGCCGCCGCTGATGTTTTCCCGTCCATGAAAGAGGGCCCCGCGGCCAATTTCCTCTCCGCTCTTCAGCAAAAATCGGCCAAGACCCCCCAGACACTCACTGAGAAGATTGTACAACGGTATGCTGTTGGCGTCCCCGAAGGCAAGGTCCTGCGATCCGGCGACTATGTCACACTGCAACCCCACAAGTGCATGACGCATGATAATTCATGGCCCGTCGCCCTCAAGTTCATGTCCATTGGCGCCACCAAGATCAACGACCCTTCGCAGATTGTCATGACGCTTGACCACGATGTGCAGAACAAGTCTGAGAAGAATCTGAAGAAGTACAACCAAATCGAGGAGTTTGCCAAGAGCCAGGGAGTCGTCTTCTATCCTGCTGGGCGCGGTATTGGACATCAGATCATGGTGGAAGAAGGCTACGCATGGCCAGGTACTCTTGCCGTGGCTTCGGACAGTCACTCGAACATGTATGGTGGTATTGGATGCTTGGGAACTCCGGTTGTGCGGACGGATGCCGCAAGCATCTGGGCCACTGGCAAGACTTGGTGGCAGATTCCTCCGGTCGCAAAGGTCAATCTCAGAGGAACACTGCCCAAAGGTGTGACTGGAAAAGACGTCATTGTAGCATTGGCCGGCTTGTTCAATAAGGACGAGGTATTGAACCACGCCATTGAGTTCACTGGAAGCGACGAAACACTCCGTAGCATCTCCGTTGATGACCGTCTGGCCATTGCGAACATGACGACCGAGTGGGGTGCTTTGACTGGACTGTTTCCCATCGACTCCGTTCTCCACGGCTGGTTGAGGATGAAGGCCACTGATGCAGCCATGTTTGGCGGCAAGAGCGATTACAAGGACTTGCATGAGAAGCAGTTTCTGCACAAGCGCATCGACGAGCTCTTTGTGGACACTGGAATCTCGGGGCGCCAGACGGGACCCATTTTCCAGCCTGCCCTGTCCGCTGACAAGGGAGCTGTTTATGCAAAGGAGCTGTTCCTCGACTTGTCCACGCTCTCACCCTACGTCTCTGGTCCCAACTCGGTCAAGGTCGCAACTCCACTCCCCGAGCTCGAAAGCCAGGACATCAAGATCAACAAGGCGTACCTCGTCTCTTGCACAAACTCGCGCGCGTCGGACATTGCAGCTGCTGCCAAAGTCTTCAAGGATGCCGCTGCAGCAAATGGAGGAAAGATTCCCCAAATTGCGGACAACGTCAAGTTCTACATTGCTGCTGCGTCCATTCCTGAGCAACGCGTCGCCGAAGAACAAGGCGACTGGCAGACACTCCTCGATGCGGGTGCGCAACCCCTTCCTTCTGGATGCGGTCCGTGTATCGGTCTAGGCACTGGTCTGTTGGAACCTGGAGAGGTCGGTATCAGTGCCAGCAACCGCAACTTCAAGGGCCGTATGGGCTCTCCCGATGCAAAGGCCTATCTGGCGAGCCCTGAAGTCGTAGCCGCAAGCGCCCTGTCCGGGAAGATCTCCGGACCAGGATGGTACGAGGCGCCCGCCAACTACGCTGGCGTTCGCCGCGGCGAGGGCGACGGCATCCCCGAGGAAGACCGCATGATGACCATTGAAGGACTGCTAGAGAAGGTGATTAGCCAGGCCGAGTCTATGATTGAATCGGCTGAGAAGGAGTCGTCCTCAACACCCCAGTCGGCCAATCCTTCAAACACAGATTCCGAGACTCTCACCGAAGTCCTCCCCGGCTTCCCCGAGAAGATCAGCGGCGAAATCGTCTTCTGCGACGCCGACAACATCAACACCGACGGCATCTACCCGGGCAAGTACACGTACCAGGACGACGTCTCGCGCGACAAAATGGCCGAAGTCTGCATGGAGAACTACGATCCGAGTTTCGGCTCCGTCGCCAAAGCGGGCGATATCCTCGTGTCTGGATTCAACTTTGGCTGCGGCAGCAGTCGCGAGCAGGCTGCTACGGCGATCCTGGCCAAGGGCATCCCGCTCGTGGTGGCGGGCAGCTTCGGCAACATTTTCAGCAGGAATAGCATTAACAATGCTTTGATGGGGGTGGAGGTGCCCAAGCTGGCGAAGAGGCTGCGCGAGGTGTTCGCCCCGACGCCGGCGCAGGCGAAGCAGCTTACGAGGAGGACAGGGTGGACGCTCGAGTGGGATGTGCGGCGTAGCACGGTTTCGGTGCAGGAGGGACCGGATGGGGAGAAGTGGAGTGTCAAGGTGGGAGAGCTGCCGCCGAATGTGCAGGAGATTATTGCGCTGGGTGGGTTGGAGAGCTGGGTCAAGAAGGAGATTGGTAAGGGCAAGACGTTGTAGGCGGGGAGGTGACATTTGATGGGTGGAAGAGGAAAATGTGTACATTTGCATGGGCATGGCGTTTATATGTCACGCTTTTTGGGATCGGTGGTTTGGTTTGAATCTTGTATTATACCTTGCTTTTGGCGAAATGCGTGGCGAAGCGCTGCATTGGTATACTGTAGATTGCTCATGGGGAAAGCCAGCATGGCTATAGGTATCTGCGCTCTGTTCCGTTAGAGCGAGGAGTGAGTTGTGTAGAGAGCGGGAGATGAGAAGAAATATATGATGAACTATTAAAGGAATAGGGCTTTAGAGGTGTTAAAATGCTGGTTGAATATGGCTTGGAAAAGGTATATACGTGGGATATGTTACTACTATGAACCTTTTTGCAGAAGTACGATCGGCATTACATGTCTGATACGCAAGCCGCGAAACTGGATTGTTGACAGGAAATGAAACACCTACAACTATTGAACGAAGAACTATCTCCTATATCACTGTCTATTTGTTCATCTCTGGTTATATGATCCCCGTTCACGACCGCAACCGTGCCTCTAGTCGAAAATGCCCCTGCGAGGAGAAGTTGCTGGGTAGCTACACATACCCAACAAACCCATTTCTAGACAACGAGCACTGGGAGCACAACACTCTAAAGAGCCACAAAAAGTAACACTCAATCATGACTTCGACAAACAGCTGTGGCTCTATACAACACATCAACCCTTGGAATTACTAAACAAATACCCTTCAAGGCAAACAATCTTACTCCCTTCATCACCCCCTCCACCTCTTCCAAAACCTCCACCCGACCTTCTCACTCCCCCCATCCGCCTCGGCGCCCACCCTCCTAAACCTCGCCTTCTCCACGCCCCTCCTCCTCCCCACCCACGCAAACCACACCACCAACCCCACCGCCATGAACCCCAGCACAGCGAGCGTCTGCACGGGCTCGGCAAACACGGCCCGACTCAACAAAAACAGGCTGACGCAGCAGAAAATAATGGGCGTGGTGATCCACGTCCTGTACGGCCTCTCCAACTGCGGTTCCTTGACGCGCAAGACGATGAGGCCGAGGACGGCGAGGAAATAAAACGAATAGCCCGCTACGCCGTAGAAGGTGACTAAGGTGTCGAAGCTGCCGATGGCGATGTAGATGGCGGTGAGGAGGGCGTTGAGCAGCATGGCGGAGATGGGGGTGAAGAAGAAGCCTGCGTCCGGGTCGGCGAACCAGTTTATCATTTTCTTGGAGAATGCGGATTTGGGCGCCGTCGAGGCGTTGAGCGTGTGCAGCCGGATGGCGCGGTGGGATTTGCCGAAGCCAATGTTGCCGAAGAGGGAGGGGAGGTAGCCTTCTTTGCCCGCGGCGTAGACGAGACGGCCAGAGGTGAAGGTGGTGGCGTTGAGGGCGCCGAAGCAGGATCCCGAGACGAAGAGGGCGAGGATGAGGGAGCCTATGGGGCCGAAGACTTGGGATCCAAAAGCCACGGCGACAGTGTTGGAGGACTCGATGACGGAGGCCGGGAGGACGAGAAAGTAGGATATGTTGGCAAGGAGGTAGCACATGATTACCAGCGGGAGCGACGTGTGGATCACGCGTGGGAGGTCGCGGCTGGGATTCTTGAACTCGGCCGTCACGTAGTTCACATTGTCCCAGCCATCAAACGCCCAGAGACCAGCGTAGAGGGCAACGGCCCAATTGCTGATGTTGGTGTTGGTGCCCTCGAACCAGCCCTGTTTCTTCCAGTCGTCGCTTGCGGGGCCCTTGTAGGAGAAGCCCGTTACTGCTACGACGATGCCGACGACGGTGACGCCGAGAAGGGCGATGAATTTCATGAACATGAAAACGTCGGCACTCCGGGTGCCGAGCTTGGTGGAAACGCAGTTGAGGAGGGTGACGATGACCAGGCCGACTATTGCAACGCCCTTGTCCAGCCAGACGGTGGATACTGCGGCGTCCGCTCCAACGAAGGCGCGAACAATGTATTCTCCAAAGATGATGGCAATGATGGCGGCGGATCCTGGCTTCAGGACGCACACGGCACACCAGGTGAAGAGGAAACCGGCCCATTCCCCAAAGATCTTGGACAGGTAGACCTGCGCTCCGCCATTCAGGGGAATGGCTCCTCCGAGCTCCGCGTAGCTTGCTGCACCCGTCCAAGCCAGAATGCCAGCAACCACCCATACGATGAGCGCTGCCCCTGGGGACCCAGCATTCCTGTTCACCTGCGACGGGGAGGAGAAGATTCCACTCCCTATTATCAGTCCCACTACGAGGGACAATCCATTCAGATATGTCAAGCTCTTATTCTTCTCCAACGAAGCCCCATTGAGCACATTCGAGGGGTCTAGAGCGGGATTTGACGGTGCGCCCAGCGCAGTATATCCTTGTGCCGTACTTGAGAGCGGAAACAGATTGGGCGCAAAATCAAAGGCGGACGATACGCTATAGGAGCGGTTATGCCGCGGGCGGTTGTCGTCGGCGCCATGGGCGGCCGGATTGAGCGCGGAGAGGGGGTCTTCGTCGTCAAAGGAAAGTCCTCTGGAAGACGCGGCGGCGGAGCCGGAGGATATGGAGCTTCGCCGCGAGTGAGGCGTGGAGGAGGCCAGAGAGGCTAGCTCCAGAGAGTCGCGTGCCGCTGGGGGTGGGAGGTTGGAATAGCGGCCGGCCATGAGGTTGCGGAGGTGTTGGAGGTTGAAGCTACCTGATTTTCCGTGAAGAGTGCGCCATGGGCAGCCGCGATAGCAGGGCGCTGTCCAGATTTGGTGTGCAGAACTGAGGAGTGGGTAATTGCCCCTATGTCGACTGTTTGCTGAAGGAGGGTTGCAAGAATCTGGGGTAGATAGCTACTTGGGTAATAAGAATAAGGCGGACCCCGTAACTGCGTGGTGATGTTTACAGACGGACTTGGAAGATTGTGATTGGTTTTCAGATAGCGCTAACCAGTTTCGACGATAATTACAAAATTCTATACACTGGCATGATGTAGATCCGCAAGGAAAAGTCGCTTCGCAGGACGCAAATTGAAGTGAATGATCAATCATGCAGGTGGTTTTCTGATATAGGATGTGAAGCGGATCTCAAAAGGTATTTATTTATTCAAGGTCGAGTTTTCTTTGTGCTTAGAGCCCTGGACAACATTCTTCCCCTATCGATACCAGGCTCGGTTAGCGTTCGAAGCTGCGACTCTGAAAACGTGACTTGGAAAAAGACATCAATTGTAGAACTATTCACCATTCACTCGTTAACTTTTAAGGGTTGTGTACCGTCCTGCAAAAACGCATGGGCATCATCCGGTGATGCGACGCTTCCACTTGGCCCGCGTCGGATGGCATCACGCCCTCTGTCGGCCGCCTCCACAGCGCTGCTTCTCCCACCATGCCAGGCTGCGGAAGAAGAATGTAACGGTCGATTTTCCGGCACTGGATGCAAAATGGAGGGGAAACAGTGCCTTTCAGAATGACCTTCCTGCGTCAGGAGCGCCCAAGCCGGGGGGAAAAACAGCATATATTCTTCCCATGTTTCCCTATCCCTCGGGCACCCTCCATCTCGGCCACCTCCGAGTGTACACCATCTCCGATGTCCTGGCGCGGTTCCATCAGATGCAAGGTCGCCATGTTATCCATCCCATCGGATGGGATGCTTTCGGCCTTCCCGCAGAGAATGCAGCGCTGGAGCGTGGAATCCATCCCGAGACTTGGACCCGCCAGAACATTAGCACCATGAAGAAGCAGATGGAGGCCATGGGGGGTCGGTGGGATTGGGATAGGGTAGGCTGGGTTTCCGTTGGGGTTGGCTGTGATGATTGACGTCTCGTAGGAAATCGCAACCTGTGACCCGGAATTCTACAAGCATACCCAGGTCATTTTCCTCCGGTTCTTCAAACGTGGGCTCGCCTACCAGGCAGAATCGCTGGTGAACTACGATCCCGTCGACCGTACCGTACTTGCAAATGAGCAGGTCGATGCGAACGGCTGCTCGTGGAGATCGGGCGCAAAGGTTGAGAAGAAGATGCTCAAGCAGTGGTTCCTCAAGATCAAGGAGTTTCAAGAGCCATTGCTAAAAGACCTGGATGCCCTGGCCAAGGACGGAAACTGGCCGGAAAGAGTGGTTGCCATGCAGAGGAACTGGATTGGGCGCTCTGAGGGTACGAAGCTTCGCTTTGATGTCACATCAAACGATCAAACGCAATCCATTGAGGTCTTTACGACTCGAGCCGATACACTCTTTGGCGTCCAGTACATTGCCCTGTCACTCACTCATCCCATTGTTCAAGCGGCGGCTAGGCAGGACAGTTCATTACGTGAGTTCCTCGCTGGCGCCGAACACCTTGCTCCCGACTCGAAAGCTGGCTACCTACTTCGTGGTATAACAGCACGCAATCCATTGGCCAAGGTTGCGCAAGGATTTGATGAAGAAATTCCAATTTATGTCGCTCCCTATGTTCTGGCGGACTACGGATCTGGTGCAGTCATGGGAGTACCGGGACACGACAACCGCGACCACGCGTTTTGGAGAGTGAATGCTCCCGACTCTCCTGTCCGTCATGTGGTATTCCCAGAGAAGGGCTCACCGGTAACACTCCCTGCCCCTGGAAGTGTTTCCGACAAGCCATTGCTGGAGAAGGGCTATGTCGCAGACGATATACCAGGCTTTGGCGGCCTCACGTCCGAAGAAGCCGTCGAAGCCATTCTAAGCAAGCCTGACATGGCGGCCGAGAAGAAGGAAAACTGGCGCCTGCGAGACTGGCTAATCAGTCGGCAACGATATTGGGGCACCCCTATCCCAATCATTCATTGCGGCTCGTGCGGACCTGTCCCAGTTCCCGCACAGGACCTACCGGTGCGTCTCCCAGAGCTGGATGATGCCTATTTCTTAGGAAAGACAGGCAATCCGCTCGCCGAACATCCAACCTGGAAGAAGACGACCTGTCCTAGCTGCGGATCGGCTGCCGAACGAGAAACGGACACGATGGATACCTTCATGGATTCGTCTTGGTACTTTTTCCGGTTCCTGAGCCCTCGACTTGAATCCAAACCCGTGGATCCCAAGCAAGCAGAAAAACACATGCCGGTCGACGTCTACATTGGCGGCGTCGAACACGCTATCCTACACCTTCTCTACGCCCGCTTCATCTCCAAATTCCTAGCGACTACTGAGCTGTGGCCTGCAGGCAAGAAGGTCCTGGGAGAACCCTTCAAACGCCTGGTAACCCAGGGAATGGTCCACGGCAAGACGTACTCGGACCCGGCAACGGGCCGCTTCCTCAAGCCGGACGAAGTCGACCTCAGCAAGCCCGCCAATCCCATCATCCGGGCCACCAGAGAGCCTGCCCGCGTCAGTTTTGAGAAGATGTCAAAGAGCAAGCACAACGGTGTGGACCCGGGCCAAACCATTGCAACCTACGGCGCGGACGTCACCCGCGCGCACATGCTCTTCCAAGCCCCCGTCGGCGATGTGCTCGAGTGGGACGAGACGAAAATCACCGGAGTCGAGCGCTGGCTTACGCGCGTGCTCCGGCTATCCACGGCCTTTTGGATGCCCGTGACTATTCTCGAAAGGTTCACCTCCCCCAACGACCTCGATGCTCCCCTAAACAAAATCCTCCTCCACCTTCAACAAAGCGACCTTCTCCGCATCCAACACCGCGACCTTGTCCGCATTAAGGCGGATCCGACGCTCCCCGGCGCCGAATTCATCCACACCCTTGCCCACACGGAAAGGCTGCTCTGGCACAAAACCCAGGAAACGATTGCCTCGGTTACCAAGTCCTACGCCGAAACCATCTCCCTCAATACCATTATCAGCGACCTCATGACCCTCACCAACACCATCTGGGACACGCCGCACACGTCTCGCACCGTATCGTACCTGCAGTGGTACGCCGTGTGCCACTTGCTGCGGATGTTGGCGCCGATTGCGCCCGCCACCGCCGAAGAAGCGTGGAATGTTTTGCATACCACAACGGGGAAGAAGGTGGCGGGTTCTCCTAGGCATCCGCTGAGGCACTTCGGCAGCACTGTCCGATCGATTTTCGCGTTCGGGTTCCCCAAGGCCGATCTCGAGGGTGCGAGTCGTCTCAGGTTGAAGGTACAGTGCGTGTTCGCCGTCAATGGGAAGAAGAAATTCGTAACTGGGATTCCGCCCGTGTCGGATAGGATGAGGTACTATAAGAAGGATGAGATTACGGACTTTGTGCTGCAGAAAATTGGGGAGACGGAGGAGGGGAGGGAGTGGTTGGAGGAGGGGAAAGGGAAGCTGTGGAAGTTGGCTGGGGAGACGGAGGGGGTGGTGGTGGGGAGGTCCGGGGTGGTTTTGCCAAAGGGGTGGTCGGTGGTGGTGCCGGAGAAGGGGAGGCTGATTAATGTCGTGGGCCCGGAGTGGAAGAGGTCCCGTTGGGGGGATGAGTTTGCCGATTGAATGTCTCTGTAATTGTAGCATATGTACAGTAGTCCTTGCTCATGCTGGGTTGAATCTATAGACTTGAATTCCGATTCTACGACCAGATTCCATCCTCTTACGCCCTAGCCCTTGGCCTCAACCTCAACCCCCCATCCTCCCCTTTTTCTATCCGTATCTGCTCCTCGAGGATCCTCCCCAAACTCCCCCCATCCCTCGTAATCCCTCCCCGGAACAACTCCTCAATCACCCTCCCCCTTTTCACCGTCTCCTCGACAATCCCCTCCACACTCGCCGGCTCCACCCTCCCATACCATATCCCCAAGCCCGCCAACGCATTCCCCGTCAACGACGGCGGAACATACAAAATCACGTTTCCCGCATACTTGTGGCCTCCGATATGCGATATCAATCCTACTTGTGCATCGACACCGCGCCTGTCCAGCTCCTTCTCAAACTGGGAGCGCAAAATGGGACCGAGCGTTCCACATCGCTTATCCCTGGCTGCGTGCCCGCAGATGAGGACCGTGAGGTTTTCGATTGGGATTGCGGGGGGTAAGTCTTTGGCTAGAGAGTCGTCTCGGAGGAGGGGTTTGCGTTGGGCGGGCGAGAGGGCGGAGTGGGCTGGGTGGAGGTGTCTGGCTTTTAGGTAGGCGGAGGCGAAGGCGTTGTACGAGGGTGGTGTATTGGGGATGGAGGAGATGCGCAGGAAGGAGGGGAAGAGGAGGGCTGAGGTGGTGGGGGGGATGGGGGAGGCGGGGAGGGAGGAGAGGGTCGTGAGGATGTTGTTGAAGGGCTGGGGTGGAGGTGGTGGTTAGCAAGGGATGCTCATGAGGGAGGATTGCATGGAAGGGAGTAGATTGTTTCCTATATTACGGGGGAATTTATTTTATCATTTGAAGAGAACTGCAGACATACATCGAATGCCTGCCCGCCCCTTCCGATTATCCCCTTGATTCCTCGAAGAAAATCGCCCGAATCGCTCTGCTCGTCCTCGATGCGACTGCTCCAGTCATCTTTGCCTGTACATATGACCACTTGCTCTGTATACGGCGCCATGGTATGTAGGAGTGGGGATTTTCGGTCTATATCCAGGTCTGGAGGCATGCGGGCGCAGGCGCATGTCGGGGACGGACATGAAGGGACGTGCGGTATGGATGGTGAATGGGATGTCCGGCGGAGGGCAGAGGCGGAGAAGGGACGGGAATAGTGGAAGAGGGAAGGGAGGAATCTCCGTGAGGTACACAGAGGAAAGGACATGATTTCGGCGGGAAAGGTCGTGGAGGGAGTCGTAATCGTACTTCGAGAATTATTTCTGTCCTATGAAGAGGAAAGCTTAGGCCGATGAGATGTGACGAAATCTCGGAACTCGTTCCGGGAGCTCGGACTCCTGTCCTCAGCAACATTGAATGAAGTGGCTGTCATCAAGCCCGCATCTACTGCGATTTAGAACTTGTACCATATCAGCAACTGCATGTGCCAGAACTCCGATTGGGAATGAGCTTCTGCGACAAGAATTCTGGTTAACTGGAATCGAGCGGCCCAATATATCGAGAGCACATGTGAAGAACCCCCCTCGCCCAAAACCACAGATTACATAATCCGCATCACCCATCTCAACTAGCTCGGTGACGGGAAACTCGGTCCCCCTCCATCAAACACCAACATGGCTGCACCCCGCCTCCAGTTCCTCTGGCCGATGCTATTCAGACCCCTGAAACCAAACGAAGCCATTCCTCATTTCAGACTTGACAAAGGCCATTCCCCACGTCACTTCTCCTCGTGTCCCCCTCATACCCATCCAGTTCGACAACGCTATGGACCCGCCCGGGAGCCAGAACCCCATCTCCGCGAGCAGGCCGCCCAAAACGTACAAGATACCGCAAAAGCAAATACCGACACTCAAAAGCCCCCGGTGAAAGGACCCCTAGAAGAGGAAGAGGAGGAGGAACCACCCCCAATCATCTACTCTACCCCCGATCGCCCGACGACCACCACCTCCGAAACTCTAGACGAAGCCATGCCCGTCTCCGCAGCCCCAGATCCGCCTCTCACAGGCGACTCAAAGCCCCTGGATACCGTACTGCACATGCCGAGCCCAGCCGAAGAGGAGTCGCGGAGACCGCCGCACCTGAAGACCCCGCCCTACGTCCACCACTTTGATAGTTACAGTCTGGTGAAGCAATTGACCAAAGGGGGATACGCGCCCGAGCAAGCCGTCACCATCATGAAGGCCGTGCGAGGCATACTCACCGAGAACATTGAGCTCGCACGGCAAAGCCTCGTGTCCAAGTCGAATGTCGAGAACGAGACGTATCTCTTCCGCGCCGCGTGCAGCGAGTTGCGCATCGAGGTGCAGAATAGTCGCAAGAGCGAGATGGAGAAGATGCGCACCGAGAGGAACCAGTTGCAGCACGAGGTGGATATTTTGAATCAGCGGCTGGGGCAGGAGACGGGCGCGTTGAAGGATGAGTTGAAGGGGTTGTTTGACGATAGGAAGATGGCGGTGAGGAATGAGCAGAGGGCCATGGATTCGAAGGTGGGCTTCTCACTTTTTACAAGACGATGCTGTCGTGCTAATGATGCTTCAGATTCAAGAACTAAACTACAAGATTACCGTCGCATTGAACTCGGATGCCCGCAGCGAGGTCGAGGCTCTGCGCTGGGTTCTTACGCGACGGGCGGCCATCACAATAGGCGTGTCCGCATTCATGCTGTTCCTGGCTTTGCGATACTCCACCTATGTGCACCACAACCAGCAAGAGGAGAAGAAGAAGGCTCAGAAGCGACAGCCCCCAGAGCAAGCACAGGATAACACAGCAGCCAGCCCTCCACCTGCTCCACCCAGCGGACAAGAAGCTTCAGGGGGAGAATTATTGGCCTCCACGGGTGGGGTCTCATTAGGATGAACTGCGACGAACAGCATCATGAAAACCTCTATTTTCAACACTACAACAACTACAGCTTGTGCTTCTTCTCTCCGCTCGCAATCTTCATAAACTCCTCCTGCGGCACACCCTTCATGAACCGCTCCAACCCCCCAAGCACCTCAGCCACACCCTGGCGATCCAAAACCTCCATCTCGGGCTTCCGGATCAGCGCCTTGATCTTGATCAAGCTCTCGGGATTGAGGTGGTCGCCTAACCGGTCATCCACCTCCTTGAGCACTTCCTCGAGGAACTTGGGAGAATCCTTGCTTCCAACATCAATGACCTTGTTTACGAAGCCCGTCTGCACGAGCTCTTCGCAAGTGATGCGCTTGCTCATGATGAGCGCCTCGTTGGCCTTGCTAATGCCCAGCCTGCGGACGAAGCCCACCGAGGCGTTGCCCTCTGCGACGAGGCCGAGGGAGGAGAAGGGTGTGAGCAGGAAGGCGTGGGGAGCCGCGTAGATGAAGTCGGAGAAGGCGATGAGGGCGGCGGAGAGGCCGACGGCGGGGCCGTTGAGCGCAGTCACCAGGATCTTGGGGTGCGAGTAGAAGGCGTGGGTGATGTGCAGGTTGTTGGAGACGAAGTTCTTGAGCCAGAAGCGGCGCGTGTCGTCGCCGTCGGGTTGTTGGCCGCCAATGGAGACGTCGGCGCCGCTGTGAATTCAACGATTAGCATTGCACGTCGATGTAGATTTGTTTCGGGGCATGTTGTATGACTATTGCAGACGTACGCAGAGAAGAACCGGCCCTTGCCAGTCAGGACGGTAATGTACACATCATCCCGGGCGGCAACCTCGTGCATGGCCTTTGCGAGCGCATAGTACCCGTCTCCATTCAGAGCATTCAGCTTCTTAGGCTGGTTGAGCGTGATGATGGCGACTTTGCCGCGGTACTCGACGGTGACTGCGCTGTCGGCCATGTTGTTCCTTTTCTTGTTTCACTCTACCGCAAACGAATGAATAGCGAGGGTGGAGGAGACGAGAGGAAGGTGATGAGCTTTTGGCTGGCTTTTGGGCGCGGTAATCGTCTTGCGAGGGTAATCTGATGGGACATGGGCCGAGGCAAGTCTGCACCCCGGCTTACTAGTAGAGTGGAGAGGTGGGCGCGGATATGGTCTTGGGCGTTGTGCTGACGAACGCCTTGCGCTGGTGCTGCGGATGGCATTTTCATGTGAGGATTCCCTTGTTGATGGAGGGTGCGACATTCCGGGATGACATCCTTGCGCCCATGGTCGAGCAGAACTCTTGTGCAGGGTCGGTCCTGTGAAGACGGAGGAGGGGCCGATGTCGACGACAATTGCAATGATAAGATAAGATCTCAGTTCCCGAAGGATCTCCGGGTCATCTCCATCGCATCTTGAAATGTTGAAGTCTAACAATAATCGGACGATCTCATACAAACCAATCTCCCCGCCAGCTAATAACAGCACACGCAATCCCAAAATGGGGGGCCCCAATCTCGAAATCTTCAAGGTACATCCCCTCTCCCCTTAACGCCACTCTTCTTTCGCACGCCCCGCGCATACCCTCTCACTAACATATCTCTAGTTTGGGATGTACATCCTCTTCCCCATCAGCATCATGTACTACTTCGGGACCAACCTGGACGGACGCTTCAGCGTGCCCGATTTCTGGCCCAAGGAGGGCCAGACGCACAAGATTCCGTATGAGCGCGAGGAGATCAAGAAGGAGTTGGAGAGGTTGAAGGCGAGGAATCTTGAGGCGAAGAGGAGGAGGGAGGCGGAGGAGGCGAGGGCGGCGCTGGTGCAGCAACAGGTGCAGGGGAGGGAGGGAGAACAGTAGGCCGAAGGAGGGCAGTAGTCCCGGAGGAGATGCGAAGTACACTCGGACGAGGACGCTGCGTTGAACTCATGGACTACGGACCGCCCGGGAATCTCGGCGCTCGCGAACACCGTCATTTAACCGATTGATATCATGCCTTGTGTCATTGTATTGCAAGAGTAGTCGAATAAGTTGATGCGACCGCTTCGTAGGGCAGGCGTCTCACGCGACATTGCATTTGGGCGGCGTTTGGGAATCTCACCATCGGAGGATCATATTGTACAAGAATCTATCATGTTGTACATTATATACAGTATCATACAGCTTCTTACACCGGGAGCCAATCATACAGCCACCTTACTCTTCAGTTCCGCCCACAGCTCGTCGGATATATTCCCCTTTGACCAATTCGTATACACTCCCTGGACTCCAACTACTTCCTGCACCTCATCCAGGAATCCCTTGAGCCGGATGGCCTCCTCCTCGTTGTCCAGCGTCACCTTGGTATCCTCGTTGGGGTCCCATATGATCTCGCTGTCTTCGATCTCTATTCCCAACCCTTTCGCAAGCGTTTCCGCTGCAGTGGTGGTTTCTGCCGGCTCGGTATACACCACCACTCTACCCTCCGCATCTTCCGTGACATCCAATACGCCCGCATCGGCCTCGAGTGCACTTTCCAAAACCTCGTCGACCCCTACGCCATCCTTCTTCCGGAATACGGTGCGGCCCTTCTTCTCGAACATGTACCCTACAGGCGAGACATTGCCTCCCGCATCCTTGACCAGAACCCGCAAATCTGCTAGTAATTTCAATTTCGTGTCCGTCTGGCATTCTATTACTGTCGCTACCGCCGGAGGTAGTATGGCTTCGAGCGTAATGGATTCGAGAGCGGCGCCGCTCGGTGATAGGCCTTGTCCACGGGCAATGGCAGCTTCAATGTTTGCTTTCGGAACGGCGTTCTTCTTCGCTTTTTGCAGGGCCAATGCGAGGCGTGGGTTCATCGTGGCATCAGGGCCGCCAACTAGAAATTCAAGTTAACAAAACTATGTGGTTCACTCAATTTGAGAATTCGTATGGGGTAAAACTCACTCTTCACGGCATTTGTGATGTCCTTCGTGAGGAGAGTGCGTGTCTGGCTCTTCGCCTTGTCATTCTTTCCCTTGTCGTGTTTGATCGTTGCCCATTTCGAGTGCCCTGACCACAACGGCGCAGAGCTGGAGAGGCATCGCGAGCCCCAAGGTGGGGGAGCGCACCGACTTGCGCGGAACAGCGACGTAGACAGCGAGATGACTGATTTCATCTATGGGCGACGTGAAGTATTGAGGCTTCCTAGGCCTTGTGCCTGAACTTTCGTTTTGCTTGGCAGGCGCGGAGGTGCCACAACATCTCCGCATCCATCCCACACCCCCAATCGTCCTGCCACCATCATGGCGGCGTCGCACCCGCAGCTAGACGTCAAGAAGCTGCATACACTTCCCTCCGAGCAACAGGACCTCTATTTGCTCACGTTCACTTCCGATCTCGCCCGCCATGTTGCAGCCCTCGACCCTGATGAGGTTTCGGCCCACCAGATATATGTCAAGAAGGAGCTATTTCAGGTCATAACCCTCCCTTCGCCGGCACCGACTCGAGTCATAAGGAACACACTGGGGCGTATCTTTGCAGATATATTTGGAAAAGGGGATAGGAAGCTTCTGTTCGAGTCCATCAATGAGCTGGTGGCCATCTTAAATGCGGCGGGGAAGGCGGAGAAAGATGTCAGGGCGAAGCATGCGGCTGCTCATTGTCTGGGGTCCATCTTCGAGGCGGCAGGAGATAGTGCAATTGGTCTATCCCCACTAGCGGCAACCGCGTTGCTACGGTTGATCAAAACCGCGCAGAACCACACCGGACTCAGGGGTACCATATTCAAGTCCCTTGGGAAGGTCTTTAAGGGCGTTGCAAGCTCTGCTGAAGAATCCGTCGCTAGAGACGCGTGGAAGCAGTGTCGCTCGTTCAGCGTCAACGACAAGTCTTTACTTGTGCAGGTCAATGCATGTTACTGCATGGAGCAGCTGGTTCGGCATACGCCCTACTTCGACAATTCCACCGATTTCGACAAGTTGCAAACCGCCATCTGGAAGACAATCGACAGCCACTCGTCGGCTGTCAGACACGCTGCGGCATCATGCCTGAGTGCTGCGCTCGTGAAAGCCTATTCTGAGACGGCACCTGTCGAAGCACCCCTTGCCCGGTCGAGAACGATGAAGAAAAAGGCCAAAAAGCAGACTGACCTAGAAGGCGAAGACGAAGTGATTGAGCGTCCCGAGTCTCCGGCTCCGAAAAAGTCTGCCGCTATACTCTCCTTTTCGATGGCTGCTCTGCTCACGGTGATGTCGCACCAATATTGTCGACCTGCCACCGGGAACCGTGTGAGAGCTGGAATCGCCCTTTGCTATATCAAAACCCTGCGACGTCTTGGAGAACAAGTGGTCGAGAGAAAGTACGGAGAGATTGCGCGACATTTGTTTGTCGATCTAATGAGCCATTCCACCATCGTAAACAACCGCTACCGCACGTTGAGCACGAGAAAATATGTTGCCGTCATTTTGGAAGCAGTGGTCGGCAGAGACCTACTCGGAGAGGCCGGACAGCTCAATGCGGCCAAGTTCTTGGTCAATGAGATACTGAAGGACTATCCCCAAGCGTTAAAGGAGAGGCCCGAGCCGACCAAGCAAACTCTCATAGGCGCACTGAGCGCACTCTCTGCCCTCTTCGAGAGCCTGGGCTCGGCTGCCAACGTCATTGCAGACAGTTGTAGAGATGGCCTACTCCAGGTTCTGCAGCACCCGAGTTACAGTGTCCAAGTTTACGCTTCGGCATGTCTGCGATCCTTCGTGCTTGCATGCCCTCTTCAGCTCCTACCTTCAGTTACCATATGCACGAATAGTGTCAACCGTGAATTAGGTCAATTAGGCGGTCCGCGTCAGTCACCCAGGAAATGTGTAGGCCTTGCCAATGGCCTCTCCGCCATTCTAAGCACTTCGACTGAACAGCCCCTGCATGGCTCCGTGGATGTCAATTCCCGTGTCCTCTCGCAAGCCACCTCTCTACTCAAATCTGCTAGCAATTCGGACTTGCGCATATCGTCCACCCAGATCCAGGTCGCATGGATCTTGATAGGGGGTCTCATGACTTTGGGCCCCAACTTCGTTAAGATCCATCTCTCTCAGCTACTACTTCTTTGGAAGAACGCCTTGCCCAAACCCCTCAACAAGGACAACATGGTGCAGCGAAATATGTTGGAGCTTAGCTTCCTGGCACATGTGCGGGAATGCGCCTTGGGCTCGATCTTGACCTTCCTCGAATTCAACAGCCGGTTATTGACGTTGGATGTAACGAAGAGATTGGCTGCTATGCTGCAAAACACGACCATGTTTCTCAACACGTTGCCCGGAAAGAAGACAACAGACGACGTCTCCCAGCGACTTTCGCCTGCTCTGCAACTGCACGACTTTGACGTGATGGTACGGCGAAGGGTTCTTCAATGTTATACGAAGCTCGTGGACCTGAAGCCAGCTGGGAGTGCAGAAGTCTTGCAGCAAACCAACCTGCTCCCTTTTGCAGTCTCATCCTTCGCCGATCCCGATATCTACGCCCCAAGCTCACTGAGCACGGCCATTGCCAGTTCTGCGGGAAACTTTGAGAGCATATGGGATTCGGCCGATAATCATGGCTTTGGCGTGACTGGACTTGTGCAAGGCTATGATATTCAATCGCTACCGGGAGAGCATGATTCTGCAGTCGCCCGTCACTGGGTTTCTAGAACTGGGTCAGAGGCCCTTATAGACCGTACAGTGAGTTCTGACATTTCCAAGAGTGCTTACTCTTCATTAATATTCAACAGCTACTGACACCTATATGTGGTGCACGTGAGCACGATCCGATTACATTGTATGTTGGCACGTCTAGCAGTATCCACGGGCTGCCACACCCTCCCGCGACTGAAGTGGTCAATTCTGCCCTGCAGCTATTCGCAATCTGCCTGCCACTTCAGACACCAAAGATACAGGAGAGCATCCTCGAGCAAATGACATCTTTCCTTGCAGCAGGCAGCTTGCAGCGAGACGTGCACAGGAAATCGGCCATGATGGTGAACATTGCCTATGCGCTCCTATCCGCCTTGAAAGTGGCAGTCAAGGAAACGAGATGCGCACCTGGCGACCTCAAAAGCTCTGCTGTCGAAAAGGTCATACTGGAGCTTTTGCATGTGAGTCGACTAGCCTATACAACCCGAGAAATTCCACTGACTTGTCTAGTTGTTCATCGTACTTCCGGACCCGTATGTGCGAAACATCGCCGGTGAGGCACTTGGTCGTCTGTGCAGCAGTTCTGGAAACTCGTTCACCAATACAGAAGTCAAATATCTCGTTGACCAAATCGTCGCAAATCGAGAACCGAATGCACGCTCTGGGTACGCCGTCGCCCTTGGTAGTATCCATTCTCAATTGGGAGGGATGGCTGCAGGTTACCACATGCAAAACATCTTGGGCATCTTAATGTCTCTAGGGAACGATCCACACCCCGTGGTACACTTCTGGGCTCTGGATGCTCTTTCACGAGTGGCAGATTCTGCCGGGTTGGCGTTCTCAACCTACGTGTCAAGCACGCTAGGCATGCTTGCTCAACTGTACGCCGCGGATACGCACAATCAAGAGTCGGCTTCGTTGGCATCATCAAACCTCGAGGTCGACCTGCCTTCTCCGGCTGTCATAGCTCGTTGCATCGACAGCACAATCAATGTCCTGGGACCTGACCTTCAAGATGCAGCCAAGGCGAGAGATATGATCATGACTCTCATAGGCCTCTTCAAGACCGAATCTGATGACTTGGTCATCATCGAGAATCTAATGTGCCAAGAACACCTCGCGTTGTATGCTCCGGGTCATATGGAGTTTATCGTGTACGTCAAGTACCTCCAAGGTCTGTTGGATAGTAGCTCTACAAAGCTGCGCGACATGGCAATCGGAGGTCTGCACAATCTGATGCGACGAGACACGGAAGAAGTGATTCGAGCGGCCAACCCTGGGCTGGATGAGCAGCTGTGGCATGTCTTGGAGAAGATCCCCGAACATGAAGTCGCTCGCGAGATATTCCGAAACTGGTTGCATCAAACTGGGCTCGTCGACACTGGTGCATGGGTGCAACGTATTCAGACGATACTCACAAAGACGAAGCGGGTCGTAGAAGCGAATGCAAAGGTTGACGAGAAGCCAAAAGCAAGTGTGCCCGAGATTCAAGATGAAGAGGTTGCTGGTTTCGCGGCGACTTCCAACGCAGCTACGGGCGATGCCGGCGAGGGCACTCAGGCGAGCCAGGAGTTACTCAGGTGGCAAGTGAGGACGTTCGCGCTCGATTGTCTGAGCGACCTCCTCGCCATGGTGAGCAAAGAGGCCGCTTACCGTGACGAGGCACCTTGCGTGCTCGCGCTCCAGGCTAGGGTTGCAGATGTAGTTCGCATCGCATTCTCTGCCTCCACTGCAGGCGTGGTGCAGCTTCGGATACGTGGTTTGAAGATTATTGATCAGGTTCTCAAGGTATGTGTTTCTCGATTGCAGTATGCTTGTATTCGTGGTGCTGAGTATCTCCCAGCTGTTTGGAAAGACTCCAGATCCTGATTTTGCGGAGGCCACCCTGCTCGAGCAATATCAAGCCCAGATAGGATCTGCTCTCACTCCGGCGTTTGCGGCGGACTCGTCACCAGAGCTTGCTGCAGAAGCTGTCAATGTCTGTGCCACATTCATTGCTACCGGAATCGTCACCGATGTGGACCGCATGGGCCGCATACTGAAGCTGCTCGTGTCAGCACTGCAGAACTTTTCAAGTGCGTTGTTCACTCTGGTATCGAGTATCAAGCTAATTGTGAAAAGGTGAAACAGAGACTGCGGCCATTGGTGATCTAAAGGGCCTGAGTTCCAACGCGCAAGTCATGGTGAAAATGGCAGTGTTTTCAGCGTGGGCTGAACTGCAAATTGCCAGTGCTGAACAGACGTACCTGGTTGATGTCCTCAAGCCGTACATCGCGAAGCTCACCCCGCTGTGGCTTTCGTCTCTACGCGAATACGCCCGTCTTCGTTTTGAGCCCGACATCTCTTCCATGGGATCAGCATCTCTGTCTGGCAGCCTTGACACAATCTACGCCGCCCTAAACAGAGAAACTTTGCTAAAGGTAAGAGTGATGCAAGATTAGGAAGTGCTTCCATTAACCAGTTGCAGTTTTATCAAGAGTCCTGGCTTAATCTGGTAGACGCTATTGCAAGCCTCATCGACGAGGACAGTGAATTTGTGTTCGACGCTCTCGATGGGAAAACGGAGTTATCAACCCCCACGACGAAGGCCAAGGCAGACGATAGCATCAACTACCGCGACGAACCTGTCGCGTTCTTTTTCGTGCTTTTTGGCCTGGCATTCGAAGCACTAGCGGGCCGACCTGGAGACCTACAGGCCTCTAAGGAACAGATTTTGGAAATCCTCCAAGCTCTCAAGAAGATATTGCGTCCATCCGTCTCAGGTCATGCTATATATCAGGAAGTGGTCTTCTCCGAAACCATGGACATGCTGGATAGACTCGTCTTAACGGAAGGCTTGACTGTGCAGTCTGTTATCGTGGAGATTGCCAGGAATCTCTGCTTAGGCCACCCTTCGGCGAGGAGAGGCCCAAGCACGTCCAATGGAGATGATCACCTTTCCGAGGACATTGAGCAGCTATTCGAGCTCACTAAGATTATGGTCTTAGTGTTAACAGGTCTACTGCCTCATCTCGGGGATAGCGGCAAGGCAGAGGTTCGCCAACAGCTCAACGAGGAATCAGTGGCTCTGTTGATCACGGCTCTATCCGCTCTTGTCGATGCGTCGGAAGTCTTCCCTTCCATTATCAAGACAGATCTTCAGGCATGCATACTTCACATCTTTGCCACTATTTTGGGAACTGGTGCTTGTCAAGCAGCCGTCGTTCCACAATCGCTACCCATACTTAAACGTTTTGTTACAAGCATATCCGCTCAGTCCACATCCCGTTCCGATTCAGGCGACCAACTCCGCGCTACTCTCAATCGTTGCATCTCTATCTTGAAGCGTGCGCAGGCACGTGAATTCGAAGCTGCACTTGCGTGCGAGAAGAACACTGTCCTGGCCCTCACCATCCTCATCTCCTCAACAACCAATATGTTCGAGCCAAACGATCCGGTTCTCAAACGTTTTGTAGACGAGCTGTTCGATTGTCTGGGTAATCGCATGACGAGTAAAGTAGCCGCTGGATGCTGCCGCTCTCTTCTCCTGCTGCCGAAGAAGGGAGCGGTGGAGATGGCACTGGCTGCGCAGATACTACCTCAGATTCTATCATTCCTGGCTAACCCGGAGTATGTCGAAGGTCTCGACGAGACACGTTCGCTTCTGGCGGGAGCCCTTGCGGCCTTTGTAGGCACGCTTACTACCCCTGAGCAGAAGCACACCGCAGCCAAGATCATCATCCCGGCGTTGTTGGCGCGGGCGGCGAAGGAGCCGGATGCCACGGGCGAGACTGCGGCAAGGCTGCTTGAGTTGGCTGGCGCGGATCACGAGGGGTTCAAGGTCGTGGTAGCAGGGTTGAGCACCGAGCAGAGGGTGTTTATGGAGAGTGTGCTCAAGAGCGGGTCTGGGGTCAAGGCCAAGAGGGTGCAGAGTGAGGAGAGTGAGGAGCCTAGTATTGCGCTGAAGATGGACTTTGGAAGATAGATGGAGTTTTAATGGAAGCGAGACTTGACGTTGATGAACAATTAGCTGTAGGTCTTGCGGCGTGGTATTATGTTCTGTCCTCACATGGCGATTGTACAGTGTCTCTTTGGGCAGCGGTAGCTCATGTTAGGTTGTTGGTCTTGATTGAACTGTGCCGTGTGCCACACCTTCCGTTCACTCGGCTTCACCTCGCCTCGCGGTTTCATGCAGTGGATCTTGGCCAGACCCTCGAGACACTTCGTTCTCGCCACGAAACTCCTTTTCACCCGTCAGACGCACTGTCTGTCTAGATAGGAGACCAAGACCCCAATTTTCTCCATCCGCACGGCCCCGGAAACAAAGGTCGAGCCACTCACACTGTCGCAGCCCATCCACAATCGACTTAATAAGCTCGTCCCAATCTTCCTAATCTCCCTCTTGCCAGCCTACACAGGCGTTCCAACGTACGTCCAAGCGATAGTGAGTGGCCCAACGCTTCAGGTCAAAGCCTAGATTCAGCCACACCACCTTGTCCATGAATTCGGCGTATTTCCACCCTTCTTCTAACGTCACCTTCCTTATGGTTCGACGGTTAGTTCGCCCCTTTCTACTAAACTGATAGCAGGGACGATTGTGTCTGTAAGCAATACAAGTACAGTTCGTTACACTCACTTATTTTTTGTGAGCCATTGATCGGCATCAAGACTCAAGATCACTGCGGCGTAGAGAATTTATGGGCAATTGCGAGTATGTCTGGCCAAGTAGATCCCCGGCGCTGATTCTTGCAAAATCAATGCTCATGACTCTACAGATGTGCTCGTAGAGTATGAGTGTTGCAGAGATGAAGTACCACTGAACGGACATGGTCTAAACTCTGAAGTTGAGGCAGAGTAGTTCGGCAAGAAGACAGAATATTTGTATCAGGAAGAGAGCGATGACTTCAGTAGACCATTAAATGTGGTTTAAAAGATACAATGCATCGCCCGTTAGAAATCTTTTGTCAGCGCAAATCAACAACTACTCTAGAGTTAAATAGGACTGAGACTGCGAATAGAACGAGATGGAGCTATCTGCAGTCCAGGTGAAGATATATGCAACGGTGCCAGTTTAGTAACAGAATAAGGGTGACACCCTTTAAGCCTCACATGGTATATCCCTCCTAGCAAATAGAGCATCGGCAAAAGACTCAGGGTTGTCTCCATTCTCCTCATTTTCTAGGCTACTGCGAGTAAAGAGACTTAGAAGTTGTATTTCTCACTTGGCTAACCAATCTTTGTTAGGTTGTTGTCCTCACTTCAGATAGATGACACTCATCCCGTCAGTCGAGAGTGTGCATGCGCCTGCACCCAGCTGCTCGGATATTCCGCTGCCGAGCGCTGCATTTGGCCAGCCATCACACCAATACGAACACTAGGTCCTGTCGGCGTGTACACGCCCGTTAGAACACAATTATAATTGGAGCATAGTTGCGAAACGTGGAGTGTACAACTTCGGGGAAGGATTGAGGCTGTGAAGATAAGGCGAGGTAACCGCCTGGGGGAAAATGCCTCATACAAACGGTCAACTCCCAAACTCTGCTTGTTTACATTATCCAGTGCAGTGCAACAACCCGCATTTTCTTCATATCTCGGAAGCTCGATTTATTCTTGAATCTAGCAGAAAGTCTTTGAATTAGTTTGGCTTCGCCAAACATGTGGTTACCACCGAGGAACTTTATTACTTTACACTGTGAGATCAAGCCAGCTCAACAACTAGCTTATATTCTTATAGTGCTCAGATGCATACATCATCATCTTTGGTATTCTTGGGATAGTGATACTATACCCGTTCGGTAACCTCACCGCGATTGATGCATATTTTATGGGCGTCAGCGCATCAACTGAGTCCGGCTTGAATACGTGGGGATTACTGCTCCGCTGTCAACGCATCAAGTGCTGATGGGTGAAAAGTGTTGATGTAAAAGCCATGAAAACGTACCAGCAGCTCTTTCTCTATTTTGCCCCCCTGTTGACGAATCTGGGGTTCATAAACATGGGAGTCATCTTAGTGCGACTTCGGTGGTTCCGACAGCGTTTTAAGGGACTAGGTAAGTGGAGGGTGTACTGATTGATGACGCTGAAGTTTAACACCTCGGCAGAAGAGAAGAAAGCTGTCACTTCCAAGCTGATTGCTGCGTCTTCTGGCAACAGCGATTTACCTGCTACTTCCCCGTCCTCATTGGATTCGAAAAGCGGCCAGTAAGCACAGCGCTTGCTATGAAGTTGTTCGTTGGACTGATCTTGGTAGGCGCGCTATCAACACCAATGATGAGAGAAAGTCCACGACCCCCGTGCCAGTGACAAACAGCAACCCCGGAAACCCCCATATTACCTTCGCTCCTGAGCCATACCGACCTACGGGACGGGATGATCTTGCAAGTGATGAAGAAGATGGAATTCAAATCAAGCCCGTCTCTTCGGCAGGCGAAGGTTATCATTCTCGACGTCGGCGCAAGTCTGACACCAGAAGCATGAGTCGGGTGGCTTCGGTCGACCGGGCTGTGTCATCAGTATTCGTGCTGGGAAGCACAGCGAGTCGCGCAAGCCATGAGAAAATCGCAGCCCCGGAACCAATTGATCTTGTTTCACTAACCAGTGAGGAACTTGGAGGAACTGAGTACAATGCACTGCGCGTTCTGCTGAAGTTGACATGCGGTATGCATCCGACATCGATCACTTGTATCACAACTGATAGGCATGGTAGGCTACTTTTTCGGACTTCATTTATTCGGGGTTCTATGCTTGCTGCCGTGGATTCATACTGCAAACCCAAAATACAAGGAATATCTTGCTTCTCAGGGGCAAGATATAACATGGTGGTACGTTCAGCTAATTAAGCTCTATCAACTCAAAGGACCTGACCTTACTTTGCCCTAGGGCATTTTACTCGGCTCAAACAATGGTTAACAATCTCGGCCTCACGCTCACCCCCGATAGCATGACCAGCTTCCGCGACGCAACTTGGCCTATGCTCGTCATGTCCTTTCTCGCTTTCGCCGGAAACACTTTCTACCCCGTCTTCCTGCGTCTCGTCATTTGGATCACATACAAGCTCTCCCCCGCCACCTCGACACTTAAGGAAACGCTTCGCTTTCTCCTTGATCATCCAAGGCGATGCTACACCCTGCTGTTCCCGAGCACAACTACTTGGGCTCTTGCTACAATCCTAGTAACCCTTAACTTTATTGACGTTCTTCTCATCATCACCCTCGATCTTGACAATCCGGAACTTACAGCTCTCTCTCCGGGCCCGCGCATCCTAGCTGCAATCTTCCAGGCTGCATCGTCTCGTCACACGGGAACAGCGACTTTCAATATTGCCAACGTCAATCCAGCCGTCCAGCTTAGTCTGCTGGTTATGATGTACATTTCGGTCTTCCCTATAGCTATGAGCATCCGTATGAGCGGCACTTATGAAGAGAGATCTGTTGGTATTTACGGAGCAGAGGATACGATCGATGAGAGACGGGGAAGTAAGACATACTTGATCAGTCTGATGAGAAATCAGCTCAGTTTTGATCTATGGTATATCTTCCTGGGCGTGTTCTGCATCTGCATTGCGGAGAGTAAGAGAATCATGAGTAGGGAGGACTGGGTCAGTCTCACCGTTCTTGCTCCACTCTAACTTGGACTCACAAATAATCTAGGCATTCTCTATTTTCTCCATCCTCTTCGAAGTTGTTTCTGCTTACGCAAATGTCGGCTTATCTCTGGGCTACCCAACGAACCTGACCTCTTTGAGCGGCCATTTCTCTACTTTCAGCAAAGTCGTCATATGCTTTACCATGATTCGTGGTAGGCATCGTGGATTACCGTATGCCCTCGATCGTGCCGTCACTCTGCCGATCGACCGGCTGGCCGAGCGTGATGAGGAGACCGACCTGGGGAAGCAAGCGAAGGGGGCGTGGAAGGCGCAGGGGAGGAAGATGGTGAAGGCCTACACGCAATGACCCATGGAGGCGTGCTCGATTAAGCAGAGGAAAAGAGGGCTTAAGCAAACAGCACCAAGACGTGGCGTATGAATAGAGTTTTATTCAGCTACAACACTGGAAAGGATATCATGAAATCAAGATTAATCCACTACTGCTCATTGACCAGCACATAACGGTACCTCGCCTTGCCCTCCTCCATGTCAACAATAGCCTGGTTTGCATCCTTCATGGGCCTCTCCTGAACCCAAGGCTTGACCTGTTTCCGCGCAGCAAGGTCGAACATTTCGCGAATCTCGCTAGGTGAGCCGATCAAGGAACCACCAATGTTGACTCCTGTCCGAATCAAGGACCTAGCAGGCACTGATAATGGCCCATCCTCGGGAACGCCGAGCTGGATCAAAGTGCCACCGACCCTGAGGAGAGAAAGGTAATCGGAGATGGGCATTTTCGACGAGGACGCAGAGGAAACCAGCAGGTCGACAGAGCGCGAGTTCTCCTTAACCCAGTTCTCCTCGTCGTTCGTGGCAACATACTTGTCAGCACCCAGCTTCAAAGCGTCGTCCTTCTTGTTGGAATTGCGACCGATTACAACGATGTAGTCCGCACCGAGAGCCTTTGCCCAGAGCAGAGCAAAGTGACCCAAACCTCCAAGTCCAATGATGCCGACCCGCTTTCCAGGACCGCATCCGTTGTTCTTGAGGGGCACGTAAGTAGTGGCTCCTGCACAAAGCATAGGTGCCGCCAGGTGGCTTGGAATCTCATCCGGAATCTTGATAACAAATCGAGACGGAGCGCGGTTGTAGGTGGCATATCCGCCGTAGGATTTGCCGCCATTGGGGTATTTGCCGTTGTAAGTCCCGATCATGCCCTTTACGCAGTACTGCTCGTTCCCATTCTTGCACTCATCGCACGCGCCACAGGAGCCGGACTGAGCGCCTACCCCGACGCGGTCTCCAACTTGAATACCGCCTTCCGCCTTGGAGCCCACACGGACAGCTATGCCGACGATCTCATGGCCGACGCAGCAAGGGTACAAAGTGGGTCCCTGAAACACTGTTAGATGGGAGGTGTCTCTACAAGGAGAAGGGAATGCGGCATACCCATCCGCTTCGCAAGGTATGAAGATCCGAACCGCAGATGCCGCAGTGAGTGACCTTGATGTCGATGTCGGTCTCTTCCCAGGGCTTCGGCTCGAACTCTCCCCAAACCATCTTTCCGTTGGCCGAATCGCTGTCGAGGCCCAACCACCCTTCGAATTTGTAATCTTGGGAACCCATCGTATGTCTTGAACAGAGAAGTCAGGGTATTATAAGAAAAAAGGAAAAAGGAGTTGAGGGTGAGATGCAAGGTCTAAGCAGAGGGTATCAAGACCGCGGAATGCGAAGGAATTTGATGCAAGACAGTGAAGGAGAAAAATCGGACTTATAAACATCTATCAAGAAGGCATAAGTCTTCTACCTGAGCATACCCACTTGCGTCACTCATGGCGGATTTCTAATCTCGACATCGCCCAAGGTCGGCGGATGGGGCCGCTAGTGTCTTCTACAGTCGCTAAAGATGTAAACCCTTGTAGGTCGTTTAAAAATTGATCGGAGTTAACCACAGCAACGACAGTCGGAGACTGAATCTGTGATGGAAGTAGAGACATTCCATTGCGCTCAATGAGTGTGATAGGGGGCATGGAAGTGTGAAATTAATCGTACTGTGATAAGTGGGGCAACATCTCTGGAATACTGAACACTTGCCCTCAGTCACCCTCACTTAATCTTTATGTTCTCAATCCAGAGATAGGGAAATAGGGTCAAATCGGACATTACATCCTGGTGTCGATTCCGATGGTTGAAATTATGGCAGCTAGGCGACATACCGAGGCAGCGACGACGGCCATAGTAATCAACGACGCTGGAGAAGGGACGGAGGACATGGAGTTCGACAGGACTGATGCTCGTGTTTCGGAGATAAACGGCGAATGGCGGTGATGCGATCGTAAGAGAGGTAAAGACGATTTTTCGCCGGGCTACCCGCACTTATTATTCGTCTCGAAAATATTTTCCGATGCCATGGCGCCACACTGTGGCTGTTGTCGCATCATGCATCCGATTGATCTTTCGATGAATGTCAACTCTGATTGCCACCTGGTCAACGAAAAAAGTGTTGCTCGATCTTATTAACAGTTATCATAACCTCGAAGTACCAGGCGAATAGTCTATCAAAGGAGCACCGTAGTAGATGTACGCAGATGTACGCAGGACCGTAGTTCGGATTGTACATTCGGCCGCTACTACTCTGTACGAGGCCTAAGTAAATGTACGTCAGGCCGTGGTCGCGTTGTGGATTTGTACGACACCACTCCATGCCTCTACCAGTGGATGGTCCGTTGTGGTTGGCGTTGCTGATTCCTCGTTAGCTGAGGTGCGCTTGGAGGATTCACAACCATCACCAAGACGACGAGCGGCGAAGCTGCATAGTAACGAGCGGGAGCATCCTGCGTCCTTTGCGCAATACTCCTAAGCTCATGGTGAAGAGGGGGAATCTCGCGCAGGTTTCCTGCGAACATAGATGGTTGGCTCAGGGCCACCGAATTCCCACGGCGCCACCTCCTAGAGGAAGCAGTCAGTCAATGCGGTCATTAAGGCGCTTTCTGAAGTCCTCAGTACTTTTTGCTCGTGTTCCACAGAGAACAGAGAAGTAATACGGTGAGAGGCCGTGGTCCTCCATCGCGAGCGTAGTCAGAGTTCCTCGTAATCAAAGTAATCCTGGAAGTTGTTAAACACCCTGGGGCAAGGACGTGTCACAGTTTGCGAAGCGATGATATTTCTTGAATCGTAGTTTCTGATTTCGTCAATGTTCGCAGGCAGACTATCTGTTTAACTGGGCGGCTTGTACCGTTTTACCAATCCTATTCCTGGAGGCTCGAGTAGACAATTGAAAAGGCAGCGGAGCCGCCCGGATGCGCCACAGCGACAGGCTGACGGCTCTACTGCGCCCCCAACAGAGGAAATATCCCAACGGGGAGATTTCTAGCGGATATTTCGTATTTCCACGACTACATGACGGATTTTCGTCTACATGCTCGCGTACCTGCTGTAGTGTGCAGTCTGGGCATTCTGGGCAGCGTCATCCTCCTCCCTACGCTCCATGTCAATTGGTAGGTTCCACACAACAGCATTATGCAGTGGAAAGGGGGGTCGGGTAGTTTAAGGGACAAAGTTCGGGGTCCATTTCTTTCACCTCTGATAGCTGGAATATATAATTCGACGACAGTGACGGCACAAACAGCCTTGTCCACTAGACCCCTCTGGAAGAGCGACTTTCAACCATTCCCTCCTTTACAATCATCTCAGAGATCAACATCTGTATACAATCGTTCTTTCATTCCTTCAGTCTGTCTCTACTTATTTCTACCTCCTTCTCTTGCCACCACCATGCCGTCTCGTTCCCATTCACTCAGCCTCGTCTCACTCTCCATGGCCTCACTCCTCTCAGTCTTTGGAACGGCCAAAGCTCAATACAACACCCAGCGGCAAGACGTCACCACCATGGCCAACTTCTTCAACCAGAAAGAATGTGCCCAAACCTGTTTCGTTAGAACTGGCTTCTGTCCCTTGGACAATCTCGGCCGCATACTGGGGTGCGCACAATACGACTGCGGGTCCAAATATTTCGCGATCAACGATTGTTACTGTAGGGCAGACCTCCAACAAGCTGCTCACTCGCATCTCACATCCTGTATACGCAACTATTGCACGGTGGGCGATGCGGCTATCGACGCTGTTACTGCGGGGAGCATCTACGACCAATACTGCGGGGGATTGGGATATGTGCCGCCAGCTCCAGCTCCGGCTCAGGCGGTACCAACAGCAACAGCAACAGCACAGGGCCCTGGTGTCCAGGCTCCTCCGGGGGCAACACGAGCACAACCAGCGGGGCCAGGTGTAGCTACATTACCTACATCCACATCAACGAGTGCTGCAGGGAAAGGCTCCTCGAAAGACTTTGATAATTGGTCAACCCCAAAGAAGCTGGGTGTAATACTGGGAGCTATCGCTGGTTTCGCTATCTTATGCTCCATAATATCGCTCTTTCGCAAACCTGAGCCAGTGGTGGAAGTTGTACGACGCCCAGGTTGGGTTTTGCAAAGGGTTTGGGTATGAAGAAAGGGCTGCGACTTATGTCAGGAGTTGGTTATGTTTTACGTCGACATGTTTTACTTAGATTGGCTTCTACCACGGATTGAAGCTGCTGCTTCTCTTATCTCTTGTATGAACTCTGCTACACGGAATACTGGGCGTCATCGTAGATGATGTATGAGAGAAATGTCGAGACCTGATCTACCCACAACAAGTGTTGGTTCACTCACCGTCTATCCATGCATGCTTACGCTACATTACAAGGCATTCGACCAATCCTGCCAAAATGGACCGACATGAATATGACCTATTCAAAATAAATTTTCCAGCCCAATATACCCAAACGACCCTAATCTTCTCAATCAAATAATCCCACCCACCTACGCCGCCAACACAAAATCCCAAACCTGCACCTTCCTCTCCCCAAACGCCCCCCCCTGCCTCACAAACAAACTCAACACCCCCCGCCTCTCCAACCTCTCATAATCCACCCCGGGCTCCCCCGCCATATTCGCAATCGTGCCCAGCAACTCCCAATCCCTATAATCCTGCCCCGCCGTAGCCGCCCAAACAGTCACTGTGCTCTTGGGCGCATCGGGAAGGATGGCGAGAACGTTGTCGCCCCATGCTGCAATCTTCCCTCTGTAGGAGAGATACGGCGGAGTGGAAATGCCCACGTTAATGGCGCGTTTGGAAAAAGCGCCCGACGAGCCGGGCGTGCGCAAGTAGTGGTAAAACCTGGCCGGCCCGCCTGCACTCCTGTCCCGCATGAGGGCGTGGAACCTCCCCTCGTCGTCCGCACATTGCGCCTCCTGGTTCATGATCTCGCTGTTCTGCGGGATGGAGTAGACTTTGACACCCGGGGTGGTGGGGACGATGGGCTTCGCGACCGGCTGGCCCGACGAGGCTCTCCACGTGCGGCCGTCGTCATCGGTGTAGGCAAAGTAGAAGTCGTGGTTGGTGCTTGCGTCCGGGGTTTCGCGGACCGTCCAGCTGACGAAGACGGTGTGACCCTCGGGTCCGGGTGTGGCGGTTAGGCCGTTGATGTAGGCGTTGTTGTCTTGTCCTTGGAGGTACTTCCCCACGGGGCTCCATTGCCCCGTGGAGGAGGAGTAGCGGTGCATGTAGCTGTCTCCGGCGCCGGATTTGCCGATGCGGAATTCCATGAGCATGTCGCCGTTTGGTAGGCGCTCGAATCTGGGGTATGTGAGTGGGGTCCAGGGGCCGGTGGATCCGGGGAGAGAGTGCATGATGGTGCCTCCGAAGGTGGATTGAGTCCAGGAAGAGGGGAGCGTCGTGGCTATTCCGGTTGTTGAGGCGCGGTAGTTTAGGGGTACGTCCTATATCGCTTTTGTTAGGAATCATCTGTCTTGTTGTACTGACATGCAGTGAGGCTGGCCGAGCGAGGACTTACATGGTGATCAAAACTCAAGTGGATCTTCCCGTCGCCGCTTATTCCCATACTAATGGTATTATGCTCATCCAAAGTCTTTTGCTCGTAATCCGTGAACGCGAAATACTGCCACTCGCCCACCGTGGGACTCACTCGCCTCCGTCCCAGATTCACATAGTGGTTCCCATAGCCTTTAGGACTGGTGCTGTAGACCGCAACATATTGATGGTCATTGAACGTGGCCAGCGCGTGCTGCTGGAAAGCAAGGCCGTTCAGGCGTGCGGAGCCTTGCGGGTCGTTGGTGATGTTCCAGTATCTAGTCGACGTGACTGAGATGCAAGCTGCCAGAGATGTGAGGTGGGAAAGAATGGCGAACAGCCATATTGATTGAGCCATGACTTAGTGACGAGCACCATAAAGCATCAAAGTCTCACGGAGCCGCACATTGTTGCAGGCGTTGATATACCTGGGGTTTGCATGGCGAACACGCGTCGCTCGAGAGTGTTACCCCGGATTTCATCCACATTGTAGGGGCCTTAAATCGACCTGTAATATGCGAATTCCACCAGTAATAGGCCAATGCAGACTTTGGTTCAGATTGACGGGTAAAATAGTCTTAGCGTGATATGTCGATATTAAATCCGGGGTATAGCTAAGGCTTCTACACTTCACTGTTCTTAAGAAAATCTGCGAGTAGCTGTAACACTCAGTTTTCAAGTCGCATCTCGATGTTAGCGACATAACAGCGATCCGGATAATAGTCGAATCGAGTGTCTTTGTTGGCATGCACCTCAGCTAATCGATAGTCAGAGGCGTCATGACATAATAGAACAAGGGGTAAAGTTGGACATGAATACAAAGCCAATGTCGGACCCAAAGCCTCATTAAGAGCCAGATCAAGCGCCCACTGTTGGCGAACCAAGATAGCCACCTCACGCCAGCAAATTTCATCATGAGCATGCGAGTAACCCTTTTGAGGCCACATGACAGTGCCATATTCAGAAATTATGCATTAGAACATCAAGATATGTTAATGGCTGAAGTCGGAAGAACTTTGAATAAGGATGGAATTTTACTGAGGAGTTTCACGACCATGCATGCAGCATGCAAGTGCACCTTAACTCCCTCAACACCTAGTGTAGCAAAAGTGGCAGAGCAATTTCACGGGGCACAGCGCCATCCATCCGCTCCCTTGAACTCTGCCCTGCTCGCCCTCGCCATTCGCGCCCTCGTAGCACAGCATTTGATAGCTGCGAATTCACCGTCGCTCTCCTCGCTGCCTGCAGACTCGGAGTCGGAATCAAGGTGACAGTACGTGAACAATTCGTCAGGTATGCCAGCGTTCTTTCTTCTTCGGGTGATTCCGTGAAGCTTGGTTTTGTGATCGTCCCCTAGTGTAGCTACGATGTCTTCTTTGTCTAACGAATGCGACGATGACGGAGGAGTGGGCAGGGCGGAACGACAACCCTTGGGTTGTGAGAGTTCAATTTGATCCTCGCACATTGACCACGAAGGTGTCGACGGGTGCAACAGGGTCGACTCCTTGCGCTGCGGCATTAACTCATGTTGTGCCGGGTTCTCGGGCATCGGGACAGGAAAGTTGGAGACTCGGCGTGATGGAACGGGGCTGGGAGTCGAAGGATGAGTAAAGGTGGAACATCTCCGGTGGAAAGGGAGGGCCATAGAGTTTGGGGGTCGGCCTGAGAGGGAGAGGTAACCGGTGTCGCTATCTACCACGGCGGGTGTCATGTCTGTAGGGGTTGAGGGATGCAGGAGCGTGGAGCCTTTCCGTTGCAGAAAAGGACGGCATGATGTTGTGTCCAGAGGCCGAAGTTGTGGTTTCTGAGCAATGTTTGCAGTGTGCGAGGATTCTTCATTACAAGGCAAGCCACCATCATGGGTTGCATTGATAGCTGGATAGCTAGACGAAGATTTAGACATTGCGAAGGGATCGTCGAGCTGGTAACCTGAGAATGCTTCACTAATGAGCTCGCGCTTTAGGTTCGGCTGCCAGGTTGCTCGTATATCTTGACTTTGTACAGACTTTATTCTCCAGTATGGCATCCGTGTTCCGGCTTCTTCTGATTGCGTCCGCCTCAAGCATGGTTGCCGCGGGGATACCTCAAGATCCAGGTCCTCGGAGTCACCGTCACCTTCCTCGTCCTCGATGGCATCGTGAAGGTAGCGTGAACCCTTGATCGCACTATCATTGTGCTCTTCCGCCTGTTCCCACAGCGCGGACTTTCCCCACCCGCGGTCTGCAAGCCCCCCTCTTCGTGCGAATACCCTCGGTCCGCCGCAATTGATGCAGAGTTGTCTGGTCACAATCGGTCTCGGATGCTGCCGAATGTGTAGGCACGGTGATAATCCTCGAGTCCTGGACTTCGGAGCGTTGACGCAGTGCTGCCAGATTGCAACAGTATGTGTGCAAGAGATATGGTCAACAGGAACAATGATGCACATTGTTCTTGATGATATTAGGGACGATAATGTCACGACGGCAATGGAACACAGGAATGAAGAGGCAAAGTGTTCCACGCCGGGCGGCCGAGGTTATATTTTCTGCACCATGCCGACAAGATTCCGATGGGATGACGAGATTTCGGTTGGGACAACGCACGCGTACTCTGCTGGCCTCTCGTTTTCGGAATGCGATGAGCTCTGACATCACCAACCGTAACGCGGAGTAAGAGAGGTTCATGTAATCAGAGGATTTGTTGCTGGTTTTGCGCCTCGTAAAGGCAAACTGTCCATGACGCACATAAGCCGGGGATCTGCGGCGGAGTCGGCGTAGCCAGTCTGATACCTCTCTATCGAGTATATTTTCGAACATCGGGCGCGATGAGACTCGTTTTCCGCGAGTCACTTTCGCCTCGCTGATTCTAACATAGCTGCTGGAGAAGATGTTGTGTTGGGGGTTGGGGCTTCGCCCCTGTCACCAACGTTGAAGCTTGGACTTACAGTTGGACGTGCGCAAATCCGTCTGACATGCCTTCGACTGCACGCATGCATAGACGCTCGGTTTCCCGCTGTTGGGAGCACCACGACTCTCAAAGTTGCACCTAGAAGAGTTCCAACTCCTCCGTTACGCGCTTCCCGAACCAATCCACAAGCTGGTCCCCCCCGCCTTCGCCTTTCGAAACGAAAAAGTCCGTCATACGCAGATCGCTTCCGTCGTCGTTATCAACGGGCCACTCGACCTTGAGGTCTGCATGCTTGAGCTCCAGCAATTCCTTCGCCGTGCCCCAGGAAAACCGGCACTCGTTGCCCCAGCCGAAAATCGGGTCCTTATTCTGCTTGAGCCACGTCGAAGTCCGAGCATCAGATGGGTATCCGGATCCCCAGGCAATTTCGCTCCTCGCACCACCTTCCTTCTCCGCATCGCCGCTCTCGTACGTTTCCCAGCAGACCTCAAGGGCGGCATCTCTCGTCACCTTGGCGCATACCGAGGCCGCGGATACGACGGGGTATAAGCTGTCGGCCTTTTTCGCAACCGTGATGCGTACCGTCGGCCATATCCGCTCCAGCCTTTTCTGATATGTTTCCGGCTTGCCGATGGTGTCAATGTAGATCTCCTTGACGTTGACTCCGCGTTTCATCACTTCGTTGATTAGGTCAATCGTCGCGTCCATGGCTTGCGCGTTGAGGTTGTATTGCGTCGGCGACAGCATATGGGCAGAAATATCGCGGGCCGAGAGCAATCTCGTTGCCCATCCGCAGCTGTTATGCAGGTCTGAATCGGTCGTGCACAACGTCCGCATTAGATTGGACCGGACTTGTGCGGTAAGCACTTTGGAGTCGTCGAAGTGGTGAGTATCCGCCAGGAGAGACTCTTGTAGATCGATTGGTAGGTAAAACAGAGCGTACACCATCGGGCCTGTGGTTGTTAATGCATTGATCTTTTAAAGAAATAGTTCGCTCACCCAACACGGGACCTCGTCCGGCTTCGTCAACACCAAGAACGCATGGTGTTGACATGTCATCTGTGATCTGGGTCGGGATTGGTGAGAAATGCGAGTACGATCGTCCTTTGAGCAGCTTTTCCTTGTCTATGGAGGGCGCTATGAATACGTCTGAGGGAGGTGTCTCTTGCTCCAGGTCAGGATGGTCCACCTGGACATCTTCGATTGGTTCTGCCATGATAGCTATCGCCCAGTTGAAGCCCAAAGATGTAATGGTTTAGAAATTGATACCGTTGGAGATGTTGTTCCGCGTCCATGGTGCAGACGCGTCAAACCTGGTGGAAGACGCGTCTCGGGCCGTCATTTAGCCGAGGCATTCACCCCTCCCAGCTTATGACGACTCCTTTGTCTCGATACGGCATTGCAGACAAAATAGTATATACGCAGTAATCACTATAGTGTCAGAAGAAAACATTCATTATAAGCATTATCTACCCCTCAGCTCCTGCGCTTCAATCTGCGCTCCTCGGTTATACATCCAAAGTACACTACAACCCCAACCTTCCCCTTAAGCTTTCCCCTACTTCAAGCTCTTCACAATGACACTTCCCACCGTCGCCCTGAAAGCTTCTTGAAACCAATTCGGCAGCCCGCGCAAATGGCTCACGGTGCTTACGGTATTGGGCAAGAAGACCTGGCCACCAGTAGCACTGGCAATCTGCTTGACAACCGCATCGGCAACCACCTGCGGCTCGATGATGGGTTGCTGCGCCACGCGGAGGGCCGTTTCCCACTCGCCAATAAGCGGCGTCTTGACCCAGTTGGGGTGAATGGACGTGGTAAGTACGTTGGGAGCGTGATAGCGGAGGCGGAGTTCTTGGTTGAGACCTGCACACCATCAGCACCGTGATTGATTAATGTCTTGAGCTCCGCGCATACATACCTTCGTGGAAGGCCAGAACGCCAGCCTTGGTGGCGGTATAATCGACCATGCCGGCAACGCCAGCGTAGCTGGCTGTGCTGGCGATTGTGACAATGTGTCCCTTGTTCTTTGCTATCATGTCCGGCAAAAAGGCCTTGACTGTGTACCAATTGCTGAGCAGGTTGACATCGAATATCTTCCTCAGGTACTCGTCCGATGTGTCCAGGATCGCGTGTGCACCGCCAATGCCCGCATTGTTGATGAGAATAGAGGGGGTGCCGACTGTAGCTTGGATGCGCTTCGCGGTCTCGCGCACAGCGGCAGGGTCTGTGATGTCGCACTTGAAGTAGTGAATGTTCCCAGCTGATGTCGCATGTCAGCGGTGCACCAGGTCATTGAGAGGAAACGAGATACGAGAAACGACGTACTATTCTGCAGACCAGAGGGTAGATCCTGAATATCCAGTATAACAATCTTCACACTTTTCTTCCACAGTCCCTTGACCGTCAATTCACCAATCCCACTACATCCTCCCGTTACAACAGCAATCTCCTGTGTCAATTTCCACCTCTTCTTCTCACTCTTGAGCCTCCATGCATTCAGCGCAATGGTATTCAGCTGCTTGTTGACTTTCCCCAGGAGTCCAACTACAAGGAGCGTCTTGAGCGTCCTTACAATCTTCGCAAAGCGCACAGGGTCCCGGAGCGAGGCGCTCCGGCTGACGAGGAACTCCTTAACACTCTCGGGCCCCTTGGTGAGGATCCAGAGCAGGGAGGCGGTAATGACGGGGTTCAACGCAATGTGCGATACGCTGAGCGACACGAGGTTCTGGAGCCGAATGATTGTGGCGGCGGCCGACATGGTGAATTGATTGATACACTATAGATTCGGGGGAATGTGTAAAACGCTAGGGGGCCAAAGGAAAAGGTCGGCCTCTTTCCCTCTACACGGTGTCACAAAGACATGCGGATCCCCTGGGCGAACAGAAGAGGGGCAAGCTCGTCCTCAGCTCTCGCTCTCACATGCAGGCGCGTCAACCTCGGCATTGCGTCCCATTGATTGGCGAAGAGAGATGGTCGCCATTTCTTTCGTCATCGGTTCAGAGTCGCAAGACGGTGTCTTGTTGTTGGTTTGTTGCACGAGAGATGGCGGTGTTTCTGGCGGCCTGGTTTATGTTGAGGTCGCCAGGATAGCAATTCAGTGGATCCACAGACAGCATGCACTCGATCTGCGGGACTAACCGTATTTGGATATATCTTGATATCCGATGCCAATCGAAGCAGTACCGTGCAACTGACGTATTGAAAAACTACATAAATGGTATTTGTTCCTTTCATTCATTATCGCTCGTTATCAAGATTGAAGCAAGGTGTTAGCACGGCCCGGAAAAAACCAACGCATAGTTCAAGACGGAGCCAAGCCATAGACATCGCAATCAGAAAGAACGAGAATTGGGATGTTTACCATACCCACCACGGTCTTGATCTCAAATGAAAGCTACAGGGTATCCGCAAGAAAGAAGATCGAAAAAAGCGAAAATATGAAAACTAGGAGAACATACTCGTGCAGTCCGGTCACTCATATGAAAACATCCGCCCTCAACGATGCCATGACCAACATGCGCTCACCCAGGAAGCTCAGCAGCAAATACTCGCTTGCGTTCCGACTCTGTACCCGGCAGTTCAGTAGCCGTCTCGTGGCCTTGCCCAGCACTCTCTGCAATCTGTCCATGTGCAGAATGATAGTCTGCGTGCGGTCGATACGCTCTTCCCGGCTCCGGAGCATGTCCCTGCAGAGCCGCCCTATACGGGCTTTGCGACGACTGCGACAGATTCGGACTACTCGAAGAGCTGTAGCTATTTCCCCTCGCATGCGAATACACACTGGAAAGAGACTGCTGCGGCGGCAGAGAACCATACCCAGGCGGAGGGCCAATGAGAATCTCCCCGTGACCACTCCTCTCCCTCGGATCCACCGTCTTCAAGGCATTGAGCCGTTCATTCGCGACCTTGGCGTCCATCATGTGCGCCTTTTCCACCAGGCGGTCCACGAGTTTCGAGTGCGATTCCTTGAACGTCTTCTTCACGAAGGAGATCATTACAAGGTTGCACTTCATCTTGACGTCTTCGCGGATGTAGAGGCCTTCTCGAGGGGCGCCTAGGCCCAGCTCGACGGGCTCCTTGGGCTCCCCCGGAAGACTCCCTCCTACGCTCCATTTGGCTCGAATGTCCAGACCTAGCGGCGCATAGATGTGGGTTTGAAGGCCATCCGGGAGGTCGTGGAAGCATGCGTGGTATGATACGGAGCCAGTTGCTAGTCCTCCGGGGAGATATGATATTTTGTCTACAGCAAGTGAGCGGACATTGTTTGCGCAAGTTGATCTGTCATGGAATTTACCTTTGATGGTGTACCAGGTCGAGTAGTACTCTTCTGCTGGTGCATAGCTCGGTGGCTTGCACTGGAAGCGCTCAATCACCAGAGGGTTGAGGTCAATCATCTCCTCGTGGTTATGGTACGTCTCGATTACGCTTTGCCTCGTGACGCCCGCCGGTAATGGCGTTATCGATGTGAAAACACTTGTTTTTGACATGTTGACTGCGACTATATTCCCGTCCCTGGGGGAATGTTCCCGTTCGTTCAGAAGTTTTGCTCAGTCTAGGCCTGGATTGCTGGAGGTTTAGGGTTGAACAGAGGATTGCGGAAAGGAGGAATTCGAACGGTATATTAGATTCAGGAGATTGACTTTCGAGTTTGAGCCGTCTGATCGACCCAAGTACCTATGCAGATGCTGCGGTGAACTCACAGCTAAGCCTCAGCCACAAAGACGCTATGGAACAGTGCTTCTCCCACTGTGTTGGCTCTTGGTGGCTCTTGGAGCGATGGAGGCGGCGGCTTGTGACGTGGGAGCTATTTATGGAAGTATATGTGGGGGCGGGGACAAAAGCTAGCCTAAACGGTACTGGCACAACTGCAGTTTCAAATTTCTGAGATCCCGCTTTACCTGGTTTGGAAACCTTCCATGAAAGCAAATCTGCCACCATGGGAAGCTTCCGTTAACTATAGGATGAGCAGGGTTGAATGTATTGTAGCAGCATCTCACAGGATGAGAAAAGAGATACATTGCCTTGCAATGTTTTGTATAGCATTCATTAAATCCTTTTACCATATGTGTATGTAAAAGCATAGATTTCGAGAACCGCAACATTGAAGCCAGCCTAATCCCAAACTCCCGCAATTCATCACAGCGCCAGTCTTGATGATTGCACACATTGTAAACTCATCATTGGTATCATGTCCTCCGCCTCCTCTGCCACCGTCTCCCTTCTTCAAGTTCACTGCTCATCCCTGTGTCTCTCTTTCATCTCTTCCCGCCTACACGCCCTGATGCATCTCAACCTTCGCCTCAGCCGTCCCACTCCCACTCCCACCGCCAAACCCACCCCTGAACAACCTCACAGCGCCCACGACGGTCGTCGCCGTCCACGCCACCCAACTCATCGCCGAGACAGCCACGCTCGCCTTCGCGATGGCGCACACGGTCCCGAAGCAAATGCGGTCCGCCAGAAACACGGCCAGCGCAACGAAGCCTGCAAACCAGTACAGCATGGTGAGCGCGTCGAGGGCGAGCAGGCCGATGCGGGCCCTCTTCTGGGAGGCGAGCGAGGGCGCTTTCCAGGGGAGGACGACGAGTGCGGCGAGGGCGAGGAGGGACCAGACGGGGCTGAAGATGAGGAAGTTGACCTCGTGGGGGGAGAATTGGCGCCAGTGCGTGGACCACCAGGAAGCGACTGCGAGGGGGAAGGGTTAGTGTGGGGTCTTGACGGATGTCGATGTCTTGAAGTTGAAAAGGCTAGTCGCTCACCATAGCTCATGAGGCCTAGCACTGCGCAAGAGAGAACGGCTTGTAGACCGCGCACAGGGAGTATCCAGTTGATGGCCATCTTGGCAGATGTACTTGAGAGAGAGCGAGGTCGATGTATATGCGTGATATTGGAATCGCAAACCTGTCTGTGGCACACCAGTCGCAGAACCAGCAAACGAAGGCAGAGGATGTGCGTAGGGAATCGACAGGTGAAGAAAATGATGGGAAAAGAGAGTGACGGGAAGAGAATGATTGAATCTTGTGAAATGCAACAGGTCGGGGTGCGACAGGAACGGCGAATATGTTCGCTTCACCTGTGACACCCCCATCTTCTGGTCCCTTTCGTGCCTAAACCTGTTCTCTTGCCCAGTGTCGCGCGGTGGCCATCTCTGCCGTGTTTCTGCTTGTTGGCCCTTTTCTCAATGCGAAGAGTTGATGCGAGCAGAGTGATGCAGTTTGAGTGGTCGGTAATGAGCAGTCGTGTTTCAGGTTGTAAAGGGCAGGGACTTTGGTCTATGCGGACCAGAGGACAAGCCGAAAATCCTGGTTCCCGGATTGGTTGCGTTATACTCTGAAGCAGCTTGGTGCAGCTGTAGAGGTACTGCAATTATGTCGATGATAACTCTTCGCCATAAATAGATAATTATGGCCGCTGTGGGCGAATTTACCCGCTGCCCAGCGTCGCGTTACTCAAATGTCCAACACTTGTCTGTATACCGTACTGGCATGTTTTTATTGAGACCTACGAGATGAGGTGATATTGTTGTGTGTCTGTCTAACTGACCTTTTAGTCGCCTAGTCATATTCCATAGGAAGGTAAAACGGCGAGAGTGCATAGCCGTGTTAAGCATATTAGGATATCTTCCAGGAGCGTCCCGCCGTACGCGGAGCAACCGCTGGGAGTGCAACAGGCTGTGACGGAAAAGATCTCAGCAGTAAAGAACAATGGGGTAGGCCAGAACCAACCGAGATGGTTTCGATTGCATACTCATAGTACAACTGCTTCTCATCATGACATCCGTTGCGACCGATTAGCTCCCAGACTCCACCGTGTAACCCCACGCCAGCGCCCTGACAAGGTCTATCACAGACTGACGCGATGGGCCGCTCGAACCAAAACGCCGGCTCACTGTGTCATTACAAGTAACCTCCAGATGCTTCAGTATAGGACATATATACAAGGGAACATGATACTCGAGACCAGAATCTTGGCTTCGAGAGAAACGACGGCGCGATGTGCTGCATCTTGAACGCGCATACTCATACAGGGAGGTTGAACTTTCTGCCCTGAATGACCCTGGTATGGCATTAGTACCCGACCAAAGCAGAGAGGATGCCAACGTACTTGGTATAGTAAATCCAGAAGAAGTCCGAGTACAGAATCGTTTGAACAATGCCCGCAAACACGGAGTGGGGATCCCAGTGGCCTTCGGCAAAGTAGCGGTAAATCCAATTGGGAATGTACAGCGCACGATATGCGCCGAGGGCGAACAGGTAGTGTGTGGTGATGGTCTCCGCTTCGCCAGTTCTTTGCAGCATGAAAAGTTGGGGCAGGATTGCGACGGATTCCAGCCAAATGGAGAAAGTCCACAGTATCTGAGAACATTAGCGCCCCACTTCAAACTCGAGTCGGAACCCTTATGTACCTCTACAAACTTGTACTTGTACGGGAACAAGATGGCCAAGACAGCGCTGGCGCCCAACAGGTATTGCACCTTGAATGTGTCGAGGTTCGGGTCATGGGTAGGTTTATAGTCGTTTAGCATGAGGTAGACGGTGTAGGCAGAAGTGGTGATGAAGATGATTTTGAACACGGTGAGGTAGAGCGACGAGGGCTGGTAGAAGGTCCAGAGGAGATCAATGTACCGCGTAACGTAAACGAGCAGGTAGAGGAACTGGGATTTGAACGAGATGCCGGAAGCGCTCTACGCAGAGTCAGAGAAAGGGATCAAGCTGAAGCGTGAGGCTGGGAGGGCAATTGGCGTACACTAGAGGACCGCATCTTTTGCAGCAGAATCAAAATGGACAGAACATGGGACAAGTCCCCTAGACATGAGTGGTTAGCTTTGCGCGCGGGGTGCCGCTCATACGAAGCGCATACCTAGTAACCGGAAGATGTTCATGGCGGCAACACAACGCGAAGTTCACGTCTTCTTGGTAACAAGGCAGAATGAACAAAGCGCGGTTGGAGGATTCGATGGAAGTGGTGAATAAGACACGTTTGGCAGGTGTTGAGGATCCTTGCATGCCAAGCCAGTCCCTGGCCACCACTGTCGACCTCAACGTGTGACGTCGACGATGATTTGAACAAAACAATCTTCAGATTCCTCAAAAAGAGCGATGTTCCGGGTGATGGCCCTATGGCCCTTCCCACACGCTGGAGAGACATTCTGAGTACTAAAGATTTCCTCAAGCAGGATTGATTGGACAGATGCAATCCTCTGCCCTCTAAACCTAGGGACCGTGCTGTCTAATAAACCACGCGCTTACCGGTCGACTGTCCTCTGCTTTCATTGAAATAGCTAACTAGCTATATCTACCGTTCTGTGCGCGGCACGAGTCCACTTCTCCTAGTATACACATCACGTTCTAAGCCAACATACGCTGGACTGGCAGCATGCGAAGTCGGTTTTACAAAGTACGATGAACATATGTAGGGCTTCACAGAGCAAGGCAAATTGATTCCCATGCTTGTACTCGGTAGCATCACTGGTATAAAATTCCCCGGAATAGACCACCGTTGGTGTCCGGAGCTGGGCAGGTGGCGAAAAACCGAAGTATCCGCCGCCAAGATGTTCGCCGAATCTAGCATAGTTTACCTCCGATAAGATCGTACTCGGCCTTCAGCCCGAACATTCCTACACTCTCTCTCCCATTTCATTTCCAAACTCATTTTCTACGGGGGCTCTGTGCCTGTCCCTTTACCGTGAGGTTTCCTTGGTTTCTTCGTGTTCATCGTCGGCTCATTCGTCGCTGCTTTCCCGACCCGATGTGTCAATGGGACTAGAGGCTCACACAAAAAGCAACCTCTTTGAGGAGCACATCCCCTTTGTTAAAGCTGCCCTATTGTCCCTGTCTGCGACGCAGTGAACAACCTTGACGGCCTGTCAGGGAAGGGGACCAGAAGAGGTGGGATTTCGAAACTTTTTCCGATTCGCCTCATTAAAGTTCATTATCACGAGTTGGCGCAGCCGTATTTCTCTTCGTTTTCTTTCTCTTTTTTCTTACTCCTAGGATACCCATTTGGCTGTTTTTTCCCCCGCAATGGCCCCTGCCCTCTTGACCAGAAAACCGAGGATTCTGTATCTGGACGCATATGACTCCTTTTCGAACAATATTGTCGCTCAAGTCACGGAATGTCTAGACGCCGAGGTCACGCAGATTCGCATCGATGATAGTCGGTTCTGCAGCGCCGGAACCTCTTCCAACTCGGACAACCAGAAGAACGAGTCTACTGCACCACCTCTAGTCTTCTCTAAATGTCTCCGCAGGTTTGATGCCGTGATAGCTGGACCTGGTCCCGGGTGGGCGACTGAAGAAAAGGATGTCGGGCTAATGAAAGAGCTGTGGGAACTCCAGGATGAGGATTTACTTCCGGTTCTTGGGATATGTCTTGGTTTCCAGTCGATGACTTTGGCGTTCGGTGCGAAGATGAAGAAGCTCAAGGAGCCGCAGCACGGTCTGATCCACGACATATTGCACAAGGAAAGCTCCATATTCAGGGGACTCGACCAATTGCTTGCCACGCAGTACCACTCTCTTCACGTGGACATCGGACACAACATCCAGGCGAATGGCGCTGTGTCGTACCCCGGGGAACTCTGGGCCACCACAGAGCAATGTCCGTTCCTCGAACCGTTAGCTTGGGACTTTGATAATGCGAGGAACGGGGCGGTTCTGATGGCAGCAAAACATACTGAAAAGCCTTTTTGGGGCGTTCAGTTTCACCCAGAGTCCATATGCACCAACGAAGAGGGCTCGCACTTGATCAAAAACTGGTGGAGTAGTGCAGAATCGTGGTGGTGGGAACGACGGCGCGACCGTAAATCCCGCGCGGGAGATGTAACCCCACCTACTCTTGTGAAAGACACTCTGAAGCCGACAGGCCATCCGATATCCAACCTCAGCTGGGAGAAGCTAGCTAGCGACCTTGGCCTTCCGCTTAAAGGCGAAATCAAGGACACGCACGATTTTCTCGAAGCAGTCCGGGATGCCATCGTGTCCAAATCACATACAGGAGGAAATCTAACTCTACCTTCTCCCCAGGACGACTCCCAACATGTGGCGAGCTACCCAGAACACTCTCTCATGTGGGATACGATTGCCACTGCCTTCGGTGGTCGGCTTAAAGCCGAAATCAAGGACGGGAAAACTTTACCCAGAGCATTACGGGACCGCATTGGTGGCCGCGTGCCGGAGGTATCTAATGCCAGAGACTTCGCGGGATTGATCGGTCTCGACATGGAGCTGCGCGCAAATTACTTCCCGCCGCCATATCTGCAATGGCTAACCACTGGAAGTGGGCGTCTTACGGTCGCGGACGTCTGCGAAGCTTTCGATATCCCACGGGGTGAGGCGATAGTACTAGAGTCTGGTCTTCAACCAAATTTCCAACCCTTTAAGGTGGGGACAGGCAGATACAGCATCATTGGACTGGTTCCGGAGAAAGAAACGATCCGTATACTGTATACATGCGCGGATCGAACTTCACAATCAGGCTGCAGAGAAGGGACACTCGAGCTCCAGGATGGGCAAGGCAACGTGCTCATCAAGGCTATGACTTCCACTCCCTGGGAATATATCAAAGCCTTCATGAGACTTGCCACGCCAATCCGCACCCCTATCAAAGCAAACCCTGCGCCATTCTGGGGCGGGCTCATGGGTTATGCGACATATGAGTCTGGCCTGGAAACGATTGATGTCGACTTCGTTGGGAAATCGTCATATCCCGACATTTGCTTCGCGTACGTTACACGCTCCATTGTTCTGGACCATTTTCTCAAGAAAGCCTACGTTCAGAGTACCAGGCTGTGTGATCGTGCCTGGCTCGAAGGTGCCCGAGAGAAGATCTACAATGCCGCTGCCTTGAAAAGCTTCTCATCTACGCCGAATCTGACTCCGCTGCCCAAGCCAGATCCCTTTGACACCGACACGACCCTCAACGAGTACCTCTGGTCTTGCAAACAACATGTGGCCGAGCAAGATGCATACTGCAAGCTCGTAGAAAACTGCCAGGAGTACATTGCCAACGGTCACAGTTACGAGCTCTGCCTCACCACGCAGAACAAGATCACCGCTAAAAGGCCCCTCGAGTGCCGCCACTCCCAAACCGCCAACAACGAACTGAGCTGGAAGCTCTACAAGCGCATGACGAGCCGCAACCCCGCGCCCTTCAGCGCCTACGTCCGCCTGGGCAACGTGCACATCCTCTCCTCCTCGCCCGAACGCTACATCTGCTGGGACCGCAAGCAAAAAGCGCAATGCCGACCCATCAAGGGCACCGTCCAAAAGCGGCCCGGCGTCACCGCCGAAGACGCCCACGCCATCCTCTCGTCCTCGAAAGAACGCGCCGAGAACCTCATGATCGTCGACCTCGTCCGCCACCAACTCCACGGCGTCTACGGCGCCGGCAACGTCAAAGTCAGCCAACTGATGCAAGTCGAGGAGTACGAAACGCTGTGGCAACTCGTCTCCGTCATCGACGCCATACCCGCGGGTCTGGGTCCCGGTCCCGGTCCCGGGACACCCAGCAGCAGCAGTCCCGAGAAATGGCACGACGCGAGCGTCGGAGCAGCGGAATACGCGCCCCCGGACCCAGACGATGCGTCGTCGACGCTGGGCTTCGAGGCGTTTATCCAGTCGCTCCCTGCAGGCAGCATGACGGGCGCGCCCAAGAAGCGCAGCTGCGAGATTCTGCAGTCCCAGGAACGGGCTGCGCGGCGGGGCGTCTACTCGGGCGTCATTGGCTACCTCGATTTTGGCGGCGCGGGAGACTTCTCCGTCGTCATTCGCACGGCTGTGAAGGTTGATAAAGCTGCGCCTGAGAGCACCTCGGAGGAGGAAGTAGTAGCTGAGGAGGAAGAGGATGATGAGGATGAATGGCTCATCGGCGCCGGCGGCGCCATCACCAGCCAATCCGACCCTGCGTCCGAGTACGACGAGATGCTGGGAAAATTCCGCAGCGCCTCGCGGGCGTTCCAAATGGATAGTAGCGAGGCCGCTGGGGATGCGTCCGGGGCGAGAGAGAAGCCGGCGCTTGCGGATGTTTTGGCGTTGTTGGATCGTGGGATATCGGTTTCGGCTGCTTGAGGGATTGTTGGTGAGGGGTGTGGGAAAGGGGTGGGTAAGGGGGTTCCTAAAGGGGGTGCGTGTGTTGGGCAGTAGCTGTCGGCGTAGGTTCTCGGGTTGGTGATGACGGCTTTTTTGGTTGGAGTTTCGTTTCGAGGGCTCGGTATTCCATCATGCGTGCGGCTTCGATAGAGATGGCTAGATTTCAACACTAGAGATTCCTCCCCTAAATGGTGGATTGAGGGGGAGCGTGGTTTAGATGCTTCATCCGCATCGGTTCTGATATTCGTTATTCGCATAGCGCTGCTTTGTTGGTACGATATAGATTACGCATGGCGTCGTTTCTTTGCCGGGTTATGCTACAGAATGAGAGTGGATTAGATTTTACGTGTTTTTATAACCGGCTTGGTGTTGAGTCTGTTGGGAGGGGGTTGTGTAGAGGGCTTGATTGGTGTGCGCAAGTCGAAGTTTGACTGCTAAATGGTTCTGTACGGGGTGACTAGGGGCTTGGGGGGTAGCAAGTGGTGTTAACGGTATGCGCAAGGAAGTAGAGGGGGTGCTATTGTATTCATCTACGTGTTTGCAGTGATGAAGGAGGCAGAGCTCCTATCCGTGGGCTTCCGAGAGTTGGCTTTCACCAACTACCAAGGATGAACCACTTTATGCATAACTTGAGCCATATGGCAAAGGGAGTAGAGTGATATCGGAAAGCATTTCCAAGATCAAGCAGCAACGGGAGCAGATTCAAGACGAAAGTAGTGACGAGGAGAAACAACACTGAATTGGCAACTGGTATCGATATCTGACTGTACCCATTGAACAACCTGTATCTATATACCCATACAAAACCCCTCGCTCGCAACAGTAATCCCCTCCTCCCATCCTCTCCTCATCCCATCCTCCCTCCTTCGCCCCCCACCCCTACCCCATATTCTCCCCCCACCAAGCCTCCCTCTCCCTCTCCTTCCACGCATCAAACTTCCCCGCCGCTCGATCCACCATCGCCTGCTTCGCAGACGCCTGCCACCCCTTAGCGAGGTGCCCATTCCTCAGATCCAGCTGGAACTTGGCGACATCGGTCCTGAAGATGTCGCCCCCAGCCAATTCCTTGGGTCGCGCAACCCCCTTCTCCTTCCCCTCGTCTTCCAAAAGTGCAGCCCTCAGGCCCAGATTCGCCTTCGTCGGCGGCAGCATCTCGAGCAGCGTGCCCATTTCGCCCGGCGCCAGGCAGTCCCACGCAGACGGCTCCAGCAACAGGTGGTAGATGTCGGCTCGGCAGAGCCGGCTGTTGGAGTTTGTCGTCATGTAGACGGGGTCGAAGGTCTTTTGGCCCGCAGGCCGGGTTTTCTTGGGGGCGGGAGTGGGCTCGGCTTCTGTGATGAGGCGGGAGGGGGGTTTGCGGGTGCGGCTTGGGCGGGTGTTGGGTGTTGCAGCGGTGGCCTTGGGCTTCGCTGGGGTCTTCTTTCGAGCCTTTCTGGCGGGCGAGGCCGTGGACGAAGGGAGGGTGTCTTCGTCGAGGTGGGCGCCGGTGCGCTTCTTGGTGGTGGTGGTGGAAGAGGTGGAGGGACTGGGGGCTTCGTTCGGCTTGCTCATGGCGGGAGCAGAGGCTTCGGGGTTGAAAGGACCTTCGGAGCCAGCCGAATGGTTGGTGGGGACGGATGAGAGGGACGAGGTGCTCTTGGTGGGAGAAGGCATCGCGATGGTGGATGTTTGGTGATGCTGGTTTGGTGGTTGTGAAGTTGGGATCCTTGGAGGGTCTGGTATTGCGGAGGAGGGAAGCGGCGGTATCTCAGAAGCTGGATGAGAGGGCTGAGGAGGAAGAGAGCTGACAGTGTGGGGAGGAGAGGACCTGTTTATATAGTCAGGGACGGGGAGCAGGAGCTATTGTGTGCGGATGCCATTGTGCTGGACAATATAATCGTCCGGGTGCACCGTGATTGTGAAATAGGGGGTATAATATAAATGATAGACAATAGGAGATATACTGATTGTGTCGAAGCACCGTCTCAATACCGGCACAATAGGAGGAGTTGAAGTTGAGAAGGGTCACGTGATGGGTATTGAGATGGTTCAATGTTGCGTATATGCTCAACCTCCTGAGCTAGGAGAAGGATCTTATAGGAAAGGAGTAAATTGAGAGACCTCAGAACTGATTGCTTGGGAAAACGAACTCACCGTACGGGGAGCGACATGGTGGGATGTCGCAAACTGTGTGACTGTACTATGTGATATCTGCAAGTCACGAATACCTCTGGAGGAGCCCAATTTTGTATGCAGGTCAGAATCCTGTTCTCCTCTCATCCGCCGTCCAACATCTCTGGCAGGTCTCTTCGCAATGGTTCCGCGGGCAGAGAGTGTATCATGACGGAGTGGTGGTGGTCTGTCGTCAAGAGGTCCAAGGGTCCAAGCTCTTTGAGGTTGCTCTGCCCACCACCACCATCATCATTCCCGAACACGTAGCCTCTCCACACCACAACCTTAGAACTACTACTTGCCTCTGGCGCCTAGCTCTCAGTCTTGCTACAGAATTGACTCTCGACCTCCCACGGCACAAGCTTAACCGCACGATCCCCCGACGGCTGTTCCTCACACGAAGCGCCAATGATTCGGCACACGCTGATTGCCCGCTTGGATGGCTTGATCCTGGCTGCGTCCGTCGACGACGGAGAGGAGAGCGCCGAGTTCAATGAAGTCAAGAGCAAGATAAAGCTGGTGCTACGGCGCCTCAACCGCAATTCGGAGCCCCAAGCCAGCATTGAGAGCGGCTCCTACACCTACCAGTATGGCCGCCCCACGTACTCTCGTTCACGGACATAGACTCACAGAGCCTGCAGCTACATCATTCATGACGAACTATGCTTTATCTGCATATGCGACCGCTCCTACCCCCGGAAACTCGCCTTCACATACCTCTCGGATCTCTCCTCAGAGTTCACCACGACCTACAACCAGTCACAATACCTTTCGCCGTCATGTCGGCCGTACGCCTTTGTCGAGTTCGACACCTTCATACAACGCACGAAGAAGACGTACCAGGACTCCCGTGCCACGCAGAATCTGGACAAGCTCAACGATGAGCTGAAGGATGTGACCAAGGTGATGACCAAGAACATAGAAGACCTGTTATATCGCGGTGACAGCTTGGAGCGCATGGGAGATATCTCGAGTAGGCTTCGTGAAGACAGCAGGAAATACAAAAAGGCCGCAGTCCGGATCAACTGGGAGCTATTGATGAAACAGGTGAGTTGCTGCTCCGAGCGACAGGGGCCAATGCGTGCTAACGGCAACCCAGTACGGCCCACTTGGAGCCCTGGCCTTCATCATGATTGTTTTCATATGGTGGCGGTTTTTCTAGGCGTCTTCTGGATTTGTGAGCCGCTCATTGCATGCTTAACATGGAGTATGCCCTTCTCCTCCCAAAGGTGTCACAAACCTGACGTTGTGGGTTGCATAACGTGTACAGTATGATTATCAATAATACCCCTTCTCATTCGCCTGACTTGGCCCCCTTGCTTACTGTGTGCTACCCATGCTGGTCTACTGATAGATTAATCAGCATAATCTCGATGCTATGTCCTGAGCCTCCAACTTCCACGTCTTCGGCGTAGTGCTGACCGGCAAGTCGGCGATCCACTTCTCGCACGACAGCTTCCGTCGGGCTCACTTGGGTGACTGCCTATCAATAGGAATACGTTGAGGGGTACACAACTTACCGACTGCTCCGGTTGGCGTGTGGGGCGAGTATGCTCATCTTTTGCGGCGCAATGGGTATTCTTTAAAAGTAGCTCATGTCCCCCCGCGTGAGCTACATACCTTTCATCTCTCGAACGGCATAACCTCCATCATGGCCAAACCGCAAATCGTCCTCGTCCCAGGCGCTTGGCATACTCCGGATTGCTTTGATATCATCACCGAGAAGCTCAAAGCTCATGGCTACACGGTTCATTCCCTGCAAATGCCAGCCGTGGGAAGAGACGACAACCCAGTCAAGGACCTCGAGGAAGACTATGCCGCGCTCCGCGAAGTGGTGAACAGAGCCATTGGGGAAGGCAATGATGTTGTCGTTGTGCCCCACAGCTGGGCGGGTATACCCGTCACTGGCGGATTGTCAGGGTTTGGGAAAAAGAAGCGGCAAGAACTAGGACTTCCTGGTGGGATTGTCAAGTGCGCGTACATTGCCTCCCTCATCATCCCGGAGGGTCAGAGCTTGAGCTCTGTTTTGCCAGGCGACAAGCCAGACTGGTGGGAGGTTAGGGTAGGCGCTGCTCTTTTCCGGGGCTACAGAGTGCCCATCTCATTAGGGAGTGGAAGTGCTAACGTTCTCTCGCAGGGCCCTCTTGCAATCGTCAAAAACTACAGGCCATTTTACGACCCTGACATTCCAGCCCAAGAGCAGGAGGTGTTGGCCAAGCGACTCAAGTCGCACTCGCTCGCAACCTTTGTTACGCCAATCACGTCGGCGTCCTGGAGGGAGATCCCCACGTCCTATCTCCTGTGCGAAGACGATCAATCGTTTCCGGCTTTCGCGCAGGAACTCATGACGAACGCGGCGAAGGACATGGGGGCGGATATCGATGTTCAAAGGGTTAAAGCCGGGCATAGCCCTTTCTTGAGCCAGCCCGATGCCGTGGTGGACTTCATTCGCAGAGCAGCTGGGGAGAAGGTGTAGACCTGTCCATATCACGATTATATGGTCGACGTGCGAGACTTGGAAATTGTTAATCAAAGATGTCAACTCAATAAGTACTCCCGCTCATATGTAACCCCGCATATACTGCTCCGGGTTCCCCTTGTTGCGTGGTCGAGGTAACTCACTTCTCGCGTACTCACAGCTGCGGTTATTTCTCCGAGCGCCTGCAGCTTCGGGTCCCCAGCGGCCTTTCCCTTAACACACACGTTACATTGCATATCTAGGAAGGCACTGTCGTGTTAACCCACATCGTTCCCACGTCCATATCTTCTGCCAGGTACCTTTGGCTTTTTTTAACTCCTTTTCTCTCTAGCTTTTCTCAGGGTAAGTTGAATAAGGCCAACGTCTTCTGTACGGTTAATCACCCTCATTGCTGACCTCCAAAGCCCAAGCAACGGTAAAACAATGACACCAACGTGGCTCAATCAAGCTTCTACCAAAAGGGGCGAAACTCTGAACAAAATACCCGCATCGTGGCACCTCCCAGAAGGATCCACATCGCACATCACAGAAGACTCGACCGACAGCGTTCTCTATATCCCAGCTGCGTCCGGTATCCTGACTGAACGTGAGCTTCAAATCACCGAGCGCCATGATGCTACGAATCTAGTCACTATGATGCGTAGCAGGGTATATACATGCGAAGAGGTCGTCACGGCGTTCTGCAAGCGGGCTGCTATTGCGCACCAGGTGGTCAATTGCTTGACGGAAATCATGTTTGAAGAGGCCATCGAAAAGGCGAAGGTCTGTGACGAAATGGTTGAGTCGGGCGCGGAGTTGGGCCCCTTGCATGGGCTACCGATCAGCTTGAAGGTATGGACCTGGCGCTGGGTATCTGGGACATTGAAAGGGCTCATATGTCAGTCGGCATCAAGCTAACGTATTGAGCAGGACTCCTTCAACGTCAAAGGCGTCCAAACCACCATCGGCTACATCTCCTTCCTCTCCCACCCCCCCGCAGCCTCGAACTCCCACCTCGTCGACATCCTAATCGCAAACGGCGCAATCCCCTTCTGCAAAACGAACCTCCCGCAAACCATGATGTCAGCCGACACGCACAACAACGTCTTCGGCCGCACCCTGAACCCAAACAACCCCTCCCTCACGGCCGGCGGCTCCAGCGGCGGCGAAGGCGCCCTCCTGAAGATGCGAGGCAGCGTCCTAGGAGTAGCGACCGATATTGCGGGCAGCAATCGCATCCCCGCGCTGTGCAACGGAGTCAAAAGCTTCAAGCCCACGGCATCCAGGATCCCGTTTGGAAACAAGGTACCACCAGGTCGCCTCGGCAGTCCCAGCAGCATTCTTCCCGTCATCGGACCCATGGGACACTCGGTGCGCGATTTGGAGCTCTTCATGCGTTCCGTGATTGACACCAGGCCGTGGATTTGGGACGAAAACGTGCTCGACGTCCCGTGGAGGAGAGTGCATGCGCTAGGCTCACACGCCAAGTTGCGATTTGGAGTCATGGGGTCGGATCCACAGAGGCCTTTGCATCCACCAGTCGCGAGGACTATGTATACAGCCCTCGAGGTGCTCAAAGCCGCTGACCACGAAATCATCGAGATAACGGGGTACCCGAGTCTGTGGTCGACGGCCGTGCTGGCGTGGAAGTACTTCCTCCTGGATCCCGAGAGGACGCCAGCGAAGCATGTCCACGCCGGAGCGGAGCCATGGGTGCCATCGATTGCGGTGACGAAGTTCCCAGAGTTGGAAGGTTGGGAGCCGTCGATTGAGGGGTTGTTTCAAATGAACGTGGCGCGGGCGAAAGTGCTGAAATTTTATCATGATGTCTTCGTGAAGGAAGCGCTGGACGCGATTGTTATGCCGGGTTACCAAGCTACTGCGGTGCCGCATGATACCTATGGCGTCCCTATCTACACAGTGTTGCAGAACTTGCTCAATGTAGGTCATCAGGTGCCCCGCTCTAAGAGTTGCCTAGTAGGAGAGAAGAGGTTAACCGAAAGGCAGTACCCATCTGGCATATTGCCATTTCTGAGAGCGGAACAGAGGCTGGATGAGGCGTACGTCCAGACAACGCTTACCTATGAGCCGCCATGTAAGTTTATCCTTCCCCGGATTCACTGCAGCCCTCTTGCTGACTATCCGTTTTGAAGATGATGCTCAAAGGATTGAAGGGGCTCCCTGCGCGATCCAGGTCATGGGAAGGCCTATGAGGGATGAGGAGTTGATTGAGGTGATGAAGGTGGTTGAGCGTTTGTTAGAGGAGTATGAAAAGGAGCACGATTGAAACGGCGCTTAGCTTGGACTGAAAGGCTGGTATTGTCGGCCGTGGTTTCAAAGGCTGTGTTATGGATGGACGTTTTGTAGGGGAAGCGTGAAGCTTCTTGTCAATGAAGCTCTATTGTTATTGTTATTCGACCGAGCCGGGTTTCGCCTGGGAATTGCGGACGGTCTAAGTCGTTTCGCGTGCTATAAGCAAGTATTTGTAAATTGAAAACAGAGACCCCGCAATGCCTCTCTCACAGCTGTTATCTTGTATGAATGGAATCACATTGCGGAAGATGTCATAACCTTCTTGATATTTAGACACCCAGTAAAACTCTAGACGCTGCTATATAGGTTATTTTGCCCTGCCAAGAGCTCAAGCTCTGCGTGTTTGCAGGACGACGGAGCGTCACCATTCCATCACTCAAAAGTCTGCTTATGATTCTGCGCCGTCATGCTTCCAGAAACCTATGATTCTATTCAAACCGAATATACCTACTCCAGAATGGGAGAAACCAAAACGGTAAACCCAGTCTCCTGCATGAAGCCACGGCCAACGACAAAGTCAAACCCAGTCTGATCACTTGCAATCATGCCCAACGACCAAGAATATCCTACTTGCTCGTGTTCACAGACAATGTGATTCCACCCTTCATACTGACCAGCCACCTGCTACCGCCTCACAATTTGTAAACCAGTACATACACCAACGTCAAGATTGCCAGTAATGGCCAAGCGGTCCCCAAGAGAGCGAATCTCACGTAAACAGGGTTTTCCGGGACCGGTGGTCTCTCGGGTGAATGTGGCAGAGGAGCACCATATTGACTCCCGAAAAGTAACGGCATCCCTTCTTCTGAGGACCGCCTCCGTGGCCGAAGTGAGGCTCTCTCGAGGAGCCGTCGTAGTACATATTCCTCATCTTCCCGATCTCTGATGTCCTCTCGCGGCGGAGATGGTTGCGGTGAAGGGGTCCGTTCCTTTTCGAGAAGAAGACGATTGTATGTTTGCCTTGCGCGTGAAAGAAGCGGCCATTCCGGCACTGGTCCTTGCCGTTGCGGTGGGCGTTCGGTGGTCGTCGACTCGTGTGAACCTTCTAATCCTTCCGTCGAAATAGCGTTTGACCTTTGTTGTGGTGTGAACGACCAGCGTAGTTCGGTCCTCCACTGTCCGGTCGCCGTCTCGCCAACGTCGACTGTAAATTCCCCCTGGGATGTTGGATGGGTGTACGACGGGTCTGGAGATCCTAGCGGTGCCGGCGCTGAACTAGACCGTTGTGCGGGTTCTTGGTCTTCTGGATCTCGTCTCCGGCGGCGAGCTCCGGGCGACCTGCTTGGGTACGAGTTCCGCGGCATGGTAGCGTTGTGTGTCTGGTTGTGGGATGGGATGGTTTGCTGATGCTGCTGGGCGCGTTTGATATATGAGAGAAGTGAGGGTAGTCGCGTCTATCCCGAGTGATGGTACTTGAATAAGGGCAAACAGATTATCACTGTGACGGTGCAAAGAATGTGGCGGGATGGTGAGACAAAAGGAAGATGGAGGAAGTAATGGAACGCACCGGTTAAGTACCCACTGCAGCGCCTGCCGGACTCCAGAGCTAACAACGGAAACTGCACGTTACGACAAGTGCCAACTACTCATCATCGAAACTGCAGTGACTACAGTCTGATAAGGAACATTCGAAGATCCCCCATTAGGCGGCTAGAGCACATCGCGTGGAAGTATCAAGCGCGGACTACCAGTGCAAATGGACCAGCTTCAGATGTTCGCATTCATCTCTTTATCAGCGACAGAGCAGGGTACATCGACGACCCACCCCGCCTCAATGAATCGCTCAGCGAGCGCAATGTACTAATCGCTGAGACCCTTTTCCTAGAGATGTTTCCCGGTTTATGTTGACGCAAACACAATAGAACAACTGGTCTGTCGGCGCTCATAGCCAACACGCTCGCCGTCGGGGAGCTACAAATCAAGTTCAGCCAACCGGACAACTTAGCACGCCACGAATGCGACATGCCACCAACCTCTCACTTACACCAACTCCTGCGCAAGGTTTTCCCGATCATGGAGATGCAAATCATCTCGCACAGGGGACAAGCAATAGACAACGCGCTCCATAAAACACTTTCAAGCCTGCAGTGACTCCCTGACAACATCCAACCAGATGGCTTCGGTTTCCAGCCGATATTAAAGATTTGGCGGGGGAGTTGCAGTTGAAGCCATAATTATCGTAGCCTTCCTGTCCTTTTGAAGTGATCTAGGGCTCCCTAATTATCAAGAAGTGACGGACTCCGTCGCCTCTGAGGCACGTTCTCGCTCTTTCTGCCGGCCCGCTGATAGGGAGATGGACTCCTTTCATCCTTGCCTTGGTTTGGAGATCTTGTCCTCTTCCTATATCTCGTATCATCAGGAGATTCAGTTTTCGTACCTCGCGCTTGGTATGGGGAAGTGCTCCTCCTTCCACGTCCTTGGTAAGGTGACTCGGTCCGCTTTCTCTCCCGTCGCTCGTAAGGCGACTTGGTCCGCTTCCTCTCCCGTCGTTCGTAAGGTGACTCGCTCCTCTCCCGAGTATCTCTTCGAAACGGGGACCTGCTCCTGTCCCGTCTTTGGAAAGGCGAGTCGCTCCTCTCCCGTATATGCTTTCGATACGGGGACTTGCTCCTCTCCCGTATATGCTTTCGATACGGGGACCTGCTGCTGTCGCGTCTTTGGAAAGGCGAGTCGCTCCTTTTCCGAACATGCTTTCGATACGGGGACCTACTCCTGTCGCATCTTTGGTACGGGGATTCGCTCCTCTTCCGCTCGTATCCGCGGTCTGATGAGATACTGCTCCGATGACGACGGTGATATGGGGACCTGCTTCTGTATCGCCGACGGTCGTAACCGCGATCGCGACTCGTTGACCTGTGCCTCTCCTTTCGTCGCTCGCGAGACCTGGACCGATCGCGACGCCGATAATTGTGATCCCTAGACCTGCTCCTTGACCTGTGTCGCTTGTGTCGCTCACGCCGATCATTATCCTCTCTCCTTGACTTGTGCTTGCGACCTTTTGCCTCCGCCTCACCAGCCTGACCCGGTTTCGAAGCCTTCGATCCTAGCTTGACCATGTTCGGATTAGCTGTTGCATCGCGATCGGGGGGAGCGAGCCCCATCGCAGCATACATAGCTTCCTCCTCGAGTCTCTTGAAGTAGGCCTTCTCCTCGCGTAGTTTCTCTTCGTGCGTCTTCTCCCGCTGGGCTTCTTCGTCGGCTTTGTTTTTGGCGTACCAGTTCATATCACGGCCCTGCTGCCAGCGTCCCACAGCTGTCCAGATTGTCAGCGTTAATAATTCTCGAGACAAACGGCTCGAAATACGTACGCGCCATGAGCGAATGGCCCAGGTAGTTCTCACGGTGAGCACTCTCCTTGACATCTTCCCACTTGAAGTCGGCGCGACCGCCCCTGATTTGTGTAAGAATGTGAAGACAGCGTAAAGTAGGCCTGCATACCTGCTCCCCTCCTTGCGCACTGTTTGAACGAGATCCATGGCGAGCAATGGAGATACCAAGTCCAAAAATGAGGTTGCGACGACGCGCCAATGCGACAGCATCATGGTGGCATACATTAAGTCATGCCAAGGCGGGATCTAAAATCTTGGCAACCGCGAGCCGCGGTAACAACGACCCCGGTCTATGCATGCTTTGACCACCACCACTGGTACTCCGATCATATTCCCGCCCTATCCACCACCACCCTCTGCTTGTAAGCTTCAACACGACACCCACAATGAAGCTAGCAGAACTCAAAAGCCACGACGACCAAGAACTCAACGAGCCATGGCGAGCCCTGCAATTCGGCGGCACCCCGGAACCCAACAGCAACAGCATCCTCTGGTACTTCGCCTGGTCGCCCTTCTGGGACCCCTCCTGCAACAACAAAGCCCTCGAGAACCAGGCCCAACAACTACCCAACGGCCAAGCCATACTGAACAGTCGGCAGGAATTCGAGGCTACGCTTCGAGCACAGTATCCCACGGGCGTGCAGTTCGTCGTCTCTTCCGAGGCGCAGGATCGGACGCATCCTTGGGTGATTCAGCGGCAGAATCGGTTTTTCGAGGATAAGGAGATTAAGACGGAAGTGGAAGGGATATATTATACCAGGGGCGCGGTGCTGCAGGCGGCGCCGAAGTTGATGGATGTGGTGGATAACCAGCTTGTATGTCAATTACCATACCACACTTAACCACAATATGCAGGTCGAACTAACTTGTACCCAGTTCTCAATCTCCCGCCTCATGGACGAATTCCTCGAAACCAGCAGCGCACTCGACCACTGGTCCCCATCCACGGGACACACTTACCTCCCACCCTCCTACAAATCGAAAACCGACGGCGGGCTCGCCCAAATATCGAGCCGTGCAGGCAGCGTAGTACCTGGCGGCGACACCGACGCGTCACAGCCCGCCGCAGCATCGGCCCAACAGAGCCAAATGACCGAATTCTCGGACGCCTTCTTCCTTCAATCGCTCAACCTGACGAATCGGTATCGGAACGAGTACATGGACGAGAACCCGTTGCAAGGCGAACCCGGCGCTTTTGTCTTCGCTTCCACGAATAAGCAGGTCGAAGCCAGGAATAAGGCACAAGCTGCGGCCGCAGCTCAGACGAGCGCCGCTACAGGCACGACCGCAGTATCTGCGGGGAAGCCCGTTGAGGGAGGGAGTGCGGGAAACAGCGCCGCTCCGACACCCAAAGCTGCGCCTAATGAAGCAACGTCTCGGAAGGGTAGTACAGTGGGCATGCCACCAAAGGTCAAGGGGAGGCGGAAGAGCAAAGGAGGTGCGAGTCCTGTGACACCGACGGCCCCTGGGGGGTTTTAAGGCGGAGAAGAGAGGCTTTTTCTTTCACATTTATGATACCCAGTATGTCATTGAGCATGCTACAATATTGCCGTCCGACGTACTACTACATGGAGTATTGGACGCGGTCAACTAAACATATCGAGTTTGCCTTTTCAGAGGTGGAGAAAAGGACATCTCAAGGAGGCGGGGGATGACATATGCCATATGCATTATCCAATTCAAGATCACTGAGTCGAGGGCAATAGGATAGTCTCAGTGACTTGATAACCGTCCTCAAGCCGAGCTACAAGCACGTATATGTACACCTGAATGTATAGTCCTCAGGGTATATCCCCAACTCCCAAATCCCTACTTCCGACTCACCGCACTCCGTACCGCCTCCAAAATCTCCTCAACCACCCATTCCCCAGGATTCCTCTCCTTCTGCCTAACATTCCAATCGCCCAACCCCCAACCCTGACGTCCCCCTTCACCCACCAAGGAAAGCTCGACGACGCACACCCTCTGACCCTTCCCTGACTCTTTCGGCAACCCCTTCGGCTTCGATGCCTTGAGCAAGGGTGTTCCAAGAGCAACGTGGATGAGCTCGGGTGTGGTGATGGGGGTCAAAGGGTGCACCCGGGTCTTGGGAACCGATTGCACAGGCGCCCCGGAGATCGTAACGGTAGACGGCGCGGCCTGCTGGAGGTGGGAGTAGATGATGTAGGCGGGTAATTTGTCGACGGGGGTGCGTGCGAGGATTGATGAAGGATGTAGATAGACGTATTGGCTGGACGGATCGGCCATCTTGGCGTGACTCCGGAATTGCGACGAGGGGAACAGAGTAACGTAGGGGACGTTGATTGCGGACTTGGGTCGGGGGCGAAGCTCCGGCGGATTGGCGGATAGGTCCGCCCGTAGTGCGACCTGATCTATGAAGCCAGCGGCGCAGACTTGGGAAAAGAAACTGACGAGCCTGTCCGAGGGCGGAGGGAGTTTTGCTTCATAGCTGCTGATAGCGGTGGGATGGCGTGCTCTGACGATGTGTGTGAGCTGTTCGCGGAGCTTGCTCGCTTCGTGCATTGCCTTGGAATTAAGAAACATGGTTTCGCAGAAGGTCTTTGGGTTGGATGCGTGGGCGTAAGTGCAGACGGCATTGTAGAGCTTGATGACGTCCCTTCGCTTTGCGTTTTCCGCAAGCTTGCTTTGAGCCTCGTTGTACGCTTTACGATGCTTCGAGCGCTGTTCTGCTTCAAGGTTCTCGGCGTCCGTGCGGATACCATCTGGACTGCCTTGCCGTGGTTCCTGCAGGTTCAACTTATTCTCCGGTACCATAAGTTCCGGAACGGAGAGAGCAGCGACCAGGGCAACCGTCTCGGCGGCGGCCCAGCTGTGTCTAACGCCCATGACTAGCATACGAGAAAAGCGTGGGTGCAGGGGATACAAGGAAAGCTCACGACCAACTTTGGTGATGGCCGTACCACCCGGACGCTTTCTGTCTGGAGACAAGGCCCCGAGATACCAGAGCACCTTTTCCGCGCGCTTAAGGCTGTCGCGATCCGGAGATGTTGGGAATGGGAACTGGTCCACTGGTATTCCCAGGCTCGTCAACTGAAGGACAACGCCCTCCAGTGGCGCCTTCAGGATCTCCGGCGGCGGGTATTCCTCAAAATACCTCTCGAAGACGGCAGACGAATACAGACGCCAGCAATGTCCATGCCCTGTTCGGCCAGCACGTCCCTTTCTCTGGTCGGCACTAGCCTTACTGATCCAGTCCACTTCAAACTTCTGTACACCGGTGGTGAGATCGTACTTCCTCTCCTTGGCGCGGCCACAGTCAAAGACGTAGCGGATACCGGGGATCGTTAAACTCGTCTCAGCGACGTTGGTTGCTAACACGATGAGGCGGGATCCTTCTGGGGGCGGCTCAAAGACCTTCAGCTGTTCCTTTTCGCGTAGCTGAGAATAAAGAGGCAGCACATGCACCTTCATGGTGGTCGCTTCTGGTGCCTCCCCGATGTCAAACTCCTTTTCTTCTTCCTCCTCCTCCTCGTCAAGGCCCCAGATATGATCTTCTTCCGAATTCCAGCCCTCGTCATCTGTGTCTCCACCAAGTTCGATGTCTTCATTTTCCAAAGCAGTCTCTGCCGCCGAAACCAGAACCTTCCCATGCTTGACCGTCCCTCGTTCAGTAGCCGGGAAGGCCTGTTTCAGCTTTTTCTCCAACTGGGTGATCTCGTTTTGACCGGTCAGGAAGACGAGCATACCTCCAGGCGGCAACTTTCGATGACCTATGCACACTTTGCGATACGCCGCTTCAACGTAATCCCTTTCGGTCCGTTTGGCAAAGTGGGTGGTAACGTTATATTGGCGTCCTTCTACTTTTACGAGCGGCGGAGGGCCGCCAGGGAAGAGACGCTTGTTGTCGATGAAATCGGATATCCTTAACGTGGCCGACATGATAACCACTTTCAGAGGCGTATATTTCACCTTCAGACTATTTTGCAGGTTTTCATCCCGCCGCAGTTTCACAGTCTTGGACAACATGCCAATCAGGACATCGGTGTTGACACTCCGTTCGTGTGCCTCATCGATAATCAAAGCCGAATACTTTGATAGCGCAACGTCTTCGCTTGCTTCGCGGAGGAGGACACCATCCGTCATGAATTTGATAGTGGTGTCCGGTGTGACAGTTTTATCGAAACGAATCTGATGGGCAACCTTGGATCCCGCATCGCCCAGCTCGTCGCTGACACGTTTAGACATACTCACAGCGGCCACTCGTCTTGGTTGCGTGACTCCTATCATTCCAGGGGTCGGCCCGTCCGGTGCGCCATAGCCTGCTTCGTACAGGAATTGCGGAACCTGCGTGGTTTTGCCGCTACCGGTGGCACCCCAAACGATCACTATGTCGTGGTTATGTATCGCTTCCATGACCTTCTGCTCTTCGGCAACAATGGGGAGTTGCAATCTTGTCTTCTCTATCTCCGGCGACCGCTTTACTGCAACGCTAAATGCCTTTCTCGTTGCATCCGTCGCAGTATTCGTCTCGAGCTCAGGAGGCAAGGGTTCCGCTTCGGGCGCCCGAGGTTGGAAGTTCGCCGGTTTTGGAGGTAGGGTATATTCGATATTCACGGTAGGAGTGAATCCTACGACATCATTCCTTTGTTGTGTCGCCCACGCCTTGAATGCAGATGCACGCTCTTTTCGCTTCACCTTCGCATCGATTCCCTTGTCCTCGTCGGCTTCAGAGCCTTCCTCTTCAGAGCTCTCCTCTTGGTTTTCAGAACCACTCCCGTCGTCTTCAGAGCCGTCCTCGTCTTCTGAATCCTCCTCCGACTCTTCGGTCCCTGAGGAGGGTTGTTCTTCCTCGGAGCTGAAACCTTCCCATTCGACCTCGTCCACCACCGGCGTCGTCTTGGCCTTCTTTTGCCTCTTCCTCGCCTGGATGATCGGCCTTCCTGACTCATCCAGCTCTAAAGGCCTCTTCAACCCACTTCCCCTTTCTCCAAGCCCTTGTATGTTAGGTTTCGCAGGTTCTGCGGGTGGTGATATCGAATCCGGAGTCTTGACGGATGGAGCCTGTGATGTCTTCTCCACTTTTCCCACAGGCACATTCTGAACCTCTTCCTCTTCTTCCTCCTCTTCACCGCTCTCGCCATCCACATCCAACTCAGCACCCCTCACCCTCCTCCTCTCAAACAACAACCCCTCATTCCTCTCGACATCAACCCCCGCCAACCTCTCCCTCTGCGCCCTCCTCAACCTCTCCCTCCTCGTCTCCTCCCCCCCCGCACCCAACCGCTTCGAACTCGCAAACAAACTCGTATCCACCTTCTGCGCAGCCAGCTTCTTAAGCAACTCGAGATTCTCCTCCTTCTTAAGCTTCTTATCCTACACGATGAAACACACAAATTAGCATACGCTCCAACCCAAATCGCATCGCCCACTACTGATTGTACTGGGGGACCACCGGAGCAACAAACAACAGAAGAACATACAATATACTTCTCCAACCTCTTCTTCTTCTTCGCGCTCATCTTGCCCTGCGCCTCCCTTGCCAATTCCTCCCTCAGCTCCTTCTTCCGCTCTGCCCGGTCCCGCTGGTCGGCGGGCAGGATCGCGGCGGTGTTGGTGTCATTTGCGGTCGGGGTTTCGGGGCCGCGGGTGCTTTTTTGGCGCGCAAGCACTTTGTGCTTTCGCTGCCTGGGCACGAATTTCGGCATTGTGAGGAGGTGTGGAGGGGGGGAGGAATGCTGGCGGATGCGGAAGACTACATAATGCAATGGAAGTTATAGAGAAGTCTTGGCGTGGGAAATTTAAGTGGGTACGCGACAGGGGTGCGAGTAGCGAGAGAGGGAGCGGGGCAGCCAATCAATATACCGAGGACCTTCCGGAAGCTCAACATCAGTATCAAGTAAACACTCCAATATAATCCACCACCATTCAGAGCCTCACTACCAAATATCTCTCAACGTCCACAATGGCGCAGCCAACCACCCACCCCACCCCCTCACAACAATCCTACCCCATAACCCCAACACCGTACCCCGCGAAAACCACCACCGCAACCGCGCCTGTCCACGGCGTCTCGACGACCGCTACCTGCGTCTCCTTCGCCGACAAGATCCTCATCACAGTTACCCAGGAGGGTAAACTGGGTCATTGGGTACGTCATTTGCTTTCCCCTCTCTCTGTCTCTCTCGATCATTATCTCTTACGCTCTTCCACCGCACTCCGTTCCCCCAAAACCTACCCACCACATATTATATCCCCAACAATCACACAGCCATACCCTCTCTAACCCATCCCACCGACAGATGCACATCCCCCTCTCCATCTCCCCCACAGACGACCCCTTCCCCTCCTCCTCCTCTACCTTCTCCTCCACCTCCTCAAACCAAAACACCCTCCTCCCCCACCCGCACCTAACCGCCACCACCATCCTCGGCGGCACCCACCCGACCCTCTCGCTCCTGGGCCAAACCCTCGCCACGCAGATCGCCAGCGCGATCCTGACGCGGAATCCGCACGAGAGGAGGATGGTGGTGGTGGGGCTGGGCTTGGATCCGAGGATGGAGGAGGGAGGCGGGAGGGATGCGTTTGCTGATTTGGTTGGGCTGATGTTGGGGGTCATCTGAATAGGGACGTTGGTTGGAAGTGTGGGATAACTCTGTTCACCGAGACCAATGATTGAGAAAACGGAGAGAAAGGTTGAGTGAGGATATCCCGCTCGATTGAAGCCCAGTGCTCCCTCTGCATAGGACGCGGCAGGCGACTTGGCAATCTCAGTCCTGGAGGTCACGGATTGTGTAGTGTGTTCTCCAAAGCCACTGCATCCAAGTCATCTCCAGAGAAGTATAGGCTGTCCAAAGGTGACTGCAACAAAGAGGGAATGGTCTAGGGAAGACCTCAAACCTCCTAGCTTGCAGGCCGGGCTTTGAAGTTCCCGTAATCCGGGAATAGGTGGAGGATGCACAAATGCACATAGCGGAGATAGAGTTGCACGATCTAGATATATCCTACGGGCCTAAAGTCACGCCACCATGAACGAAACCAAGCTCCACCATATGTAGACCGTCCAATCGCTGACACACTTCGCCATTTTGGAAACCTCTGTCCTCCGAAGAACCCTCGGATAACTGAGCGCCAGCAATAGGAGCACTCCATTACCAGACTCGCCAATGTCCCACCCCCATCTAAGACCACATGTAGAAGTACGCTGGAGCACCCGTAAATCGTCAGTCGCAAACATGTCTCGATACCAGCGAGGCCGAAGTACCTTAGAAGCACTTGCGGTGGACGATGGACGGGCCGCTCTCGTCGTACTCCTGCTTGGAGATCCACATCTGCTGGAAGGTGGAGAGCGAGGCCAAAATGGAACCACCGATCCAGACGGAGTACTTGCGCTCGGGAGGGGCGATGATCTTGACCTTCATGGACGACGGGGCGAGGGCGGTGATTTCCTTCTGCATACGGTCGGAGATACCAGGGTACATGGTAGTACCACCAGACTAGGCCATGGTTAGCTTTTAAAACAAGGCATATCTTCTACCAAACATACCATGACGATGTTGCCATAGAGATCCTTCCTGACGTCGACGTCGCACTTCATGATGGAGTTGAAGGTGGTGACGTGAATACCGCCGCTCTCGAGACCAAGGACAGAAGGCTGGAAGAGCGCCTCGGGAGCACGGAAACGCTCGTTGCCAATGGTGATAACCTGTCCGTCGGGAAGCTCATAAGACTTCTCCAAAGTGGAGCTCTGGCTGGCGGTCTGGATCTCCTGCTCAAAGTCCAAAGCGACGTAGCAGAGCTTCTCCTTGATGTCGCGGACGATTTCACGCTCGGCCGTGGTGGAGAAGGTGTATCCGCGCTCGGCAAGGATCTTCATGAGGTAATCCGTCAGATCACGGCCAGCCATGTCAACACGGGAGATGGCGTGCGGCAGAGCGAAACCCTCGTAGATGGGAACAACGTGAGTGACGCCGTCGCCAGAGTCCAGGACGATACCGGTGGTACGACCGGAGGCGTACAGAGAGAGCACGGCCTGGATGGAGACGTAGAAAGCCGGAGCGTTGAATGTCTCGAAGACGATCTGTGTCATCTTTTCACGGTTGGACTTGGGGTTGATGGGGGCTTCGGTGAGCAGGACGGGGTGCTCTTCAGGAGCCACACGCAGCTCGTTGTAGAAGGTGTGATGCCAGATTTTCTCCATGTCGTCCCAGTTCGTGACAACACCGTGCTCGATGGGGTATCGCAGCGTCAGGATACCACGCTTCGACTGTGCCTCATCACCGACGTACGAGTCCTTCTGGCCCATACCAATCATGATACTGTATTCTACGTCAGTCCGCGCATCAGATGGGGCGTCTTGCTAGGAAAAACGCATACCCATGGTGACGAGGTCGACCGACAATGGAAGCTGCGGAATATTGTTAGTTGGAGCAGTCATCGTATGACGGCATTCGCGCCCGCCATGTTGTGGAGCGGGGAAGCCGCCAACACAACAGATAAGGGGGGAACTTACGGAAGACGGCCCTGGGTGCATCGTCACCGGCGAAACCGGCCTTGCACATACCCGAACTAGCATCTGTCAGCTTGTGTCCATTCTATCCATCTATGACGTCCAGCGTCTGCTGTGTGAAGGTTGTGCTCGTTGATTGTGGTGCGGTCGTGGATGAGGGGGGAGCAGACACCCCACAGCAGGGGGCGCCAGTCGTGATTGGGGGTCACCATACCCATTGTCGATGACGAGGGCTGCAACTTCTTCTGTAGAGATCGAAGGCGATGTTAGCAGAATTCAATGAAGAGGCAGCAGATAGGTGCAGAACAGAACCAGTCTGCTGTCAAACGGGGGGGGCGGTGCCGAGCGGCGGGCTTCAGCTTACCTTCCATGTTGACTGATTAGGGATTTGCGATTAGGAGGAGGCGAGGAGGACGAGTCGAGATGATGACTGTGACGGACAATCAGATGAATGCGACGAGAGAAGTGGATTGAGGAGGGCGGTCGGCAAAGCGGGCGCAGAGGGGGGCGGGACTTACGGTAGAGCGGTAGTGTGGTGGTGAGGTTCAGGATCTTGCACCTGGCAAAGTCGGTGGGTGCTTGTGCTAAATAAGCGGGCGTCGGCGCTTGCCCCGATTTAGCGGTGCGGCCAGGAGCGAGGCTGGTAAATCGGGGAGAGAAGGGCACCAACAACGAACAACGACCAAGAAGTCGGAGAGGGAATTGGTGATGCAGCAGAAATGCGAAAACACTTTTTGTGATGCCGTAGCATCGCGAACGACGTAGTTATTTATACAGCGGTCCCAGGCTGCAACTATTTCAGTGTTTCCAACGTACGCGCAAGCTTCTTCCGCCACGGCCAACGTCTTCGCCGCAGAGGGGCCGTAGGGGCTCAGAGAAGACATGCTCGGGCAGGCAGCGCCATAAATGCTTGGCGCGGTCCGGAAACGCAGAGAAAGGGGCCAACCTGGTTGCTAACAACGAAGAGTTTGCTCCTGTTGAGGCGTCTCCCTCATTCCTCTTCCAGCCCCTCATACTGTTCACTGCCAACCGGACGCTGGACGCTGAAGGTGGCAGGCCAATCCCCGCTGCCAAGAATTTGTATAGTCACGTGAAATGAGGGGCCACCTCGCACCGGCATAGGCGGGCACGTCGGACTCCCAGAGCCCTAGAGTATCGAGCGCAGTTGCAATCGATTGTGTTGACCACCTTTTTTCTCTTTTCCAATCGTGTCGGAGTTCGACCGTGACCAAATTATTCCACCACCTACCTACCTACAACTAGGTATGTAGGTCTCTGTATCTCAACGCACTGCCGTGAATTCGCCGTTGTGGTAGCCAATAGAAGCCCGTGGAACCTTGTCGTCCCTTCGCGCCAAAAACCAATCTGAACCTGCGTCATCTTGCCGGTGCCCCAGCGCATGTCCAATGTCTAAATCAATAATCGTCGAGAGAAATTATTCCGCCTGAACCACAACAGCGGCCTCAATCAGACACAACGCGAATACGTACGTACCAAGAAACTCAAAACAATGAATGACCCACGCCTCAACAACCTGCTCAAATGGAGCATCGAAAACTCCGAAGCGTCTCGCAGCGACCCAAACGCGCCCAAAACGGACCCCAGCAGAACTCTTGATGCCGATGCCCTGCGCGCATTGTTAACGGGAATGACTGGCCCCTCGGACGCCGAGATGATGCTGAGGAAAATGGACATTATCATGAGCGATCAGCATTCCCTCGAGGACAAGGTGTCGGCATTCGATGACTTCGAGATGCTCATCGAGAACCTGGACAATGCCAATAACATGGAAAACCTGGGCCTATGGACCAAGCTGATAGACCAGCTGGAGCATGAGGAGGCCGAGATACGCAAGTATGCCGCTTGGTGTGCAGGCACGGCTGTGGAGAATAATGCGCGCGCACAGGAGAGGGTAAGTGCCCATGTCTCCCATCATGGCGAACCTGTGCTAACAGTAGCAGCTCCTCGTTGTCGGCGCGATACCTACCCTCGTCAAGCTCGCAATCGAAGACCCCAGCCGAGAGGTCCGAAAGAAGGCCGTTCGCGCCCTATCTTGCGCATCGCGGAATCATCAACCGAGTCTGGACGCCCTCCTGGAACATGTACCATCACAGTACAGGCCTGAGGCGAAACTAGACGCTGGAGATATGGCTGCTGTTGACAGTTTGATTCACAGACTCAAAGCGGACGCAGAGAAGCCCCGTTGAGATTAGGGGCCCACGCTTCCTTGCATTCATTGGCGTTCTGGCGCATATTTTCGGCATTGGAGGGCTGGCTGCCCATGTGCATACGGGTTGCATATCAGGATTTTGCTAAGGAGTACTGAACATAATCGTACTCGGAGCGTCGTTGACACCTCAACTTGGTTCTTATTATTAGAAGGCTCCTGGATGCATACACAGTAGACCGTCTCTACAGATATGAGAAAAGTGGGGTTGCTACATCCGGTAAGAGTCATCGCTCACCGGTAGTTCGCCGCCTTATGTAATCTTCCTAGGAGTCACTATTCGTCGATCACCTCGACTCCGAAGATGATTCATCTACCATCTCACTTCTCATATGGATGCACCGTCCTCTTCAATGTCAGATTCAAAGTTCACATCTGCTCGATCCGTGCACTCTTCGACACCCTTGAGGTAACGCCCTCGCTTGTTCATTGCGCCATTACAAAACTTTTTGCGTTTCCGTGCTCTGTTTTCAAATTCAAATCCGCCCACAACATGTCTTCTACGAGACGGTCGTCGGCGAGTGACAGTTCCTCCACACCAAATGGAAGCGACGAGCGGACCCCATTGCTTGCCACCCTAAGTCCCATTCCCACGAATGCCACCATTGAGGCGGCTATTGAATCCGTAGAAGAGGAAGATGTACACCTCGAAGACGAAGATGCCCCACTCCCGTTTTGGCAAATCATGGTTCTCTGTTATGCAAGAGTTGTGGAGCCTATAGCCTTCTTCTCCATCTTTCCTTACATCAATGAGATGATTCAGAAGGTTGGTCACGTGGCCGAAGAAGACGTGGGCTTCTACTCGGGGCTTATCGAGAGTCTGTTTTCTGCTACGCAGATGTGTGTTATGATCTTCTGGGGCAAGGTCGGTGCACTTTTCCTGTCTTGTGTCAATGCCCATCTGATTGTGAGCAGGCTGCAGACAGGTTTGGGAGGAAGCCGTGCCTAGTTATCTCCCTCTTTGGCGTCACAATAGCGACAGCGCTATTTGGCACAAGCACTTCCATATGGCAGATGATTCTGTTTCGCTGTATGGCTGGCATCTTTGCCGGAACCCTCGTGTGAGTGTTAAATCAAGCCTTGGGATTCCTTGTTCGGCGTGTTGATGCGAGGTCAGTACTGTGCGCACCATGATCAGTGAGAATAGCACAAAAAAGACTCAAGCCCGAGCCTTCAGCTATTTTGCTTTTACAGGTAGAGAACCTATGTGTTTTTGATGTTCCCAGTACCTGACAAATTCTCTAGGGAATCTGGGCATCTGCGTAGGCCCCTTCATTGGTAAGTAAACTGGGCCGGCTACGACTTATGTCTCAACTGACATAGAAAGGCGGTCTCTTGGAACGGCCGGCCGAGAAATTTCCCTCGACATTTGGCAGCATACAATTCTTCCGTGACTATCCATATGCACTACCAGGCTTTGCGTCAGCTTCTGTGGGCTTCACTGCCGGGATAGTTGGGGCTCTGTTCCTTCGCGAGGTAACTATAGGTACCGTCGATGATTGCACTGCACGATCCGCTGACATGTGGACAGACGTTACATGTGCACCACCGTCACAGAAGAGCGAAGGGAGGATCCATGTCGACCTGGGAATTGTTCAAGTACCCCGGTGTTGCCCGCGTCCTTGTCATCTACAACTACATTGGCATCCTCGCCTTCATATACACAGCGGTCATCCCAGTCTTCCTATACATACCGATAGAGCTCGGCGGCATAGGGTTCCCCCCGGAGCTCATCGCCAGTGCAATCGGCCTCAATGGTATTTCCCAGGCGGTGTGGCTGTTGCTGGTGTTCCCGCCGCTCCAACGCCGCATCAATACTGGAGGCGTACTTAGACTCTGCGCCGCTTGGTGGCCCGTCTTCTTTTCTCTGCACCCAATATGCCACTTGTTTCGCCGTTTTGGACTTACGGCATTGTTTTGGTCCGTTGGACCCTTAAACCTGATTGTTGGCAGTGGCGTGGCGATGGCGTTCGGTGAGTTTTAAACACACCATATTCAAACCTTTGCTCATCGTTACAGTCGGAAATCAGCTCGCCCTGAACGACATTGCACCTACGCACGAGACTCTGGGTACCTTGAACGCTATGGCACTTGCACTCTCCAGTGGTCTCCGTGCCGTTGCTCCAGCACTTGCTACTAGCCTCTATGCGATCGGGGTAAAATATCATATTGCCGATGGGCAGTTCTTCTGGATCATAGCCATAATACTGGCTTGTGGGCAGAACTTTATTGTGCGTCTGCTTCCGAAAAAGGCGGAGGGGAGGATCGCAAGAGAGGAGGACGAGGAAGAATAGTCCTTATGAAGTTGGGGTTTGAAGCACTCCATGGGGGAATGGTGGCTATGACATTCTATCCCCGAACTGCAGACGGAAACACCTGCGTGCTACCTTACATCCGTCTGTTTAATCGTAAAGAGGGTTCAACAAAGCACATGTCCTTTCACTACGCGTAGAACATGCGAGGACGCGTCACTCTCGCGAATCCTCAGTGAAAGACTGTTTACCTTGTTCATATAAGAAAGCCAAAAAATCTCTTCTCTCTAATACATTGGCTCATCCACCTACTACCCTCCCCAAAGCCACCCACTCCAAACAGGGCATGGCAGTCCACTCCGTCAAATACTCACTGAATCGCTACTTTCCTGATCTGAACATCCCACGTCTCGCTCTCGACAACAACGCCGCCGAGAAGGATGTACGTCAAATCCTGCACGCCATCACTGCCTACGCCGACATCCAGCGGCAATCCGGGCAGCCCGAAGAGCACCTCATCGACATGGCTATCAGCAGGCTGAACGTGGCAAAGGTAGCTGCCGATATGGGCACGACCGAAGAGGCAGTGCGTAGGATCGTGCGTGGTATTTGCGTGCAACTGCAGCTTGACAGACCGCGAAACGCACTGAACAGCACGCATGGCATATCCGCCTCTACTATAAACAACGACACCCGCAACACAAATCCTAACAATGGCTTCTCCAACCCCCAATCCCAGGTCCAGCGCAACCCTACGCGTTTTGACACTCTCATCTCCCAAGTCCGCCACGCCTTTGCCCATCAAACCCACGCCCTGATCCTCCCTCCGCCTCCAAGACTGCACCCTCAGTTGCTCTGGCCCGAACCCGTTCCCGAACACGTCCAGCTCGTCCGCAATGCGTTCCTTCTGGTCATCTCAAATGCCAGGTGCAATGCTTATGGCGGGATAGGCCTTCACGCCAGAGATGTGCAGACGCTGCTGAATGGGATGAATTTGCTGGTCCAGAGGACGGAGCAGCACTGGGCTAGCCTCAGCAAGACGGCTAAAGCTAATGAGCTCCGGAAGAAGGAGAGGAAGGAGGAGAAGGCGCGGAAGATGGACAAGGCGGGCAAGGTGTCGACGGAAGACTCAGGCTTTACGAAGGCCTCCCAAGTCAAGAACGGCAATTCAGTGGTTCCGCAATCTCTGGTGCCGCCTCAGTTGGGTCGATCGAGCGGTGGGTCTCGATTGGCCACAACGGAGGGTCAAGCCATTTTGGAGGCTCCCGACATATCTCCAGTTCGTGTAAGTGCTCCTTCACCTCCAGCGGCGCCTTCTAATCAATCGAAACCACTAACATATCTAACTCCCATACACCAGCCTCCCCATCTCCAAATCGGAATAGACGGCGTCGCACGCCCCATCCTCCACGGCCTCACTGTCTCCGGCTCCAACACTGCTGCGGCCACGAACCCCACAACGGCAAGGCACGTTCTACCAGGCCCCAGGAAGCACAATAGTGTTCAAGGTCCGGACATATCCCATCATAAGTACTCCTCCATCACTGACACACTGAACCCAGTTTTGGCCCTTCGCGCCCTAGCTCCCTCCACGAGCAACATCACTCCCGCAACAAACAACGCCGAACTCCCAGCACAGGCCCATGGTCCTACGGACAAACCGGACAAGACGGCGGGAAAGCACGTTCTCCTGCGAACGCCTGGTAACAGTCCTGTGAAGAAACGGGCGAAGGCGATGCCGAAGCCTGGGGTCAAGAAGGCTACGAAGAATGTGTCGTTCAGTGGTGGCCTGAATGATGGAGATAAGGAGAATGGAGGTGAGGCTGTCTGTGCTGTGGGTGGCTTGGTGGGTGGAGAATATTGAGGGATGGATGGGCTGCTTGCGTGCTATGCTTGCTCCTTATGTTTGAGGTGGGTTTCTCGGGGGGCTTGCGGAAGGTGCGTTGGTTGGTGGGCGATTGATGATTCGGTTGAGAACATTGGCAAAGGTTGGAGGAAGGTGGTTGTATGGGCAGCGTCTGACTGGCTTTTCGCCGTTCCGGTTCTAAGGGGTGAGAGAAGGGGGCATATATAATACGTGCGTGGTTGAAGGTGCTCCCCAACAGAGCAAGTCACGGGCCTCTGTACTACAATTCTAGGAGTTATTAATGTGATGATCCTCTGTAAACGTTTTGCTCAGGTATGCTGCCGATTGTGATTTATATGGTTCTTGAGGCGGTGGAAGTGAAGGGCAATTTTGGATTTTGAATCTACTTTACTTCGCCTTTGATTGCTGACTGATAAACTGGTGTCGCTACTAATCAGTGCGCCGGACTTTCAAACATGGACTCCGGTTCTGGGTCGCTCCTTACAGAGTACCGCGAGAAGGGGAAAGTGGTGAGTGTGAAGTCTGTTTCGAACGCGTACTTTTTACACGTTTAGACTTTTCCAAGGATGCAACAACACTCGTTGAATCAGCATCACGCATTTGAAAGACTTTTCAATCATTACCCCATTCTTACCAAGATATATCTAACCGTCCACTTCCATCGCCCGGTCCCTCACTCACTCACTCACTCCCCGTCCGTCACCACCACCACCACGGCCTCATCCACCGACCTCAAATGCCACCACCACCGCCCTCTTACTCCCTCCCCTCCCTCCTCCACCACCTCCGCTCCCACCCCACCTCCTCACACTCCCCACCCTGGTCCCCACCCTCCCACGAACCCCTCTGGAACCCCACCGCCAACCTCCCCCAACACGAACGCTCCCCCCACGAATTCCCCTTCTGCTCCGACGGCAAGCCCATCAACCCAGACGACACCGTGGCAATCTTGAAGCGCAAAGCCCGGCCCATCCGGTATTCTAAACACCGTTTCCGATTCGGCACGTCGGGGGGGGATTTTAAGAATGTGTTTGGGAGTTTGGAGTGTTGGAGTGGGATTTATGGGGAGGCGGTGGGGGAGTATGAAAAGTGGTTAAGCATACGGGAGAGACATTCCGAGCTCGGATACATCAAGGAATCCGTCCCGCGAACATCTGGTGTTTCGGGGAAACGGAAGCGATCAAGACGGGGACGCAGCCTTGAGAGACATCTCGAGGACACAGAGGCTTCGTTGTCGTCCTCGCATTTACCAGAGGGCCCAAGGGCGCGGTCAATGTTGCCAAGCGACCTGCGCAACCTTTTACGGCGAAGACGCTCCCTTGACAGATATCTCGAGGAGACGGAGGCTTCGTTCTCGCATTTGCCAGAGGGCCCGAGGGCGCGCTACAACCTGCGAAGAGACCTGCGCACCATTTTCCTGGAAGCCGTTCTCGATAAGAGGCTGCGGCAAGATCAGATGGAACGAGCGATGAAAAAGATGGTGACGGAGAGGGTGATGCGCGAGGGGGATTTGCGGGGGGAGAAGGGGAGGCGGAGGGGGTATGGAGAGATTGGGAGGGAATCTTGCCATGGTGTTGATACGTGCGTTGTTGTTTGGCGTTCGGGGCTTGTTGAAATTGAAGAAGTTCCTTGTGGGTTGAGTCTGGAGGGTGGTTCGGACGGGTATGATGGTGATGTTAGCGGTTGAATGGGGGGGTCTGGTGGAGTTGGTGCGTTTGCATGGATGTGGTGTGTTAATCAGAGACTGCAATGCGGTTGGATCTGTGTATGTAGCGAGATGGGATGAGGGACGCTGAAGCAGATGGATACACTCTTTGTAGCGCTTTGCTTAGCCTAGGTAATTAAGATTATGGATTGGCGGTGGTTTTGTTACTGGCGCTTTCTTACATCAGCAGACCTTGGAGTGCAGGTGGTGAAGTCAAACCCCTTGTGGACTAGTACCGTTAGCAGACGCCCTGCAGCGAGATCAAGGGACCATAGTATGAGCTCTTTGTTCTCGCCATATGGAGATATAACATGTATTTCACTACATGATCTGGGATGTTCAAACGAGGGGCCAAAGCGACACTGATGGTATGAGGGCTGATTATTCAGGGAGGGGATACAGAACGTGAAAGCGCATGTACCTGAGCAGCTAAAACAGGCACACTTGAGAGTCTGAATTTAGGGATTCCTCCCCCAGGATTGACATGGTGTTAATAACCTAAGGCGTTGCGGTTGATGGGTTATACAGTAGGTTTTCGATCAGTGTCTAATTTGATCTCCAAGTCTCTAGCAATTGAGCTAAGATACATTATAGTCGTCTATATGAAGCCCACTCCAAACGTCCTAACTGCACTCCAAACATGATGTCTTGAAGTGCTTGGTGCTTTCAAGGCTGTGACACTGCCTTCAAATGACGAGGGTCGCCTTGCCCGCTTTTGGAGACAGTGAAGATCACGCAGAACCGGGAAAGATCCACGTTGTAGTTAGCCAAAACATTTTTGGTCCGACTCCCAGATCATTTCTTCTAGCATGACACTGCGTCGTTCCCTCGCGGCCTGCAGCAGGTGCTTTCGGCTTGAAACGACACCAGTCGAACTCTAATGTTCTTGGTCCCTCTCCTCCAGAATGGGTATCATCTCTCAAACACCTTGAAACCAATAACCCAGTTACGCCGTGAGAACTCGTAGAAACATATGCAAAACTTCCGAACGTTAGGTCAGTCCTTGGGTTTCGTGGCGAGGCGCTTGTCTTGCTCCTCCTTGGAGAACGTGTCCCATTCTGCGACGTTCTTGTCCTGCGAGACTTGTCAGCAAAAGGATCTAAGGAAACAAGTAATATGGCGGTAGAGACTTACCCATTCGGCCACGCATTCCGGCTTCCAGTTACACTTCTCCACCTCACCATACATGGGATGATTGAGCCTGGGATGCAGCGTCGGCCAACCACTCGCATGGTAGTGATGCTTGATAAGAGCGCCTCTTGAATCGTGGTTCCCAGAGTCGGAGTGTCCCTGGCCCGCAGCAAAGGCCTCGACATTAAGCACCAGAATGCCATTCACCAGCCGCGACTCCGCCAGATTGTGGAACCAGTCCCACGTCACCGGCTTGCGACCCGGGTTCTGCGCCGTCATCTGCTGCAGAACAGCCTCCGTGAAAGCCGACGGGCCAGTCCCGCTGATGACCTCGTTGAAGTCGAGCTGGAGCTTGCTGATCGGGACGCCTTTCCTGTGCGACAGGTCGTCGAGCCATTCCTGGATGTTCTCAATGAGGCGCATCATGACCGGAAGTCCGGGTTTGGCGGCAAAGGTCCACTGGCAGAAGGACTTGCACTTGGATCCGAGGATGGGGTGCTCGGCGAAGGCGGGCTCGTCGATTTCCACGCCGATGATCATGTCCACTTCTTCCTCGTTGTAGCGCTCGGGAATGAATCGGCTGATTGGGCGCAGGCATTCGACGTCGATGTCGGCGTAGACGCCACCTTCGGCGTAGATGACCAGATAGCGCAGCAGGTCGGCTTTGACGATGGTGATGTTGAGCTCTTCGTAGAGCTTGACGATATCGGGACGGTTGAACCCTCGGGGCCCGTAGTGCCATCTTACATATTCGACAGCGTTGTCGTCGGTGAGAACCTCATACTGATAACCTGGGTTCTTCGCAGGCCACGTCTTTGCAGTGTCGGAGTCACGCTGCTCAAAACTTAGAGGATTCGTCTTCCATGTTTGCCATATCTTCCGCGGAATGACGGTTCCTTGAGTGCTTATGAGCGGCTTCTGGTACTTCAATTCCCGCTTGTACTTGTGTGCGGCGCGTATCGGGGCAGTGACGAAGTGCACATTGGTGAGGAGAAGGAAGACGACAATGAGCAGAATGTACACTGGCAGGACCCTCCGTACCTGAGTCGTCAACTTTCCCCTGAAATGCGATGTTATAGGTGAAGAAGCGGGTGTCATTTTGTCGATTTGGAGGCGGAGACGTGGTGGCCTGGGTGTATTCCGAGGGCGCATGCTGAGGTTAATCACGGAATCGCGAAACCGCCTTGGTTCCCCAGCCGTGCACCACCGAATGCTCCAAGGTCTTCTTTTTCATGAGCCGGTTCTGATCGGCATTGCTTGTCTCCGGAACCATCTGCGGCCGCGGATATTACCCATTTGAACAGAGCTGCATCGTTGCACCGTGCGGAATACTGAGGTCGGCGAGGATAGGAAAATCGACAGGGACGAATATTGGGATCGACCTATGAGAATTCCACGAGTTTAGCAGAGGAATCCATTTCTGCAGGGGCTGAAGCAGCCAATACTCAATTTACCTCACAAAAGTTGGTCGTTGCGATTCACTCTGGGTTGCATGCTTCCATAAGCGGCATAGGCAGGTGCATACAAGCAAGGTGCCAGGCGGATCAAGCAAAAGCTTGCTTTACTAGCCTCCGCGACTGCATTAGAAACTTGTACGGAATCAGATAATTCTCCTGACTACACGTGCATTAGCGTCACCGTTCATCCAGGAACTGAGCGTTATGAACCTTAAATCGGGCGCCGAACCGAGGTTCGTGAGGACATGTGAAGCCGAAACCACCATGCTCCCCGGATTCTGTTCACCATACCCCGCGTGCTACCCCACAACCAACCCCGGAACCCTGCCTTTCCTCAAGCTCATAAACCTTGTCGGATTTCTTCATTCCTCGTTTTGGCCAGTACGGCGATGATCACTCGTCGGGTCTCCAGATATGGATGCGTCCTCGGTACAAGGGCTAAAACTTCATGGGCATGTGCTCTGGATGGTCTCAACAAACCGGATTATTATCGGGGCATGATTTTATGGACTTGAATTGGGATTGGCATTCGAGTCATCAGCCATATGGCTCCCATCCTTCCCGCCACCATCATTAGGAAATATCCCTTCGCTGGGTGAAGCACTCAATAGCCCACTATTGACGGACTGCTCAGATGCCCACCAAGTTCGAAGGACTGCTGGACCGCAGCGGCCTGGAAGATGTGAACTTGAACCCTACGAACTGGAAAGCACGTCTTCCGACGAGATGGAGTATTGACCTGGTGCGGCCGGACTTCATTGCGTTGACGTTGAGACGCAGCGCAGCAAAGAAGCCCGCGAGACGAACAGCATGGCTAGACGGTCTGAGAGGTTTCGCCGCACTCATTGTGTATCTCCATCACCACCAGCTATGGGCCCACGGTCTTCATGGGAATCTCGTGTTCGAAAACGCGTTCGGGTATGAAGGGAGGCACTACTTTGCCGCTCTTCCCTTTGTGCGCAATTTCTTCGCCGGAGGACATTTCGCAGTCGCCATCTTCTTCGTGATTTCGGGATACGTCCTCTCCTATAAATCTCTCTCTTTGATTCAAAAGGGTCAGATTTTACCAGCAGCAGACAGCGTGGGTTCAGCACTCTTCCGGCGATGGCTACGCCTCTACATCCCTGTCATCGGAATCACGCTCCTCTGGATCGCGCAAAGACACTGGACGGGTATCTGGATCGATTATGGCGAGCCCAAGGAGAATTTCGGAGCAGAGCTCAAGAACTGGTACTACAAGTTCAAGAACTACAGCTTTGTTTACACGACCGGCAGTATCTATGATTTCATGCACCTGTACCATCCGCATTCCTGGACCATTCCCATGGAAATGAAGGGCTCCGTGATTGTCTACACGGCGCTTACAGCATTCTCTCGATGCACGAGGCAGGCTCGACTTTGGTGCTCCGTCGGCCTGATATTCTACTTCCTTTACATCGTAGACGGCTGGTACGGCGCCGTGTTCTGCTCCGGCATGCTTTTATGCGACCTCGACCTCCTAGCTCTGGAAAACCAGCTTCCGCGCTTCCTCGCCGCCCTGGAAGACTTCAAGGAGTTCATTTATTTCCATCTCTTTATCGTCGCACTGTACCTCGGTGGCGTCCCGTCTTGCGACCAAGAAAACTACCAGACCCTCCTCAACAGGTCTCCGGGATGGAGGTTCCTTTCACACCTCACCCCCCAAGCCGTCTACGACCCAAAATGGTTCTTCAACTTCTGGGCCGCCCTTCTCTTCGTGGCCTCTGTGCCGCGCCTCCCCTGGCTAAAGCACTTCTTCGAATCGCGCTTCTGCCAGTACCTAGCACGCATCTCCTTCGCGCTGTACCTCGTCCACGGCCCGCTCCTCATCCTCCTCAGCGACAGAATCTACGCCGCCGTTGGATTCTCGCGCGGCTCGCAGAAAGGCCATATCGACGGGTGGATCGACGCGTTTCCGATTACGAAAAAGGGTCCCATGGGGCTGGAACTGGCGTTCTGGATTCCGCAGCTCGTGTTGTTTCCTGTGACGCTGTATGCGGCCGAGGTGGGGACGAAGTTGCTGGATGAGCCGAGCGTGAGGTTTTCGAATTGGTTGTATAGGAAGGCGATTGCGCCGCCGGAGTCGCCTTCCAAGTCGGGGTCGTGAATGGATGTGGAATGTATGTAATGAATCGGATATTGAAAATTTTGAATTATCTATTCGCCTTCATGATCTATTTCTTACCGGTTTCTTCAGCTGTGATCGAGCGTCCCACTAGTGTTCAACTTTTATGGTAATGGCCCTTGAACGAGCCACTGAAGTGACAATGCATCATCAAATGAGAAAAAACGTAAAATATAGATGAACGGAGTTCTCCAACTAGTATAAAAGCTACTGACGGTCCTGTATCGCCATTCCTTCGTTTGAATTCTATCCCTGTTTCTGAATGGCAGTAAGTCTTTCAATCTCCCTGCCCCAGGCAAGCATATATCGGAAAGCACTGGTGAAAGGTTTAATCCATGATGATAATATCTGACTCAGTCAGCACAACGAATTTCACAATTACACACAGTGTGGACTGTCTGAGTGGCAAATGTTTGCACTAACGCCGCGTCAGTCACGTACTGCAGAGATCCCATGATGAGACGTATGACTGATTTCCATAATGTGCACAGTGACTGTTTCTTGCGGTTACACTATAAAAGGCGATCCTTCCTGGCGACTCTCACTAGCACCCTCGAGATTTGCACGCTTCTGCTGCTTAAAGCGCCATAACTACAGAGCCTTCAACCTTTCACTCCCTCACATCACTATATCTGCTCATAAATTTGATGTCCAAAACCCGGAAATCACTGGAGAAAAATACCTCAAGGAAAAAGCTGCACATCCCTTCACGTGTACCGACACTACACGGGAACGAGACCGAAATCGGGCATCAATACGACAATGATAGTAGGGGCTCCTCCGTGGAGAAGAACCGCCTGGTGCTCGTTGATGGTCCTGAATGGAAAGAGAGCGAGGAACCTACCAAGATGAACAAGGACTCTTCTTTCAACGAGACAAATAGAGATGGTACCCTGAAGACGCACACAAAGGGAAAAGGTACGTTCCCCCTCTCGTTGACGCTTTTGGCGTCGCGACTGACGTAGACAGCGGTAAAGAAGGTTGTTGAGACCCACTGCTTCTACGGGATCGTAGAATATACTGGCTGCGATTGCAAGGGCAGGACTCCACTCTATTGCGCTGAACGCTTCGGTACGCAAGGTTGTATACATATTGGCATGGAACCGACACGTCGACGGGGCTATTTTGAGTTAGTAGAAGGCAGGTGTTCGTCATGTATGGAGCGCCGTGCCAGGAGCGGCGCCTCTAATTCGTGAATTTTTTGGGGTCGGGCGTTGTACAAAGGACTTGGGTCAACTCGATCACCACTTCCACAAACTAAAAAGCTACAAAGGTCGGGCCCGGGAAGAGGAAGGCAAAGCTCGATATGCGTGATCGCAGGTAGCAGAGTCTAATATGATCTTGTAGTTGTCTCAGACACAAGCTGCATGATTTTTCGTCTCCACTGGCGGCTAGAGCTGGGACGGAACCGATTGCCCGAACCAATTCTCAAAGTGTATGCAGAATCCGGTTATTGACGCCCACTTTATTTGCTCTTCTTCCCCTGTACGACTAAGTTCTTCCGCCGCCTTCTCTCCTCCCATCGTGCCCAGCCTGAATCGACCAGATCCTCCTGGACCACTAAATCCCTCACCCGCAAAAGCCGAGCCAAGTATGTCTCTAGAGCCCAGTCCACCCATCCAGATCTTCTCAGGTAAGTCGTGAATCCGAACCAGACAACCGCGAAGACGGCACCGGCGGCGCAACCAACAAGAACCTGCTTTGGCGTATGGTAATTGAGATATATTCTGCTCCAAGCCACCGCACCGGCACCGGCTAAAGCACACAGGGACAGAAGGAAGCGCTGGAAGAAGCTGTAAGGCGTATGTGTTTCGGTCGGGTGAGGTACATGGCGAAAGAGGAGGAAGAACGCAAGCGTGACGGAGAAGAAGGTGACGAATTGGGCATGCGAGGAGGGCATTCCATAACCCTTTCCGTGCATTTCTGGCGGTTCCCAGTTAGCAACCAGCATCAGTCTACGGAAGGGGTCCATATACCTCGCGGTCGCTCTTCTTTGATGTAGCGCTTGAGGACCCAATTCACAGCCTCGCATGCCAACTGCCCCGCAAACATGAGCATTATTTCAATCTCCCGGTTCGACCATATCAGAGTCGCGTAGACGATACATAGCCCCTGCGGGACGAGGGCTAGCCAGGCACATAGGTACGAGATCTGGTCGCCAGGGGTCTTTCTCTGTCAACGACAATATTGCGGTTGGGGGGCACCGGTCTTACATAGTGCACATGTGTTAAAGACAGAGAGGCAAGCGGCGGATCCTCCATGGCTATCCGCCGTTTATGTTGGACAGACAGGTCAATCGATCAATCGATGACGGAGTCCATGAGACCAGCCGCAAATGCTTATGTAATCAAGCTGCTTGGAGTGGCGCAGCTTTGAACCTCGGAGTTTAGGAGCAGGCCATTCCCGCCCTCCGCCGCCCTTCCACAAATTCACCTCCGAGCATTCGCTCGTGAAATTGGACCCTGGAGGATTTCTTTCGCGAAGCCAACAGAAGTGACTCAGCCAGGATTCGCCCAAGGGCTCACAGAGGGTTTTTGACCGCGGTTTAAATACTAACTTAGCTCCTCTAATCAACCACCCTCTAGATTTCCTGCCAGTGCTTCCGCCACCAGGCGCCACTTCAACCGCATTTTACACAGTACAATTTCTAACCTTTGTGGCTCAAACATCGGACTCCATTCAGGAATAAGCAGAGGAGATTCCATGGCTGAGTTCCCTCCAGACGATGAGCGCATCGATGAGTTGACAACGCTGCAATCCATATACCCAGAGCTGGTCCTCGATTTCGACCATCCACCGATACCCACCGCACGTATCGAACTGCCCGTAGCCCCAGAAAAGCCACTACCCGTGGTTTGCGACTCGGATTCCTCGGTCCGCAATCTTTCCCATCTTCCTCCTCTAATCATCGACATTATCCTCTCCGAGGGGTATCCCACTGAACGAGCACCGACCTTCAACCTAACTGCCGACCCACCATGGCTGCCGGATAGGGTGCTGGAACAGCTGATGGAGAAGGGACATGCGTTGTGGGAGGAGTACGGTGGAATGCAAATGCTGTTTGCGTATCTCAGCTTTTTAGAGGAGTCAGCCAGGACAGCATTCGGCGCAGCAGATAGCGCACGCGACGGGGTGCTTAAGCTACCGGATACCTTGCGGACGCCTATGCTGGAACTGAACGAGAAACTGGGCAAGGAGCTTTTCGACAAGGGAACATACGATTGCGGAATCTGTCTGGAACCCAAGAAAGGCGGTGCGTGCCATCGCATACGTCACTGCGGCCACGTCTTTTGCAAGGCCTGTCTGCAGGACTACTACAACAACTGCATCAAGGAGGGCGATGTGAACAATGTCAAGTGTCTATCCCCGGATTGCGGAAAAACTGGCGACGTAAAAGTCGACCGGAAGAAGAAGGACCGGCTGCTCTCCCCGAAAGAGCTCCTACAGATTCCACTGGAGTTGGAAACGGTAAAACGTTACGCCCAGATCAAGCGCAAGAAGAAGATTGAATCCGATCCAACCATCGTCTTCTGCCCTCGCAAATGGTGTCAGGGCGCCATGCGCACTGAGAAATACCCCAAGATAACAGACGTCAGCCAAATGGATGAATCCGATATTGAAGACGGCGAGCCCGTCGCTGCTCCCAAAGCAACAGACCAAGAGATCAAGTTCCGCGGCGCGCCTAACACAGATCGTCTAGTCATTTGCGAAGACTGCAGCCTAGCCTTCTGCAAAGTTTGTCTAGCGCCCTGGCACGGCGATTTTGAGCGGTGCATCAACCGCGAACAGAAGGATTTGACGGAGGAAGATCAAGCCTCCTTGAACTACATCCTGAAGAACACGTCGCCCTGCCCTACATGCTCGGTTCCGTGCTCCAAGTCTTACGGTTGCAATCACATGACTTGTTTCCAATGCAAGACGCACTTCTGCTACCTGTGTGGCGCATGGCTGCAACCTGAAAACCCGTACGGTCACTTCAACAACAAGAAGAACAAGGCTTGCTTCCAGAGGTTGATGGATGGTGCTATGGGCGATCAAGCCAATGGCGAGATACGATTCGGTGGCCGGCGTGGAGCGGAGCAGGAGGCGGAATTTTGGGAACAGGAGGCGCTGCGGATACAAATGGAGGAGCTAGGAGGATAGTCAATGAGACAGAAAGGGATCTCCATGCATGATGCATTAAGGATTTTTGAGGATTCGCGAATTCGGAAAGCGTCGAGACATGAAGTCCGGTTGGATGTACATGTATGGGGATTACTCATGATGATGGTGAAGGATGTTTGCAGTGATGTACCATAGCTGGATGGGAACATAGCAGCGGGAGTACGAGAGTAACCAGTCGGCAAAGGATATACTGGCGTCATGTCAGATGAGGAAACGAAATCAAGACAATGCTGAACCCTGTCCTGCCCAAGCCCAAGCTACTGCCAGCTGTGGTATGCTTCAAGACCTTCAAGACAAAACAAGGCCATCCGGGTGATATTCATCAGTGCCGCGCCCTCACATGCTCTAGATCGCATTTCCTCCCACGGCATATTAGTGGACAGAGTAAAGTGATCTCCGGGACTTGGAATTGTTAACTCCATCTAGACAACAATACGAGACAAATGCAACTGCTGTCGAATCCGCAGAAAGAAGTCAAACGGCAAAGACAGTTTGGTGTCTACAACACGACCAACACATATCCCATCAACTACATGTATGCTCCACACCCTCACCACAACTTCCAACACGCTTCTTCCCCCCTAGTGACTCTTCGCCTTCCCAGGAAGACGGACATGGTTCGCCAAAACGCAGACGAAGTAGACGATGCAGAGCGTCGGGATCATCCACACGCTGACCAGGTAGTTCGCCTCGTGATCTTTATTGAACTTGATGAGGGAAATGAGGCAGAGGCCCAAACCGCAGGAGCCGTTGATGCCGAGACGGATGTACTGCGAGGGTTTGCGCTGGCGGGCGGGGAGGGAGAGGCCGCCGAGGAGGGTGGTTAGGATGAGGGAGAGGCCGCCCTAAGGACGTGGGTGTTAGCATTGCGATACAGGGAGGAATATAGGGGTAGATAAGAGGGAGAGCTTACAGCGACGAAGACATAGGTAAACACCAGTTCAAAGACATGGATGTACGACAGCAGAAGCGCAATAGGATCCGTCCGCTTGACCTCGTCGCCCTTCTTGTCGTCCTTCTTCTCCTTATTCTTGGGGATGCTGACGCTAAGGCTGTCGAAAATGGTCTTGCTGGCTAGAGCAAAGGCTTCGTCGGTGCCGTACGTCACGAGGTTTACTGCCGTCTCATTGGTCGGGTCCGCGAGCAGGGAGTCGTATGCGTCGATGAGGATGTACATGGCCTCGTCGTTGCCCTTGATGGCCTTGGAGGCGTCGACGCCCTTGGGTACATAGTCGTAGACGCTGGCCCACATGGTGGCGTTGTACGCCGCGGCCATGTCGATGCCGGATGCGTATTCCAGGTTGGCGGTGGCGTTTAAGACGGGGTTCAACACAACGGCGAAGTCGTCGAAGGCTTTGACGGCTTGGATCCAGATGACGAGGAGGGAGACGCCTTGGAGGACGAGGACGAGGGACGTGTGGAGGGGGAAGTGCAGGAAGGACCACCATTGCTGCTTGATGGTGCCGAAGTGCTCTTCCTGGAGGCGGTCAAAGTACAGCATGTACAGGAAGTAGATGATGAGGATGGCGGCGATGATCTGGCCCACCACGGCGGCGGTCCAGAGGAACTCGTTCTTGACGATTTTGGAGAGGGACTTGCAGATGACGATGATGCCTTCGCCCAGGATGATGAGCGTCAGGAGCGACATGCGTTGCACCATGTGGGTTCCCTTGAAGGAGATGACGCGCCAGATGCACGAGACGGATACGGTGATGAGCGTCTCGACGATGCCGATGATATACCATGCAATGTAGACATCGCTCTTTTGCTCGATCGGGGAACCGTCTGCATCATATTTCATAGCGGGGAGGGCCGCAACCAGGGCGCCATAAAGGACACCGGCGATGGTCGTGGACGCGATAATGGCGGCAATCGGGACGACGGTCTTCTTGTACTTGCGCGAGTAGATCAAGGTGATGCCGTACTGGCAGGCCAGCGTGAAACGAGAAACCATGAGAATAAGACCGAATGCTTTGAAGATCTTGAAGTCGGTGACTTCCTGGCCCGCTTTCCACTGGACACCCATGACGGCAAAGCCGACCATGACGCCAAAGTGAATGGCTTTGGCAATGCGCTCAAAGACCGAATCCGTGCTGAAGCGCACATCGTACAGGGAGACTTGATACCACGTCAACCAGAGAAGGGAGAAGAAACCAATGTATGCCGTCAGTGAGGTCCTGTCGTTGATCTCCAGCATCGAAGTGAATGTCGTCAAGTTGGCGACGAAGAACAGATCGTAGAAGAGCTCCGAAGTCGTGGCTTCCGCATGCTTGTGGTATGATGGATGGTCGTGGATGTCCACGTCCATATTTTCGAAGGGGACTTCATGTTCATGGTTTCTGTGCTTCTGCCGTTCCAGGTCCGACGATGCTTCGGAAGTGTGTCCATGGGAGTGAACTGCTCCGTGACCCGGCTCGTGCAGAGGAGAGGCGAAGAAGCTGAGAGGTTTATGCTCCTCGTGCCCGTGACCTTCGTGACCCATGGCGTCGATTAGGAACTGCTGGCCGCGGTTTGGAAGAAGAGGGAAAAAGTGGACTAGAAATATTATGGAGGGTGATTCTCTAGAACAAGGACGCCTGCCACAGAACGCAGAAGAAGTGAATGATTGAGAAGAAATCTCAAATGAGCAAAAGGATAGCTGGTAATTGAGACGTCTTTCTATTTTCCGTCGACGCCTTCACGCGTTGAGGATCTGGGCTGGGACTTTGACGATGCATGGGGCCAATCTTACATGCAGACCGCAGGGGCCAGTCCTCGAACTGACTATGGGGATGCGTTGTCTTAGCACGGAAGTCCTTTGTTTTTGTGGCTGAGGCTGAACCTATGCTGTCGTGTGTTGTCTACGGTCCAAGCGTGAGGAGCACATTTGTGCTGTACCCGGTTAACGGATTTTGCGCCTTCGAGGTCGCTCGGTGCTGTTCATTCATCTGAGATTTGTGTATGATTGGACATTCGGAATGCTCTTTGCTGCAAGTTCAAAAGACGGAAGATAAGCATTATTCGGAGGCTAAGACTTGTAGGTTTCTCGTGTATCTCGTCTTAGCCACTGACAAGCTTCATCCTGGGCCCAGTTGTTTCAGAGGGCTGTCAATGGGAAGTGCGACATCAGCCACATGGTAATAGTTGGTCTGTATGATCGCCAGCATTATACCTATGTAGCTAGAGTATCGGATCGTGTAACGAGTCAGATCACGTACCGAGCTAGCTATTTCCCTATACAAAATCCGCTAAAACGGGAAAGCAACGCGAAAACAAGTCTGCCTTATGAAACAGCTTACTATATAAAAAGCATAGTCCTCGATACTGCTCTTGTAAGCTAGAGCATTGTTAATACACGTTGTGTTAAGATGCAGCGCTGCAAAGTTACAGATTTCTGCCCGTTTTTTGTAGATTGTTGTATAGGAAAATAGCCGACTCACTACATGATCTAACTCGCTACACTCGAATAAGCTTTTCTGCTGAGGTCTTAGTCTTATCAAGCTCTTAGCGGACCTTGCTGATGTTTCGGCCCCTTCCTCCAGTTGGTGCTTGTGCAGTCTCTCGCCACAGCCTTGAGTTGACATCGTTATGGGAATCAGCGTGTCTAATCGTGAACTCAACGGTATAACTGCCTTGGGAACAGAAACATGCAAATCATAAAAGGGATACTCGATGAAGTGTGTGACGTTGAATCGTCGTTGTCAAAGCACGTAAAGGCGAACATCGACCTTGCCCTTTCCAAAAAGCGGGCTCGGAATTTTAATCAGCGACCCAACCGCATGTCGCTGAGTGATCGACTTTCAGCTCTCCTTCTGATCAAATGGCATGTTTACGATTTACCCATTTAGGAAAATACTGCTAAACCCGTTAAACCCGTATCCATCACTAACAAGCACTGCTGAGTCGGTAACCGTGCCCGCACCCGCGAACTCCAGAACCTCATTTCAACCTCGCAGAGTTTGGCAAATGGGTTTGTCCGATGCTCCACCTGCAGTTTGGTCTGTGATCGTGGTACCACGTAGCCGTGCAGAACAGTAACCTCCCTTGGCGGCTTGAAGCGCGGCGCGACTTCCTACATACCGGCAATGGTGTCTCTCTACCGCTTGGAGTCGAACTTCTCAAGGATTGCTTTCGCTGCGAGTACGGGGGCCAGTACTTCGTAAGAGCACCAGCTTCAAACTAGCGCCAAGGAATCCCATTCTCCTCGTCCCTTTCCCAACAACATCTTCCCTATCTCCCTAAGCAATACTCTAAAAATGAAAGATGTATCATCAATTCCAGCCAACACGACCAACAGTACTGAATATACGCCCTACACCCCTCTTCCAAGGCGTCATCTTCTTCTCTTCCCACTCACGCTAACAAAGCAAACAAAAGATACGTCTTCCTAGCATAATCCGCCGCGCTCTTCTTCAACCTCGCCTGTAACCCTTCGGCCTCCAGATCCGCAGCACCGTACACCTGGTCCATCAGCGCAGAAACGGAAGAGGAGCCGGTGCCTGGGTGGGCGAGATAACGCTGGATGTAGAGCATGTCGAAGGCGAGTTGCTTGAGACGCTGAGATTTCAGGTCAGGAGAAGGGGATGCAGATTCTGCGCCGACGGAACCTCTTGTTTGATCGTCGGCGTCGGCGGAAGTTTCTGTATCTGCTTGTATCGACGGAGTATCCGCTGCCGTCGAAGAAGTTTCCGCCATAGAGGTCAGACTGTTCCTCCATGTTTTGGTCACCTCTTCTTCCGTAAGAGACTTGATTACACGGACGGCCTCGGGGACCCATAGATCGGTCCCATGACGAGCCATGCTCTTGACCAAAGCGCGCAGAAACCTGAATGCGGCTGGGGATGGCTGGGCCGGCAATGCGGGATTGCCCTCCCATAGTAGTTGGCTTTTGGATGAGGGTGTCGCCATAGCCTTAAGCAATCTCTGGTAAGATGCCATGACCGGCGTGACTATCTCCGCTGCGAGGGCCAAGTGCAGTGGCCGGATGAGTTCGTTAGTGAAAGGCGTAGTATGAGGCGTTGAGGTATCGAGAACTCGCAAACGTGGGATGCGCTTGTTAATCTCCCGGACTACTCGCAGTACAAAAATCGCCTTTGACACCTGCTGTTCACTCCGGTCCTCCCCTGTAAGCGAATGAATGATCTTCTTGAATCCATCGCCCAGCGCAGTGAGAGCTCCAGCGAGCGCATCCTGGGTCACCTCTTCGAGTAGTCGTGGGTCATCTCTGCTGAGCAGCGTTTGCTTTGAGTCATCACCGAGCTCCTCGTCGGAATCGTCAAGTTCCACGTCGTCATGGAAGGGATCATCCCAGCGCGCTTCCTTCATGTGTTTCACGACACTCTTGACTTCGAGAACAGACTCCGTCCATTTGTCGTAGTTGGTCAAGATGTGGATGACGGCTTCGTCGCGCCCTTGATGTGTGTTGAGAATGTGTTGCTTGAATGGCTGTGCCCCATTCGATAGTTCTGTCGCCGTTGCTGTCGTACTCCAGAGAGACGTCGAAACAGACGTATCCTTCCAGGACCCGACAGTTCCCGCGACTTGACCCACGACATACCCCAGCCCCTGTGCTCTTGACCTGACGATAGTTTCCAGCTGGCCATTCATCGTGTCCCTCAGATCGTCAAGTACATTGCGGCTCTTCACACCGGCCATCCTGGGCCCGGAAACAATCCATGTTTCTATTAACTCTTGCCTTAGCTGCGCAACTTCATTGAGGTCTTTGGTGTCCTCAAGCACTGTCTTGATGCCTTTGAGAAATGCAGATATGGCCTGTTTCGACCATTGGTGAAGTAGTCTCTCCGCTTCTGGTCGCTGCAATGCATCATGGCGGGGTTGGGGAGTGTAGTCCTGCGCCTCGCCGCCAATCCATTGATGATGAATGTCGAGGTTTAACTCATACAGCGCGCGAACATCGGGATCCTGCACGAGTGGGTGCGTCTTCAGCCGTGCCAGTGCATCCGCCAATCGACGAGGGAATATGGTCTGAGTATCCTGACAGGTTTTCAGGCACAACTTCAACGCATTAACTCCGTGTTCTTTCAAACCGTCCCCCTTTCGTGATGAGCCCAGTATCTCCTCCATCCTGACATGATGAAAGTGTCGCAGGACATCAACAGGCGTCGACGAGGTGACCAGCGAGTAAGCACACATGGTCTCCACGAGCGTCTCTGTTTCTCCCGCCCCACTCGCCAGCCGTCGGTCTATTCTTCTCAACAATCTGCTCCGCAGCGAACCCAGTTTATCCCTCAGTTGGTCCACGATTGGCGCTTTAGTCTTACTCTGTGACAAAGCCTTGTGCAGCAGACGCGCAATAACCAGCACTTTCGCAACTAGCAAGTAACCCGCGTCACCCTTCATCAGTCGTGCTATGACAATGGGACAGCTCCGAAGCACGGATAGTTGAGAGGCAAACGTATATCGGTCGGCATCTCGCTCCAGAGTTTGCGCGTGCGTCTTCGCAGCACTACGAGCGATGCGGTCCAGGTTTCGCGAGTTGCAGTTCTGTCCTACTCTTGCTAGGTTGGCTTCGACTCTCTGCATGCGGGCTTCCATGTCAATGATGGTTTCCGCAGTATCGAGAAGGTCGCGGTAGCTCGCGCTGTGCAGCAATAGTCAGCACGCTTCTTTCATAGCTAGGTGGCCAAGTCACTCACCCCACGAGGGAGCGGAGCTTCTCCCGATTGTCAGCGGCATGGCTACGCAATTGCCGCTCTAGTTTCTGAACCACCGGTACTGGATATTGGAATGCATCCTCCCACGTCTTGAACGTCCGCGGGTCGGGGGTTTCGGCCGCCATCTCACCAGCTTGCGTTCACCACTGAGAGGGGTGACGTTGGGGGTTGTTGCGGTTCCGGTTGAACAATCATCCGGGTGACTCAGCAGGTCGGGAGGTTCACAAGCACTACCACAGGAATGCTGATATCAGAGCAGCACGAGAATCAGGAATAAGTACGAAGAGAACTTGTGCTCAGTGCAAACGTAAACAGGTCATTATTTCCGAGCTCGTACACAAAATACATATTCACATGAGCTCGCAATGGGCAATTGTCAAGTGTGAAGCTTGAGATGCATCGCTGATCAACGGAAATCATGCAGCACGCCTAATCGTTCTCACTATCTTCGGCGGCTTGTTGCTCTGCCAGCCTTTGCGCCTCTTGCCACTGCATCGCAAACTCCCTGAGCACACCCTCCCCACCCCTGCTGGCATCCACGACATCCTTTGGCAGCTTGTGAGCGCTGTACTGGGGCGTGTTGAAGTTGTAGGCCTCAGGATCGTCACGCCGCACAAGACGAAACTCGGGGATGAACAGAGGCTCAATCACTTCATCCTCCTCGGACTCATCCGTAGAGTATGCAACGGGTTCGGCCGGTTCCGGAAGCGTCAAGAGCTCCATCCAAGAAAACAGCAATGGATCGGTTCTTTGAGCCCAAGGGTTGATGTCCATGAGCCAAACTCTATCATGTGGCGGAGGGACGTACACGTCGAACGTGAAGTTCGGATCTGGAAAAGTATCCTTTAGCCGTATCTCGAAAAACTCTCGTATCCTGTCAAGCAGGCGATCCTTCATGCTGAAGAGAAACTCGAAGTGGTTGAGATCCCTCTGGCAAAGCGCAATGAGCTTCCGATTCCGGACGAAGCAACGAAACTCCACGGAAGGATTCAGCAGAATCCACTTGCGTAGAACAAGGTGATACGGGATGGTAGGGGTTTCCTCGACTTCGGGCACCTCCTCGGTGTCATCAAAAGCGTGCTGCAGATCATGTGTGACGAAATCGCTGGACTTCAGGAGAAGGTAGATGTCGTTGGGTGTCCTGCACTCCATGCTATTTGTCGCGGCGATCCACGTGGCGTCCTTTGGGGCGGACCAGTTCAGCTTTGGTGCGACCTTCCCACCCAGCTCGTCTATGATCCTCTCGATTTCCGCATGCGTTTCCCGCCACTGGGTGGATGGGTCGGCGTTCGCTTCATCGGCGTCGTCTTCGTCGTCATTCTCGGTTCCAGTGAAGATTCCACTATCGCCATCCGACCACTCCGCTCTGTCTGCGTCCTCTGGCGGGAGCACTATACCGTCACCACGGAGGTATTCGAGGAAGGAATCAGGAAGGGGAATTAGGCGAGCCTTTGGGGTGATAGCTCGATATCTAATGCTGTCAAAACCATGTGCACGCGACAGAGCAGAAGACTCACTTGGGATGCCAGCTATGATAGGAGCAGTTCAGAATATGCTGCTTGGTTAACGGCGGAAATGGGAGCTTTCCCGGCTGCCCATCGTCTTCAGGAAGCTTCGGAGCCTCTGTCTCGGCCATGGTGCGTTCCAACAGGAGAAGTATGACCTCGGCTCTGTGTATATGGTGAGTCCATGGTTACTGCGACCTGTGTCATTATTCACGTTTGCCATGAAGGGCGGGCCCAAGGTAGGCGCGCTCGGGCCACCGCCACTTTGCGGGCCGCCGCCTGGCGTTAGCGTAGTCCAGTACAAGTAGGCGCGCTGTGACCTCGATTTCAACATCTGCCAGACCTCAACCTCAACCTCAACTACCGGCTCCGAACATCCTTAAAACATGTCTTCCAACGTCGGCCTCTCGACGCCCCGAGGCAGCGGCACCTCGGGCTACGTCCAGAAGAACAAATCCCTCCTGAAACCCCGCGATGCAGGGGCGCCCTATCCCAAGGACTGGGAGCAGGTCAAGCACCGCCAGCGACAGCCCGACGCAGCTATCCTCGAACACGAAGCTCGACGGGAGATTGAGGTCAAAGTATTTGAGCTGCGGGACAAGCTGGAAGAGGAAGGGTAAGTGCAGCCACCCAAGCCATTTATTATCTATTATTGAGGCCAGGCTGACCGGGGTCAGTGTCGACGAAGACGAGATTGACGAGCAATGTGCAGCACTGCGCAAGAAGCTAGAGGATGAACGCAAAGCCGGCAAAAGCTTGGGGCCCAACGCGCGAAACCTCAAGTCGCATCAGGTGCACGATCTGGCAAAAGCAAAGATTGAGGAGAGCGAGAGGTTGAGGAGGGCACTGGGCATTAGTAAGGACTATGAGGAGGGAAGCCATTGGCGCAAGCAGGAAGAGCGGCTGAGGGACAGTCTGGCCCGCCGAGATGGAGAGGACGAAAAGGACTCCAAGTAATAAGAGCGAGTGCCGCGACGCAGGGCAAGAGACGACGAATCCGAGTGAGCAGCCGGTGCGCGTGGTGGCTGCGGAGCTTTGCGCCGATATGAGGCGGGCCTCGGAACACGTGATGGCAGGGCTTGGGGGCCTTCGCACGCAAAACGTGCTCGCTTCCCGCGCTCTGTTTCGCTGCAAGTAGTAAACGACCCCCAATATTGCGCCCACGCCCTCCCACTCTAACTGCCTCGCCAGACACGCTCAAAGTCCTCATCTGTAACCGCGAGATGCCTCCTTGTCTCCAATTCAGTGGTGAAGGTCGCCTCCGAACGCCTCATTGCACATGCTACAAGCCGGCCATCCCACTGGTTGTTGGTGAACGACGTCAGACGATGCTTCACCTTCACCTATAAACCTCCAGCTCCGTAGCCCGGCCCACCTGCTCCGTCAACTTACACTGTACGGTACCACAGGAGCTGCCGCGCGATCTCCCATTCCCTTGGATCCTCTTACCATGCACCTGGTCGACGGAAAGAACTGACCCCTCATCCTGCGACGATCCGCCTTGACTTTGTTGACCAGGCTCTCCAAGGATTCTCATTCCTTAGCCACTGGCATCACGCTTCTCTCGCCAACCGTCCGCCATGGCTCTGGGTATCTCCACTCTCACCGAGGCATGGAGGTCCTACACCCCGCTCGAACGGCGAAATATCGCCATCTACATTGCCGCCATCATGCTGTACAAGTTCGGTCTGGAGGCCTTCAACGGATCCATTGTAGCACTTGCCACGAACCGGTACGACGAGCTGGCCCGGAACACAAACACCCCTTCCAGGACCTTCGAGCGCGTCGGCCTTCTCACCGGATTAAACCAGGCATTCCAATGTGTGGGCTCCATCCTCATCGCCCCCTTGGTCAAACGGTATCCCACCAAAAACGTCCTGTCCATCGCCATCTTCGTCTTCGGCATCTTCAGCGCACTTCTTCTCATCATCGACGCTGCTACCGGCGGTACCTTCATCCCGCCCCACTTCAGAGACAGCCATCCCGAGAATGACTTCAGTTACTATGGCAAATACAATACCGACGGCATGATACCCATCTACTGTGTCTGCGGTGTCGTGTACGGCATGGTGGAGCTCATCCGCCGTGTCATTCCGCGCGACATCGTAGGAGGCAACGTACAAAAGCTGCGGCGCATGGACGCCCTGGTTCATATCTTCTACGAGGTGTCTGGAACCGCAGGCGCCTTCGTTACAGCACTCGTGCTCATCCCACGCTTTGGCAACAACTTTTCTTTCATTATCACCCCAATCATGTTCACCCTGGCGTCTATAACTTGGTTCTTCATCGAGGAGCCTGGTTTCCAGAAGGAGGCCACGGTGCTATGGGAGCAGCCCTCCTATCTCAAAGCCGTCCTTGGCGGCTTCTGGCTTTTCTTTGAGTCGGTGTACACGGGCGCCTACATCATCTTCACGAAACGCAAATTCATGTGGCTTTTGCCCGGCTACGCGATTGCGCTATATGGGCATCGCTATCTTGAAAACGGGCTTGCTCCAGCCATTGCCCGCCGCTATCTGGGCAACTCAGCTTGGTCGCAGATCATTGTCGGCGGATCTAATCTTGGCGAGTTGTTTGGTGCCGCCTTCGTCTTCCTGTTCACCAACCTTATCACGACCCCGATGCCCTGGTTGCGCATTGACTCTCTGATGCTACTGATTCTGTGGTATCTGCCACATTGGTACCCTCAATCTGGCGACGTCAAACAGGCATGGATTGTTGGTGCCACGTTTTTGCCCATTGTGAGTGAGGCGCGCTTGTAACTCTGGATTCGTTGCTAACAACGGTACAGTCGTTCGGTTGGGCTGCTGGCGACGTCTCTCTTGCTGCCTACATTCAGGCGTCTCTGGCCCGCATCGAATCGACGACAAGGAACGTGTCGGCGTTAGGCGCCGTGATGGCCTTTCTGTACTGCACGTACATTGTCACATATGCAATTGCGTCGCCCGTGTTGGGAAGCTATATCGACCACATTTCCAATAACAATGAGGGGAACATACACACGGCCATTCTGAACGTCGGGGCTGTGCAGTTCACCATTATAAGCATCCTCGTGATGACGGCGACCTTTGTGCCCAAGGGCGCCTTCTCGCTGAATCCGAAGATTCTCAGCGACGAGAGTCTGGATTACGATATTGATGAGGAGGGTGAAAACTACTATCCTGGAATTGATGGGAGCGTGAAGGAGCATGAGATGACGACCAAGTCGAGCTCAGACTGGAACCAGCGACGCACATCGCAGTAGATGATGCGTAGGGGCCGCTGTCTCTGCGGAAAATTGTATATTTTAACGATAATGTGTACTCGGATAAAACTTAGCATGTCTTGTATTCCTCGCACGTGCTCCACTTCACCGCTGGACGGCGAAGTGCTTGCCATACCTTATCTTTCGGCCTGATTGCCGGCCGGTGCAAGCCTGTGTCGAGGAGCCACTTCGGCAGGCATAAATAGCGGTGGAATGTCGCTCCCGCTCCTCATCTGTCATTTGCACAGTACCTGGTGCGCGTACCCCGTCCCCGTGAGAATCCAATAGGCTTGCGTCGCCATCATTCCCCTTGCTGAGGCGGAGGGCTTACGGGTGGCTGCACGTGCAGGCGTGCTCGGACGTGGTTGGACGACCAATCTCACAGCAACCTCCCACAACACCTCACCCATAGACATGCCAAGGTATCACGAATGCATCCGCATCAAACAAATGGCGAGCCTATTCCCCCTCGACGTGCCTTGCACGGCTCACCTGCTTGCCAGTCACTACCTTACCTTCCACCCGCTCCATGTCGATCGCCTGCATCCGAAGAAGCCCAGCGGTCGTGTGCGCAGCAGCGACCTCCCCATGATAGCTTTATCCTGTGCTTGACTTCCGGCCTACGCACCCGTGCTTGATTGGCATCTTGACCCATAGGGGTCCTTCAGATCTTCCACTCCAGTCCGGACCTACGTCAACACCTTGTGAACTGTAGGATCGTAGACGGGACATCGGGGCTATGGACCCCTCCTCCCCCGACCCGCCTAACAACAATGCTCCACGTGCCGTTGGACCTCTCAGCAGGACATGGGGTCAGTTGTTGAAGAAGAGAAGGAGGGGGACCAGTCCACCGCGAGATGTGCCAGAACACCAAATCACGCTTCCGCACCATACTGCACACCCGCTACCCACTATCAAGATCCCTCTCCCACGCTCTGGTAGCGCTAGTGTGAGCGACTCAGGTACGTTCTGCTCGTATGCCCTGATCCTGGATTTTCGCTCTCCTACTATGCTTCGTGGTCTTCTGTACATGGCTCGGTGCTAACGGAGTGATAGCATCGGTAGCACCATCGACCTCTACCGGCTCGACCCAGGCAGAGATGCTTGCTTCCAAGAGCAACTACGAATGGATCGCAGAGGGCCGCCATGCGGAAATGGGTCTCCACTTCTCGACTGCCATGGCAACCGGCGTGATGATGCGGCGTGCAACCCACCGCGCAGCAGAGCAAGCTCGGCGAGACCGTATGAAGTCGGCAATGGTCGACCTGGCCGAATATGTGCTCGACGGCGAAGTCACCTTCGGATCAGGGACAAGCTGTTTTGTCGTATCGAGAGAGGATGCAGCAGCAGCCGAGGCCGAGGGCGGACAGGAAGGAGGCGGAACTGGAGGCGGCCGCGGAAGGAAAGGGAGGAATATCAATAAAGCAAGGATCATTGAGTTGGCTTTGGAGAAGCTGAAGGCACAGGAAAAGGAGATTGCGTTGCTGGAGGAGAGGTTGAAAGCGTGCGAATGCAGTAGTAGGATGGACACGAGCGTATAGGCTGGGGAACCAGGATACCGGTGTTAAAAGCCATCGGGCGGGCCATTTTCGCCTTAGTCGGGCACATCGCCATGAGCATAATTTCTTTGGTATATACATTTTTCCACTCAATCCATAACCACGTCCAGTCTCCAGAGACAGAATGGAGGTCTATATAAACAACTGCACCAGCGTCGCTTAGTGCCTTGGCATCTTTTGACCCGTCCCAATCGGGAAAGTCGTGACGTCAAGTGTCTGCGGATCCTGCCCCGTCGCCCCTTGGTCTTCGCACCGCACGAACGGCGCTGGCCTCTCACATCTGGCAGCATCCGCGCCTCCCCAGAGGATGACCGACGTACGGCCGGATCAGTCAGGTGTGCCTGGGCCCCTTCCAAAAGACCCTAACCGTCATGCGTATATCGAGAAGGATGCCGTAACTGAGCTGAACAGTATACCGCTGAACGACATTCTGGATCAGGACTCGCGCCCTACCTTTGTGCTGGACCTGGACTCGGACTATGTTAACTACAACCTACGCAAGGACGAGCTCCGGCCAATCTTTTGCAACTCGGCACTCAGGCTTCACGAGACCCTGCTGGACAGTGTAACCGGCGTGACGGGCGTCGAGGATCCCGCTGAGCCAGGCTATTCTACATATCTGGAATTCAGGTCCTGGGCCACGAGCTGGAGCAAGTTCGACGATTCTCGCGATGTATTCCCCCTCACCTGTCTCTTCATGGGAATGCTATGGACTGGGTCAACTGTCAGGCAACGATTTCGGATCATCAGTGGGAACAGGTGCTACGATCTCTCCCAATTGCCCAAGGAAGCCCTGCAGGCGGGGTCTCCTATAGAGCTAGAGTACGGAGTTATCCCTCCAAACAAACCACCTGCTAAGGCGATATCAAACGATCGCGCTGGAGACGTGCGGCCTCCCCGTATTCTGACATCGCGGCCTGCTAGAGCAGTTCCGGGCACGGAAACAAGTTCAACCACCTTGGTGACATTCTCCAAAGCCAGTCGTGCCAAAGACAAAAGTTCCAGAATCTCAACATCGGATGGAAAGTCCGCGAAGACCAGCGGTTCCTCGAGCTCCATCCCCTTGTCCGCTCCCGACAATGGCGTTCCGGACTGGACTGCTGAGCAGCCTACAGGGGTAATGACTGACCACGTCTTGTTGGCACGTAACGTGGACTGGGCAGCTACGCCTCTTGGGCCCATGACGAGTTGGTCGAGAGAGTTCCGCGAGGTGGCCAATCTCGTCATGAGAAACCCACATCCTGCCGCCCTATTCTGGGGCGAAGAGCTGACCATGCTTTACAACGAGGCATACGCCAAGGAAGTGGCTGGGAACAAGCACCCTGAGCTAATGGGGACCGGGTTCAGTGGTCCATTCTCCGAGCTGTGGGATGGCGTTTCTCCTGTCTTCCGCGAGTGCGCTCGCACGGGTAAGAGTGTACGCAGGGAAAACGATCCGTTACCGATAGAGAGATATGGCTATCTAGAAGAAACCTTCTTCTCTTGGTCCTTCATACCTCTCTATGGAGGAACAGACCGAATATTAGGATTTTACAACGGACCATTCGAAACAACATACCAGACCATCAGTAGGCGGAGACTGCAGACTCTCCGCAATCTCGGTGAGAAACTAGCCCAAGCGAGGTCTTTCAAGCATTTCTGGAAATGTGTACTAGACGGTCTGGAAGACAACCATAACGACATACCTTTCGCTCTGCTATATTCCATTACAGATTCCGAGGACGCCGACGCAGCGTCCCATTCTTCGGATAGCACCATCTCGCTGAAGTCTTGTTTTCTGGAAGGCTCCATCGGGATACCGGAGAACCACCCTGCATCACCGCCCAAGCTTGATCTCAAGCGGAGCAAGGAAGGATTCATCCCTGCGTTCCGCGAGGCTATGCGGACGCGGGAACCGACCATGCTTCAAACGAGAGATGGCACTCTACCCGAAACGTTGCTAGAAGGCATCGAGTGGAGGGGGACGGGAGACCCGTGTAAAGAGGCCATTATCATTCCAGTTCGACCTACCAATGGCGAAACCATCTACGCCTTTTTGCTGATTGGAGTCAATCCTAGGAGAGCGTGGGACGAGGACTATAGGGATTTTTCAGCGATGCTGAATAGGCAACTAGCTACCTCGCTGGCATCTTTCCTGCTCTTCGAAGATGAGGTTCGGCAAAGTAGGCACGAGGCGGAAGCGGCGGCACTACAACGGGAACGATTGTCTCAGGAGCTGCAATTACAGACCAATCGGATGCGGCGTATGACGGAGCTTTCACCCCTGGGTATGTACCTGTTCAGTCCGGACGGTGTCCTGTTGGAAGCGAATGACCGCTATTTTGAGATGACTGGCCACCGAAGGGACGTTCAGTCGGAGTTTTCCTTCATGGACTACATCGCGGAGAGTAGCAAGCAAACTGCCAAAGTTATGTGGGACTCGTTGGTGAAGGACCTGAAGCCAAAGTATGGGGAGCTGCAGCTGAAGAATCCTAAAGTCGACACTCGTGACTTGAATGGCGAACCTATCGAGTATTGGGTCTTGGCCTCGTCCATGCCGGAGATCGGCATGAACGGAGAACTGGTATCGATCATGGGCTCTATCGCGGACATTAGTCACATGAAGTGGGCCCAGGGGCTGCAAGAGCGCCGGCTACGAGAGGCAGAAGAGACGAAGCGGCAGCAGAATGAGTTCATCGACATCACGTCGCACGAGATGCGGAACCCTCTGAGCGCGATTCTGATCTGCGCCGACGACATCCGTGACACGTTAAGTCGACATCAGTTCAGCGGCGGCGACGCTGCCGTTATTTCTGAATGCATCGAATCGGCGAATAACATTGCACTGTGCGTGCAGCATCAGAAGGCCATTGTGGACGATATCCTCACAGTCAGCAAACTCGACTCGAACCTGCTAGTCATCACCCCGGTTCCAGTCCAACCCGTCACCGTCATCCAACGCGCCATGAGCATGTTCAAACCCGAAGTCCAAGCCAAAGACATCGAATTCGAATTTTGCCCTCAAGACTCGCTGGAGAATCTCCAAGTCGACTGGGTGAACCTGGACCCCAGCCGCCTCCTCCAAATCACCGTCAACCTCATCACCAACGCCATCAAGTTCACGCAGAGTTCCTCGAAGCGCGTCATTTCCGTCATGCTCGGCGCGTCGGTTGACCCGCCGGACCTGCAGAGCAAAGGATTCGAATACGTGCCTACACGCGGTCCGCTCGTCAACATCACCGGGGGCGATGACTGGGGCAACGGCGAGCTGCTGTATATCCGCGTGCATGTACAGGATACAGGCTGCGGTCTCACGCCCGAAGAGAAGCAACTCCTCTTTGAGCGATTCGCTCAGGCATCTCCCCGCACGCATGCCTACTACGGCGGAAGCGGTCTTGGTCTTTTTATATCCCGCCAACTCGCCGAACTGCATGGCGGCCAGATTGGCGTGTCGTCCGAAGCCGGCGTCGGCAGCACGTTCGGCTTCTTCATCCAGGCGCGGAGGGTGGTGGCGCCGGAGAACTACATGTCTGGGCAGCAGCAAGGTCTGCCGCCGCCGCAGGTCACGAAGTCGGGAGAGGTAAGGCGGTATCCGGTTGAGGATGTGTCGACGGCGATTCCGTCGCTTTCGACTATATCCGAGGCATCCAAGCGAGGGGATCGAGGAGAGGAGGAAGAGGAAGAAGAAAAAGAAGAAACACGCAGCCAGAGTCCGAAACAGGTGCCCACACCAGAGACAATGACACCCATCCTAACACCCGGCCCATCAACCATAACACTCCCCGCAGCCGTACGCGCGGCCGAACTCGCAGAAGCCACGGGCTCCCCCTCCACCTCTCCCATGCACATCCTCATCGTCGAAGACAACATCGTCAACCAAAAAGTCCTCTCCAAGCAGCTGCAAAAAGCCGGGTGCATCGTCTCAACGGCGGACAACGGGCTGCACTGCCTTTCCTTTCTCTCGCGCACGCACTTTTTCTCCCCCCACGGCCCGGGGACGGGGATCCCGCTGTCGCTGATCCTCATGGATCTCGAGATGCCCGAGATGGATGGGTTGACGTGCGTGGGGCGGATTAGGGAGATGGAGAGGGAGGGTAGGGTTAGGGGGCATGTGCCTGTTATTGCGGTCACGGCAAATGTGAGGGAGGAGCAGGTTAGGTTGGCGCTGGGGAGGGGAATGGATGAGGTGGTTAGTAAACCGTTTCGGGTGAAGGAGTTGATGGAGGGGATTAGGAGGGTTCTTGGGAGGTTGGAGGGGGATGGTTGAGGGGTGGGAGGAAGGAGGGGTGAGGGATGTGGGATGATCGATGAGTGAGGTTTGAGGGGGGAGGTGGAGATGGCTGGAGGCAGCCAGGGCGTGGTTTGGAGTTGGTCGTACATAAGGGCGGGATCTTTTTTGCATCTTTTGCATAGCGAGCGAGCACGTACATACATACATACATAGCGGTTTCTGGCACGCTGGATATAGGGTTTTGCATTTCCCGTTTCAAGAATATAGACCCGGCTACTTTGGAAGTAACGTAACGTTTGCTGTTTTGGATGGAGAGACGAGTTTGTTTGTTGGTACCATTTTCTCCTTTATCTTATCGAGATTTTGCTTGCATGATCGAAATAGAAATGAGGGTTGGATTGGGGTGGTTATATATATGTATATAAGATGAATATACGCTGCATACACCGTCTCATCTTTGCTGGTAGCACTCACTTTTGCACAAGCTCGGGTTTTTGCACATAGCACAGCAAAAAGAAGCTCATAGCGACAGCAACAGCAACAGCAACAGCAACAGCAACAGCGATGCAGTTATCTATACATATACAAAGCTAGATCCTAATCACGATCTTTATAATAAATTGTATACGTAACGCATATACCTAGAGAAAAAGAAAAATGTATTAAAAACACTAGATTCTACACTCTACATCTAGATAAAGATCCAGGGCCTTCCCTCCTTCGCTCGCTCGCTTGCCCGTAAATAAAATAAACAAATTAAATAAACGGTGGGGAAAAAAATGGAAAAAAAGAAGTAAATGGTTCTCGTTTTGGTTCTTGTTTCTGCTGTTTCTGCTGTTTCACAGCTAGCTGTTCTCCAATCCCCTTTTTATTGGTACGTCGTGGGGCCCTTGCCTAGATTGATTTGATTTATGGATGAGATGGATGGATGGATGGATGGATGGATGGATCATTTCATTGAAATCGACCAACAGCAACATACGTACCCGAACGTATCCAACACACAACACAAGGAGACAAGGCAAGACACGGCAAGCGTCGTTAACAAGGGACTATACTTCGTCCTAATCAACTGTGGACTACGCATACACCGTCACTCGTATATTTATAGGACATATATTCGACCCTTCCAAGCGCTAACCATTCATTCACCAAGATATCAAATACCGCTCTCCGGCGACTCACACACTCGCTCCAAAACATCACAATTCACAGTCAAGCAATCAACCAAGAGGCACAATCTTCTGAGTGGGTAAATCCCGGCGCGCATTTCCCCCCAGCCCCAGCAGCGAGAGGAAGAGCAGCAGCAGCAACCACTACTCCCTCCCACACCGAAGCCGGCCAGAAACCGCGACCCGACGGATACGAGTCTTGACTAGCTACGTTTTCATCCCTAGGTCCAAAGTAGAATAAGTTTTGCAATATGAGGTAGAAGGGTAGGAGGAGTCGAGAGGCATGTGACTGACAAAAACAGAGAAAAAGAATGGGAGGCTAACAACGCACGCCGGCTACCAGGGTAATAAATAGCAAGAAAGAATCGGGAGCCTCTCCAAACCTTACTTTCCCTTTTCCCCAGCTTGTTGAATAACAAAAAAGCAAAGAAACCCCTTCATTCATACACAGTCTTCTTGAAATGCAGCATCAAGTAAGGATCCGCGCCCCGTACAATGTCAGATTTCCCAACCACCCATGCATGCACCCCATACGTTTCCAATGCTCCCAGGACGAAGATAGGTGGATGATAGACAAAGGGTAGAGAACAAGTAGTGGAGGAGAGGAGAGCCAGAGAAAACATCCAGGGCTATGATAGGTAGAAGTAGGAGACGAGGCAGGAAAATGGTATCTCTAAAGCTACAAGCTCGGCGCAGGTTGAATAAAGGAGCCTAGGTGTTTAAAAGGTGTTTAGGTTGAAGAAGAAACGGACCAAATTGAACAAAGGGATGAAAACGTTGTCAAGACTACAAGTGGAGGTCATGCCAACCTCCAACCCACTCAAGGTCGCCAATGTCATCGACCACCATCGGTTCGCGTTGCGTGTGATGCTGGCGCCAATCTTTGCTCAAATTCCACATGCCTCTGTTGTGACTGCGATCAAAGATTCCAAGATCGTGGTGAGCAGGGCTCAGGTTCAGAGGACGTCGCCAGCTGCCGGCCCGGCTTCGCTTCTTGGCTGAGTTGGGCGTGGCCTGGGCATGATGCTTCGGTGTCTTGATGGGCTTCTGCGGTGTCGGCTGTGGCGTTGGCTGCTGCGATTGCGGAGCGCGCCTACGATCACCCAGGGCGGCCCACTTGTCCAAGATAGTGCGCTTCGAGGGGGGCGAGTACCTTGGCGGCGGATGGGTATGGTCCTCGAAGATGAAACCAGTCTGTTGACTGACGCGTTCATCAAGCCGGCGACGGCTGGATGGAGACACACTCCTGTTGTGCACGGTGCTGGGATTCTTCACTTCGGACAAACCGACACGAGGCGTGGACACGCCCGACCCGGAAGCGCTTTCCACCTGCTGCTTGAGGCCGCTTTGCGGCACATAGCTCTCCTCAGCGGGCGCCGGGCCGTTCTCCCTATCATCGTCAACCTCAGGGATGAGGTCGTCAATGTCGGGAATGCCGTGGCCTTCCTCCTCCTCGTCCCATAGATCACTCCAGCTCTTGGAGAAGGTGTCACGCTTCTTGCCGAAGACCGAGGCCATGCTGTGCATGGGCCTGGCAGCGGTGGCTGGGAGAGATCCAGAGATGGGTACAGGACGGGACCGCGTGATGTCAACAGCCTTGGAGGACGGGGCGTCATCCGTGGACTGGAATGAAAGGCCCAAACCAGAGTCGACAAAGGAGGCGGCCGAAGCATTGTGGGGCTTGATGTCGAACCACTTGTGGTTGGACTGCAGCGAGGGGGGAAACAGGTCGTCCGCGTACATTTCCGTATCCGGGATGGCGGACAGCTGGCGGATGGGCTGGGGCGGCGACATGGCCAATGCCTTGGCCCAGGGGAAAGATCCTCCCTGGTCGAGCTGCGGGGTCGAAAGAGACGGCGTACGGAGAGGCTCGCGATTGGCGCTCGCAACGACGGGTTCACGCTTCTCGGTGCAGAACTCATCAAGAATCTCGTCATCGGTGGTGAAGCTGACGGCGCTCCTGAGCGCATCCTTAACCAGGGAAAGGTCACGCTTCTCGGGATCGACGGCCAGGCAGTACCTCAGGACTTCAAACGTGTCCGAGGACATGTTGGGAAAGACGTCGAACAACGACTCGCGATCGAGAACAAAATCCGCATAGAGAGGGTCGGAAGTATTGGGCACCGCAAAGGGGTTGCGGGAGAAGAGCACGTTGAGCAGACAGATACCGATGGCCCAGATGTCTGCCTTGGCCGTGGAATAGCCAGAGCTAGCTGGGTCATACTGCTCGGGTGCCATGTAGCGGTCGCTTCCAACAGCAATCTCATAGGACCAGACATCGGTAGTAGCGAGGCCGAAATCACCAAGCTTCATGGCGCCGGACTGGGTGAGGAAGATGTTCTCCGGCTTGATGTCGCGGTGGTAGACGCCGCGAGAGTGGATGAACTCGACGGCATCCACAAGCTGAAGCATGAAGTCGCGCACGTGCTCCGTCTCCCGCGGACCCCTGCCGTTGCGGATGGCTTCGTAGAGGTCGCCATTTGCGCAGAATTCGAGCACGAGGAAGACGTGGTTTTGGGTTTCGAAGGACTCGAGAAGGTTGACCACGTGGGGGTGCGAGGCAATGCGCTTGTGGATGTCGAGCTCCTCGGAGCGCTCGTCGATGCCGACGGGGGAACAGGTGAGCGGAGTGGCGGGGGCAGACTTGGTGATGACCTTTACAGCCACGATGTTGCCGGTTACGAGGTCCTTGGCCTGGAAGACCATCCCAAAGGAACCATGGTTGAGAGGGGAGATGGTCTTGTACCGTCCATTGAGCACTACACCTTCTTGCAGCTGATTACGCATACAATCCATGGGCAAGGCTCGAAAATGGACGGGAAAGAGACGACCAAGGGGAACTCGCAGCGGACCCGATGGCGAAACAACGAAAAGCAAAAAGCGGACGAGAACGCGGACAAGCTACCAGAGAGACAACCGCCGATGGAAGACGCAAATCGTAATCAAACAAGAAAGGGTGACCCGTCAGCCCGAGAAGCGACGATCTATGACACTTTTTAAGGTGACGACAGAACCTCGAAGATGGTGATATATGTTGTGATAATCGTCCGATCCGAGATGAGATGGAAAGAGACGGAGCAGAAACAATGTCGTCAGAGGCAAAGACGCAGCGGGCTTGCAGGCAGCAGTGAGTCGATCGAAAGAGGCCGAGTCCAAGGAGAGAGATGAGGGGAAATATGCACAGGTCCGGGTGGTGGTAAGAGTAAAAGAAATGGTCAAGAGAGTGTGATGCTCATGTGGTGATTAGAAGCTTGTATGGATAACCCGAATCAACGAGCGGTAAGAGATGCAAGAGCCGGAAGCGTCGAGGACCTGGACGTCCGGCGAGAAAAAACGAGAGGAAATGGCTGCGTAGAATGAGGAGAGAGTCGTAACACGTGGAAGTCGTAGGATAGGCGCTGGCTATCCGAGGTGGAGTGGATTGTCCGGTAGGGGTGAGTCAGCGGGCACAGACTCGGAGGATCGGCAGGGGTAGAGGGTGAGTGACTCTTTGACGGGGAATCCGATGAGGGACAGTTGTCGGCCTTCAGTGCAGTCGAGAGAGCTTGACCGAAAGGAGCATCAAAGGTCGGAAACCACGCAGCTGGGGCACAGGCAGCTTCTTGTTGAGTCGGATGGGGGCGAAGAGGGCTCAGTTCATCGATGACGAAGGGGGGGGTTTGTCGAGCTGTTTATCGCATCAATGGACGACGACCAGGGCAGGGCGGGAAGGCGTTGAGGTCGTAGATGATTGGCGTCGACTGAGCTTCGCGAACGGTAGCGGTGGAGAGGAGGAGGAGGAGGGAGAGAGAGTTGGTGAAGATAGCCAGGTGAGGGTGTAGTTGCTCTGGGACTCGCTGGGGGGTTCTTGACTGTTGCAGGCAGGGCAGGCAGGGCAGGCAGGAGGCGTGGTTGGGGTGGCAACAGCGGGAGCGAGGAGGAATGGACGACGGCGAGGGATGGGAGACGAGGAAGGATCGGAAGGCGAGGAATGAGGGAGTAGCGGCGGATGGAATGATGTAGCCAAAGGACCGAGGCGAGGCGAACGAAGGGAGCAACTAGACTATCAGGACATGAGGAGGTGGTGATGGGGCTTTGGTGTGTGGAGTCGCAGCTAGGGGGGGAAAGGGGAGGAGAGGAGTCCAGGGCAGGCGGGAATCGGACGGCTGATATGGGAAGAATGGGGGCCTAACACAGAGCCCTCGCACCAACAGGCGGTGGGCGCAGCCAGCAGGTGGCGCCATGCTTCAATGGGCATGGCGTGAGAAGCGATACGCAGGGGAGGTGGGGATCAGCAAATTAAGCGCATTTTGGCTGCATTTGACTGCATTGGGGTAGCAACTTTGGTTGGCCTTTGGCTGGCATTGGCTGGAATTGGCGAAGGTTGGCTGTGATTGGCTGGCATTGGTCGCCTGGGCATCCGAATTGAGCGACATTTCGCTGGGCTTCCCTCACTTTCCATGGCGTTCCCTCATGATACCCTTAACTTTTGCCCACCCGCCGCTGGATTCTGGGGTCACACGAGGAAAAAGGGCCCGCTCCAGCTCCTCTGCCTCTCTCCTGATGATCCCTTTTCTCGGTCCGAGATCAAAAGTGGGTATGGAGGAGACGCGGTCTCGCAATGGCCGACAAAGCTGCCGGTACACTTGATGATGACACTGTTAACAACATGGCTGCCGTGAGCAGTTTTCTGAGGGAGAAATGACGTGCAACTTTGCAAAGCGTCTGTTGAAACAAGGGCCCAGAGCACCCAGCCCTTAGTCCCAGAGCATACATTTGCCGGGTGCGGCCACAGCTTTCCCCTTGGTCGGCACTCGGCACCCGGCACCCGGCGCTCACGGAGGAGAGACGTCAGTCTGCTGGTCGGCTTTGTTCCGCCGTTCTCTTGTTGATGGCCATCTGATGCCATGGCTTGCCATCATGGTGCCACCCTTTCCATCTCAAGGCTTCGGAGAGACGGGCAACTGGTCGCACGAGAGGACTGCCAGGTGGCCTCTTGGACCGCCCCATTGGTTGCCATGTTGCCACCCGTGAGCCAGTTCGAGCGCCGTCTCGGTGTCTTTCTTTGTTCCACAGTTCCACCTGAGTGCGGGGGAAGCGGAACCTGTGCAACTCAGGGGCCGTTTTTGCTGTGAGAGAGGGATGCTCTCCCGAATTAGCCACGACGCGCGTTTCATCAGTCCCAACGTTGCGTGAGCACTCTGGGCTCTGCCTCGCCTAGGCCACAGCTGCTGCTCACTCATCCAACAACTCCCAACTCGTCCGATGATTGACAGGTGGTTGTTGCTGCTTTTCGCGAATCGCACTGCCGGCCGAGTCGCTGGACCCTGAGATGCGGGGGAAGCTGTGCCTCGTGGCCGCTGGGCATAGGTTGCCAACAACAACACCAGCCCAGCTTCTCTCCGGCAGTCAAGCATCAAGCATTTTGGAGTCCGTCGAGCGTGTTGCAGGTATACGAGGCTGCAGACCCCAGGGGCGCTACTGCAGCCAGTATGCACTCCCTTCCTAAGAGTCCACTCGCTCCACCCTCGACGGCGGTGAGCCCCTCCAACGTGGACGAACGCTGTGCTGTTTCGCCCTCCGCATCCTATACCATCGTCTCTTTGCTTGGGATTTCGAGTACCTATGTGGGCCTCCGGATGTACTTCCGACTACTCCTGACCCATACCAATCATAAGCATCATGTAGAGTCGACTGTGTATGCCATACCATGCCATGCTGGCTATCGAGTACAGCTAGTAGGAAAGCATGCCATATCATGCCCTAGCGCAAACCTCAACAAACAATGCCATTCTCCCCAATAAGCCTATCCCCATTCGGTAACCGACCTCTGCATCTATCGCCGAACAACAACATCCTCAATTTGCATCGTCTTGACCGCCATGTCTTGTTGATGTTCCCTCGTGCCTGCCCTGCACCAACCACGGCTCGCCATCGCCTCAACACCATGCTCGCCAGCAGCACCCGCTCCATCCCCCTCTATCCAGCACGCTGAGAAAAGTCTTCACCGCCCCTCACCGCCTACCCTCTTCCACTGCACGCCCGCCAGCATGTCTGCCGCTCAACTCGACCACGCGCGCTGGGAGAGCACCGAACTGGTGCTCCTCGACATTGGTACGCATTGCATTGTCTTCCCTGGGTCCCTTGAGACGATCCGGATGCGCACAGCAAACACAGCACCTGCGACGCAACCACCCTTTTCCTCGACTATTCTTTCTTCCCGTCCCTTCTTCTCGAGGCCTCGCGTACACAGCATGCCGTCCACTCTGGCCAGACCATGCCTTTCTTGTCTTGTTCCCTACCCCAGATTTTGCATGCGCCACAAACCCTCCCCTGGTCCAGCCGTCGCACCTTCCCCCCGCTAAGTCGAATCATCATCCATTCAACACAACAAGAAAACCACCGGCTAACCACTTATCTTCCTTTCTAGAGGGCACCATCTCTAGCATCTCCTTCGTCAAGGACATTCTGGTCAGTTTGCTCTTGCCGCATTTTCCTCTTCCCGCCTGCTGCTCAGCAAACTTCTGCATCGACGCTATCCGCATCCCCGTCGCTGGACGTGTGATCATCACCACCATCACCACCCCAACCATCGCTACCATCACATCCAGACATGTCGCTTCAGCTTCGCCAATCTGATCAACCCCCCGCCACTCATTTCCCTTCCGAGCCTTTCACATCTCCTGCTTGCTCCTCCCCGCCCCCTCTCATGCCGTAGCACCTCGTCTCACGACTCCAGCCTCCAAGCCCCCATCCCAACTCCCTTCGTCACGCGCCATTGCACTCCCATCCGCTTCAAGCGACACAGAGGGGAAGGGTAGACGGCCCTACACTCCTGGCCAATGACATTCCTCAACCCCTTCACTAGCTTCACTACCTGGCTACTCGCCATAGGCTCTCCAGTTTACACTTCCACAAAACTGACCTCGCAGCAGTACCCCTATGCCCTCGACCGTCTTACCAGCCTCGCCCGGGACTCGTGGTCCGACGCCTCCTTCCAGGACCTCATCGCCGGCTTTCCGGCAGAGACACGCACGACTGCCGATGCCCTGATTGCCCATGTGGAGGACCTGACGAGGAGGGATGTCAAGGCGGTTTACCTGAAGGAGGTGCAGGGTATGTTTTACTCTCTTTCTGCTCTTCCATCACATTTCGCTTTTCGTTTTTTCCCTGCAGTCGTTTCATCGAGATGCGCTGCACAGTGCAGAGGGAGCTGGAGTGTTCGGATGCAGGCAGCTTCGACCATGCATGCCCTGTGATACTCGCCGTCCTAAGATTATCGTCTGGCCGGCTATAGCGCTGCACACTGCATGCTTCCTCCTGTGTTTGCCGTCCCTGTCGTCAATCGCGGTTACGTTGCAATATCCTCTCAGCACTGAGTTGCATCTATCTTGTTTCACAATCTCGAAGATCACTTTCGCTCTTATCAACCCCTCATTGATCGCCCTTATATGCTCTACTATCGTACACAAACAACCCCCCCTCGACGTCATCTTCGTCTATCCCTCTCTCCACCTCCTCCCCATCTAACCAACCCCGTCTTCTCCAACAGGCCATCTCTGGCGCCACGGCTACACCACCGGCGCCCTCACCACCCCACTCTTCCCGGACGTCATCCCCTCGCTCGAGAAATGGAAATCCCAATCCGGTAAATCCCTCGCCATCTTCTCCTCGGGCAGCGTCAACGCCCAATTGCAATTCTTCACCTACGTGAAACCCGAAAATGGGTCGACGAGGGACCTCAAGCCGCTGTTTACAGCACACTTTGATACCGTGAATGCGGGGTCCAAGATGCAGAAGGGTAGCTATGAGAGGATTTGTAAAGAGCTGGGGGCTGGGCCGGGGAAGGTGGCGTTTTTGACCGATAATGTGCTGGGTGAGTCGAGCTTTTCCTCTTCATCTATTTCATAGTACATTGCCGTGTAGCGGAAGGCAGGAGGAAAGTGACTTGGTGAGGGGCATCTTGCTAATTTGCGGGAATACAGAAGCCGTGGCGGCGTCCGACGCGGGCGTCTATGCCATCCTCGCCGATCGACCGGGTAATGCACCCCTGACGGAGGAGGATAGGAGGCGCTTTCCGGTCATAAAGAGTCTGGGGGAGTTGCGTTAGCTTGGGATTGAGCTTCGTGGGGGCTGCATGATGGGAAAGGTCTGTCGAGAAGGGAAACCATGGGATGGCATGGACACTGAATCTGGATATAGATGGTCATGTACAAAGTGCAACCCACCCGACCAGTTGTCTTATAATCACCGCCATAGAGAGGGAGGTTAAGTGGATCGCATATACTCGGTCCTTCCTTGCCAGCTACATACTTTGATTTCCACATTTCCAAGACAAAATTCGAAAGAGTTTCAAATCTCCAAAATCTCCAAAGTATCCAAACACCCTCAAAGTCATCAAGCAAAATCATACACAACAAGCGCCTGCTGCCCACCACCTCCCTCACACCCATCACCACCATCCCCGCAACCACCAGCGCGCCTCCTCTCCCTCAAAACAACCACATTCCGCTCATCGAACCCAACCCACCCCCGATTCACAACCATCTCGTCATCGAACCCATGCTTCTGCTCGAGCGCAAATTTCAGCCCCCCAGCATAATAACTCTCCCGCAATGACGACGGCGACGACTCATGACCTGCCCCATCTCCTTCTCCTACTCCTTCCCCGCCAACTGCCGCCGAGGCCGGAAACAGTCTCCCCTTAGAAGGTTGCACCCTAACGCTAAAATCGCCATCCGCGCCTCTCCTCCCCCTCACCGCTGAAGAAACCACCGTCGAGGACGACGAGAACGAAAAACAAGACACAGAGGAAGAAGAAGAAGAGAAACCCCCCTCCAGATCCCAAACCCGCAGCTCATCCCCCAACCGACTCACCGACACGGCCTTCCCGCGCCCGCCCACCTGCGCGCCAGACACGCACGAGGTATGGCCCCACAGGCGGGTCCCCGCGCCAATGGACAGCGAGGAAGACGTCGAGCGGACGAGGTAGAGGGTGAGTGTGTTGTCTGGGTGGGTGACGAGGAGGTAGGGGTGCGAGTAGGACATGGAGGTTGGTTGGTGGGGGGAAGGGGGGGAGGTGTTGTTCGTTGATGATGATGAGGAGGAGGATGAGGAGGATGAGGATGAAGAGGGTTGGGAGGTTGGTGACGTTCGGTGAGATGAAAGTGTAGACGGCCGTCCGGTTACGGGCTGGAAATAACCGTCTGCTGCGGTGGCCAGGCGCGAGGCGAGGAGGTCGCCCGTGTGGGAGAGGCGCATTTCCTGGATGCCGACGGTCCAGCCGGAGAGGTAGGTTGGGAGAGCGTAGGCTATCGAGGCCGTCATGCTCGTTGCGTTGGTGCGGAGAGATAGGGATACCGGTGGCCAGGCGGTGTGGGATCTGAGGGAGTAGAGAAGTTTTGGGGGATCGAGGGGGTTGGAAACGGCCTGTTCCTGGCCTTGGAAGCTGTATAGGGAGACGATGTGGTCTTCCGTCATGGTTAACAGATAGGGGGAGGAGTAGGCCACGGCGGAGAGCATCCCGTTTGAGGATGAAGGGTGGTTGAAGAGGGTGATGAGGTTTCCCTCTTCTCTTTCTAGGGCGTAGATGGCGAATGAGCCGTCCTCGAAGCCTACGACCACTTTCTGTTTTACTCCCCCCTTGGCGGAAGAGTCGACGGCCATGGCTGTAGGGAGACGTGCTGCCGTAGTTTCAAGATCGACCAACGCCGTCGATGCAATGATCTCCCGTCCATCCTTCGAGTTCCACACGCGCAGCCCGGACATGGAATCCGCCGTATATATCAATCCATGCTGCATCATGACGAGCAGCGGCGGTTCCGGCGGCCGATCCGCAACCACAATCTCGCTGACGGCGCATTTCCCTCTCGCCCAGTTGTACCGCAGCCTGTACTGATGCTTCCAATTTGTGCTCCCCCTCTTCACCAAGTGCCCATCATCCAGCCATCTGGACAGCTTCGACGAGTAGCGCAGATACCCCGACGCTCCTCCGTCCTTGGCATGCTTGATCCCCGATATACGCGATGCGCGCGGGAGGACGAATTGATTGTAGTAGGCGGCTTTCCAGAGTTCGGAGTCCAGTGCTATGCGCCCGAACTTCTTGGATACCCTGGATGTGTTAGCAGTGTTAGCATATGCTATACTCTGTACTGGGTTGCGAAGGTATCGTGAACGCCACATACCTTTGCACTGTGAGGAGGGTGGATACGGTTCCGAAGGAAAGTATGCGCACCAGGAGCTCGTCACTGAGGTTGGAGAGCCTGTCGACTGCGGGCACACGTCGAATCTTCGCAGGCCTCTCCTCTGAGGGCTCCGCCTCCCGCGCACGCTTCATGATAGGACTGCGTCGTTAATTGAGATGGTGAATGAGGCGGGGCGTGATAGTCTTCCTAAGATACGCTAAGTCGGTTCAGGTTAGCGTTACCAAAAATCACATGATACCGCGCTAGCGCGTCTCGTTCCTGACTCCATCCAGGCTACAACAACACGCATCCGATTCATTATTTCCAATCTCCCACGCGCCGCCAGTGGCACAAACGCGTTGATGCATACGCGAAGAATATGGCGAATATTAGTACATGGCTGAGCCAGCAGAAGGAGGATCTGACGCGTCGTTGCGACCGCTTTCGCGATGATGTCATTGAGGGACTGCTGGAGAATGCTGAGAAGGAATTACGGAGGAGTGAGATCCCCTGGGACTTGGTATATAATGGATACTGACTGTGGCAGGGGAGGAAGAGCATCAAGCTGAATTGAAGAAGAGTATGTCTACTGCCATGTTATCGATCCATCCATAACATGGGATTAGGAGAGGAGAAGGAACGCGTCATTTCTGAGCGATTGAATGACGAGTTTGTCAAGAATGCGCGTCTTACGGAGGAGAACAGCATCCTTCTGCATAGGCTGGAGAGGTTGGAGCAGAAGATGTTAGCATCAACTAACCCTGGTCCTGCAAGTAGACCATCACATCGAGCACATGCATCCCACGATGACGCCGGAGCCACTGTCTCGAAGGAAGAATATCACGATCTTGTGCAGAGGTTTGAAGATTTACACAAGAGACACCAAGAGGCGATGCAGCGCATAAAATACCTCGAAAGGAAGAATGTCACGGTCATGCAGAAGAACAAGGAGATGAAAGAAAGCGTGAGGGCATGGCAGAGATACAGCGACCGGAATCATGCGAAAGAGCAGAGATTGAAGGTGCAAGCAAAGCAGAAGGAAGACTCGGCTCCCCCAGCTGCCACCAACCAGCTGCCACCTCGTCCTGCTATACCGTCCAGTCCAGTGTCATCCGGTATGAAATCTCCACCACCCCTTCATCCAGTTGAGCGCTCGCCAGGTCCCATCAGCCTCGCAGCTCCGATTCGACGCAGTCTTGACAACCGTCAGTCACCGGATCCCAGACATCATGACGGCGCAAGTGCGCATGCGGATGTGGACGAGCTCCCCCATTCTTTCCAGCCGCATCTTGACCATCAGCAAGGTCCGCTCGAAGACGCCGAGATGGCTACTATCGGAGATGAACTTCCTTCTATCAGCAACGCGGACCAATCCTCCGCAAGGATCACATCCAGTCAAACGGAATACGATGAGAATGAGACTGCCGCAGAGCTGATGCCACCTCCCCCCAACCCCGGGTCCGACGACACGCCTGAAGTCGTCTCCGAAAGGTCCCTGAAGCGTAAGCGGAAGGATCCGATATACAACGACCCTATCGGAACACCCAAGAACCCTGTTCGAGTGAAGGAAGAACAATTCAGCAGTCCACCCGCTCCTTTGACGGCGCATAAGCTGCTCCGCAAAGAGACCTTCGACTTGGATGAGCTAGGACCTCGCCCAATAACCACGCCACGTAGGAAAAGATTTCGAAATCCGGTGAGGCCGGCGACATTGCGACATCAGCGATCAATAAGCGAACCTTTCATCAAGGAGGAGAACCTTCAAGAAGTCCAAGGCGGCACCACTGCTGCAGGTTTGCCCGCTTCTCATATTGAAGACGCGCTTGAGGTCAGAGCTTACAGTGAACCGTTTGGACAGGAGCAGGAACAGCAACCGGAACTGGCACCGGACCCTCCACCTCTTCGTCCCATCGACGCGAACACTCGGATGACGGCAAGAAATGATGAGCATACTCCCTTGAAGAGGCGTAAGAGAGATGACGCAGCTGCTCGTTATTCGGAGAAATTTAACCTGCTAACCGAATCAGGCGAGGAACTCCCGCCTCTGTATGGCAAGAGTGGACGCCTGAGGCCCGAGGCCGCGAGGGCCAAAATCAACCAGAAAATCAGAGCAGCGAAACATCCCCGGACTCCAGCCAGCAGTGCCTCGAAGACGCCCACTACTGCACGATCGAACATCGAAAATGTAGAACCGACAACCTCTGATATCGATGACACACCTGCACCCGCGAAATTTGCCCCTGTGCTCCAACCTCGTAAAAACCCTAACTCAGAACCAAAGCACTCTCCATCCAAACACACCTCGGCCCAGCGTCCCATCCGCCTCCGCGACAAACCCGTCCACGAGCTCAAACTCTCCGACTTCAAAGCTAACCCCAAGTACAACCAAGGCTACAGCTACGCCTTCGCCGAAACGGTCCGCAAGCGCGCAGACCGCGCCTGCCTCCCCGGCTGCACGCGGGAAGAATGCTGCGGCTCGACGTTCCGCTCCCTCGCTGATGCTGCTGCCCCTTTATCTGCCTCCCAGGAAGAAGCGCTTCTAGAAGACTACCTAGGCGACGCGTATGATACCCTCCAACTCACGCAAATGACGCCATCGGAGCGCCGGGAACTCGTCTTGCAGGCACGGACGCGGGACTTTGCCAATAAGTATGGGAGGCATCGGCAAGCGTACGAGAGGCATAATACGCCACCAGGGTTTTGGAGAGTGGATTTCCCGAGCACACAGGAAGAGAGGGAGGATGTGGAGAAGGCGAAGGCATTGGAGAGGAAGGTTGTGGCGGAGAGGAGGGCGGAGGCGATGAGGAGAGGGGGACGGTGGATTTTTAGGGACGAGTAGGGAGGTCAACGGATGTGTTTGGTGATGGAGCTATAGGGTTTCTGGATAACCTAATGACTAGATACTTCAGTGAAGAGGATGGGGAATAAGAAGGCTATGTGCTGCTTAACCATCAGGGTTCGACGGACGTATCATTTTGAAGACGGAGACAGCGAGTTCGTAGCCGCCGCCGGAGAAAGAGGCGTTTTGGGTCGCAGCAATTCAAGTGAACAGGTCGGGCTTGGATGTACCACTTGACTTGACCACTCAACCCCGCTAACAGGATATTGTTTAATGAAGGGGTTCTCAAGTCAGGGTATTCGTATGAAGAGGTACGGAAATAAGGCAAGAAGCGGTGGCTGTCAGGAACTTAGTCTTCTCGATGCTCTGGTGCAAGGCGGTAATGGGACATTTGAGATTCTGTAGTGAGACTCACAGAAGGCGCGAAAACTCGCCGTAGCAAGGAGGCAGAACTTATAAGCGAGATATAGAAGTAGCCCTAATACGTACTAAGAGGACGGGGCATCGAGTGTTACTGACGGGTATTCCTGAGAGTATCGAGTTAACTTCAATGATTCACGCGGTTGAATGAGCGTTTCGAGATCGTATTATGATCTGATTCCAAGCAGCGATCAGTTGAAGACTTATCAGCCGGTTATATCTTGGTTGCAATAGGGTTCCGCTAACGGATGTGTTCTTCTGCCCTGACACCAACGGTGACTGATGGGAAGGGAGTCTGCGTGGACCATCGGTTTAGTTACATCACGAATCTTGCAAGGATTAACAGCAGATACAGGAATCCACTAGGCGAACAACGGGTTTAAAATTCTTATTTACCGGCGTTCCCCGGACACTCGCTGGGGGTCCGAACGTGCAGTTACCTATATACACGCTACGCTACTGGGTGTGCATCCTGGTGGATTTCCATGAAGTCAGATTACAGCGTCATAGAAGAACAGAGGTAAGTTGATATAAAGGGCCGGAAGTTAACGATAATGACAGGGTTGTGAGCAGAGGGAAGGTATGATGCGGTGGATACCAGCGTTGCCAACAGTCAGTACTACGGACCGTATCTACTACGGGTTACGGCTTAGATAAGCAGTTAAGAGCTGGTAATAGGCCCTGCCGTAGGTAATACAGTCCGTAGGTGTAGGAAGGCTCCTGTAACTGCTATAACTACTAATTAGCTAGAATCTTAGTGTTGCAGCTAGCAGCTTACAGTAGTAGGCGCTACCTAACAGTGCCCTATCTAAACTTTGTAAGATATCTAAGCAGGACTATTTTGTACGCGGAGAGCTGTAAGAGGGGTGTTTTATTGCAAGCTGTACGCCTTATCGTAACAGAGACAGGCGAATAGTTCTACTACTGTAGCTAACAGCTCTCCTATAGTTACGCTGTACCGTAGCTTTAACTCTTAGATTTAAGCTATTACGGCTACGGGCTGTAGATGCTAATTTTGTATGTAGTACAGGCAGGAACTAGAGCAATCCTCCCCCGTAGATAGAAATTTTAGGGCTCTAGTTACGGGAGAGCTGACTGTTGGCAACGCTGGTAGATACATGTAATCAACACTAGGTTTGGTTGCTCGTGTATCTATAAACTTATCACTGACACGTTATGCTTTAATTCTGCATCCCCTTTTATGCATTATGTAAAAATAACTCTATCGATACTAAATCCAACTTCAGAAATACGTCCCTTTCACTGCCATTGCTTGCCAAAGAAATTCAGTACGGTCTGATACCCCCTCGCATACTCCGCTTTGGAGCGGGCATTAGACAAATCAGCGCGCGCCGCCATCCAGCCGTGGACCTGGTCACCGAAAATCTCCACGTGGTTCGGCACCTTGAGATTGTTCTTGAACTGTTCAACCGCATCGGCTGGATCTTCCCCAGCCGCGAGCATAATGAAAGGCACCGAGATGCCCTCTGCGCTGCTAGGATCGATCATCGCCGGGTGAGCCACGGCTGCAACGGTAAATGGGTTTGACGAGGACGAAGTGACGAGTTCGACGACTTTTCCGCCCCAACAGAACTGCGGGAAACCTCGGTCAGCGCTAGTCTCGAGATATTTAGTCCGCAGACTCACCCCCAGAATGCCCCAAGACTTGATAGAAGGGTTTGCAGCTTGGAGAGCTTTGACGTATTCGGGTAGTGCAGCAGCGACGCCATGTGGATCGTTGTTGGCGAACCAGGCGCCTAGCTGTTTCTGCTTCTCCTCCGTGTCGGGCGGGAACCTTGGGTCCTAGTTAGATTCCGTGCAGCCTTCTTAGCAGCGATACACACTCACAATTCATTCGGGACAGGGTTGCCATGGAACCAATCCGGGATGAACACCTTGTAGCTTTGGTTTCGATTGCTCTCGGCTAGGATATCGGCGCCCTGAAGGGTCTGAGTCGCGAACCCAAAGATGTCGAATATGGATACGATGCCCTTAGTCGCCTCATCCGACCCGGTTACATCTGTGTGAATTGCCCGTCAGCTGCAAGGGGGTTCCAGAACGGGATAATGGGATAAGGGCGGTACTGACAAGTGTTCATGCCACCGAGCTGCTTATAGGTGCCTTTGGGGACATAGTCCTCGGAGACCACTGGTGGAATATTGCAACAAGACTCATTATGGCCATGTGTTGCCGGCATAGTAGCCATGGTAGCGACGGGGCAGTGATGGGTTCGTGGAGGAGGTCGGGATTGGGATAGTGAACAAGGATTGCTGCGGAAGCTTGAGGCGACCGTCGTAAAGGCTCGTGATGGTGGACTCAACACGAGAGCTTGGTTGACGATCGTCTTTATACTCGGTGCTGCAGGACTGTCATTAACCAACTTGGCAGCTGCAGTTTGAAGCCGACTGGAGCCCAGGGTGGGCGTGGTTATCTTCGGAAAACCAAAGCTTGGAGGCATGATGACGGGTTGTTGCAAGAATACGAGTGCGGACTTGAAGATCTTGTGGAAAACGATGGTGTTGATACGCATTCTTCGTATTCTCATTGTTCGGAGCAATGGCCGAACACCTAAGGGACATAGCGTTTTCGATCATCGGAGGTCCGCGGGGACCCACCCAACACCGTCAGATCTTACCATCGGACCCTCCGCGGCTGAGCCATCCGAGCCAACCCATTGGTTATTTCCCATTTGGAAACCCGACGTGAATTCATTTGCAGATTATGGCATCTTTTCTGACGAAGTTCACGTTTCGATCGCGCTTTGTCCGATCGCGTTCGGTTATCAGAACAACTTCGAGACGTCCCCTGGGCCCATTTTAGTCTCCCGAGTGAATAATACTCAGCATTACATTCATGAGGTTTCCCTCACATCCCTACCTGACCATTATACCATACAGTATCGTCAACCTCAGAAAATCCCGTCGAACTTCGCCAACCCCGTCGCAATGGCACTTTCAAACCCCACGCCTACTTTCCTCCCAAACCTCACATACCTCTTCAGCGCAACCGTGAATCTCGGCAAAAGCCTCGGCCCCATCCCCATGGTGGAAGGCGGCGCGCGTCGTGGAAGTAATCACCGGCGGCACCATCTACGGTCCCGGGTTCAACGCTACGATCGAGGGAGGTGTGGCTGCACCAATTCTAGTGAACAACGGCGACGGAACGAGGATCCATATACCGTACATCTACGCCTATGGCACCGCAGACGTGTCAGATTTGATGGTATCTGAAGATGTCACGGTGACAGAAAGATTGATTGAAGATGGGTTGACTGATTGTATTCAGGTGTGTGCTTGTTTGTGTGAGGCTGGGGCCTGACACCGGTTTTGATGTTCCTTCTCTGGGCACCAAGGCTGTGCAGGGCACTAGCCACTGCAAAATCACTAGCCACATATCTTCAGACAGTACCGGTATAGACAGTTTCTCCCAGTCCTCCTCTTCAGTCCTAGATGAGATGTCCATAAACTGGCTTACCATCTGACAAGACGACGGATCACCTTTCTACATGGAGGAGGATGGGATTGGGTCGGGAGTAACGCAGAACACGAGATTAAATATCAATGTTGGGGGGAAGTATAAGGCTTTGCAGACCACCTATGTGCTGGGTCAACCTAGTGTGAATGAGGAGAGGACAGTGGCGTACGTGGGATGCTTCAGTGTGCCGTTGCCGCCGGGAGCGTAAAACCCAGGTTATAGGAGAGTAATGCGAAAACGGTAGCAAAATCATTACGTTTCAATGTACGCGGTCTATCTCGTTACGAACTGAACTGCTTGTGAGCCGGTAGTCTTGACCCTTGTTGTATTTAGAGGAACGCTTTCGTAGATCTGAGTACAACCTTGTGCTCGTACAAACAGGGTAATATCTCTCAGCACGTAGCGAGAAGTACCCCGTAACGATAACATTTCTATTACCAAGCTATCTTGCTTCTGTCTACACAGGTCTATCAAGCTACAAAAGATACACTATCGTCTATAGCTATTTCTTCACCTAAGGTCAGCGTATGGGAGAAAATATCGTACCGTTGGTAGTGCTATTAGCAGTCTCGTCATCGCCTCCAAATCCGCTCTGGACGCTAAACGCTGTTCAACAACGAGTATTGACAAGGCTCTAGATTTCGGGACTATGGTACGGTCGTTTAGTCATAAAGGAATCAACTTCTAAGGGTCTTAGGCCTCTTATACTAATGGTCGTGGAATCCGGGATTTTCGCCGAGCGCAAAGAGGGTATCCTTCTGCCGAAGCATAATTTTAGCATAGCTCGGCTAAATTAGTGTAATGAATCCACCGTATCGAACTTCAGCGCTATTAGTCATTTGTGGCGTAGTGCTAGGGTGTTTGCGTTGTTTGCCAAGCTGGAAATAGACAGGTGTCTAGTTCATTGTTCGCTGCCTGGCTGCATCACGAACACTCGCTGGCTTTGGCTGCCTTCCACTTACTTCTACAGTACCACAGTGAGCTACCATGGATAAAGCCAGTAGAGCACTAGTCGAACCCCTTCCTGAAGGTATACCTGACACAGTCCCTGCCCGAGCAGTGCATTTCAACCTTCCTCTTGCTACCCTTTATGCTCATGCGCGTGGTCGACCCTCGAAAGAAGCGAAAGCCGCAGACCAACAGTACCTCTATCCATACGAAGAGAAGGCCGTCTCCAATTTCCTAACACAGTGTGGTGCTCTAGGACAACCTGTGCGAGTGAAGTATATACCTGCGATAGCGTTTAGTGTCACCCGCCACCGACCCGAAGCAGACAGGCCACTCAAGCCTCCGCACTACAGCTGGGCTAAGCGGTTTGAGACACGTCGAGTAGAGCTCGTCGCAAGGAAGAACAAGCCACAGGACTGGAACCGATATAATATCTATGATAAGGTCGTCTACTGGTTTGAGGTGATCGGGGCGGAGCTACGCAAGCTGGGTATCCTTCCAGAGAATGTCTATAACATGGACGAGACTGGAGTGATGCTAAGTATGCTGAATTCCGTTAGGGTCCTTGTTGGTATGGACGATATACAACGCTATAGAGGTGCCTGCGTCAAGCGGACGATGGTAACTGCTGTTGAGTGTATCTCCGTCGATGGTAGGTGTCTGAACCCTATGATAATTTGGCCTGCCTCAACCCACCGCGCCAACTGGACTACACATCCCACTCCTGGCTGGGTTTATGCTTGCTCTAACTCTGGATTTACCGACTCTTATATCAGCTTGCAGTGGCTCAAGCAGGTGTTCGATCCCCAAACTAAATGTCGAGCTAACACCAGACCGCGGCTCCTTACATGGGATGGCTTTGGTACGCACGAGATGTGCGAAATCTTGGAGTTCTGTTTCGAAAACAATATCATCCTATGCCGCCTCCCCTCCCACACATCCCACAGGCTCCAGCCCTGTGATGTCGCAGCATTTGGCCCGCTAAAGGCAGCCTACCACGATCAGGTCGAACGAATGGATCGAGGCGGAGTAGGCACAATCGGCAAGCAGCATTTTACTTATTTGTACAGCCCTGCAAGGGAAACGGTGCTCACGAAGAGGAACATCCTCGCAGCATGGCGAGGAAGTGGTTTATTCCCTTTCAACCCTAGCAGAGTTCTTGCAGATACGCCAAAACCACCTGCCGAGCTGATTATCCCAAAGGCTAACAACAGCGTGGAGTCTCGTCCGCAATACGAATCGATGCCAACGCCTGCAACCCCAGTATCATCAGAATCTCTGGTATCGCTCCTTAATATGATCAAACATATCCCTAACGATAACGCGAGCAGCCAGCGCAAAAGAAAGGTCGTTAACCGCGTCGAACAGCTAACGTTAACCTTTCCCCCCTCCCCCTGCGTAGCGAGGGGAACAACAGGTACCGGTACTTTAGCTTTGCACCTGCTTCAACCTTTCTCTACAGCGTAGTCGTGGTTAAGCACCTTGCAGCATTATCAACAACTGATGTTCTTACAACTTACAGGCTATATCTAAAAATTACATTGAATTAGACGCTGCATTCGGCGGCGCTTCGCAGCACCACTGGCAGGTCACCATCTCCAGCGTGTGTTGCGACGGCCTGCTCGTCGTCCTATACAGCGCACCTCCCTCAGCTCTCAGCTCTCAGCCCGCAGCTTAGCCCGCAGCCCAGCCCTCAGCCTTGTTGCCAGCCTACGAAAAAGACTCTCGCCCATGATGGACGCTCGCTACGCATCCACCTTTTAAACTGTCAGGCTGTCCCTGCACGCTCCACAACCAACAAGCACATCTGACGACAAAACATCGCGATGGTGCAGTACCTCGCGACCCAGTACGGCGGCGAGCCCAACCCACTCAACACTACCGGCCTCTGTCTGCTGTCGCTCGACGGCGGTGGCGTGCGAGGGCTGTCGACCCTCTACATCCTCAAGAGTCTCATGGCGCTACTGAACCACCAGCGCCAAAGCGACGGCCTTCCTCAAGTAAAGCCATGCGAGGTGTTCGACCTCATCGGTGGCACAAGCACGGGCGGGTAGGTGGGCGACTGCATAGTTGCGAGACGCAACTAACAGAATAGGCTTATCGCCATCATGCTTGGCCGGCTAGAGATGGATGTAGACACATGCATCGCATCATACAGCGAGCTGATGAAGACTGTATTTGAGGAGAAGTCTAGCTGGTTTCCTGTCAGCTGGAGCGGGAAAGTGAAGGCGCGGTTCGACTCGGCGAAGCTGAAAAGCGCTATAGAAGATGTGGTGTCTAACAACGGCGCTTCTCCAACAGACGCTTTCAATGATGGCAAGGATCGTGGATGTCGCACGTAGGTGTACTGCACCAATGCGCGGCCCCTGCTGACACAGCACAAGGTTCGTCTGCGCGACAGCAACGGAAACTGCGGGCGTCACACGTCTGAGGAGCTACACTTTACCCGACGAGGGCGAGATCCCAGCGACCATCTGCGAGGCCGCGCTGGCGACGTCTGCGGCGACGGGCTTCTTCAACCCCATCTCGATTCGATCGCGGCAGTTTGTGGACGGTGCGCTGGGCGCGAACAACCCTGTGGACGAGGTGGAGGGCGAGGCGGCCAACATCTGGAGCGGTGATACAGGCGACCTAAAGCCACTGGTCAAGTGCTTCGTCTCGATCGGCACGGGAAACCCTGGCAAGAAGGCGCTCGAGGATGACATCGTCAAGTTCTTGTCCAGGAGCCTAGTGGGGATCGCGACAGAGACGGAGGAGACGGAGAGGAAGTTCATCGCGCGATGGGCTAAACACTACGATGAGAAGCGGTACTTCCGCTTCAACGTCGATCAGGGGCTCCAGCAGGTCGGCCTCGCTGAGTACAAGGAACAGGGCAGGATAGAAGCAGCAACGGACGAGTATCTGCGACACCAAGCGCAGAAGTTTCGGGTGCGGGACTGCATTAAGAACCTGCAGCAGAAGCAGAGTGTGTATCTTGATGACTTTGCCTAGATCGCTAGACAGTCTAGCGCTAATGCTGCACAGGCAGAACAGAGTCAACTTTTAGCCTGGTTATTAGTGTAAGCACTGCAGTGTCTAGGGCGTAGTAAAGATTCTTAGCTTATACCGATACAGGAGTACACGATGCGGTGCATTACAAAACGGCAGAGAGGTGAACGATGCATGTCTGTCTTTTTCGAGTATGCTTAGACTAATACCTGTGTAGGGGGAAACGCGCACTGGATAGTGCCCTGTCCAGTTAACAGTCTGTTCACTGGGCGCGCTGAGCTCACAGATCGGATCCAAAGCGCCTTGCGCAACGAGCCAGGCACGCCTAAGCAGAAGAGGCTGGTCATTACGGGCATAGGCGGCATGGGGAAGAGCGAGGTGTGCCTTAAGATCGCAGACGCGATGCGAGAAGAGTGCGTTGCAGCTTAGCTATGCTTCGTGTCAGTGCCTCTGCTAACGGCCAACAGCTTTTGGGGCGTGTTCTGGGTCGACGTAAGCAGCCCGTCGACTGCCAAGAACGGCTTCTTGGCCATCGCAAAGGCGCTCGGATCGTCTGCCGAGAGCATCGACGAGTCGCTCCAGGCGCTTGCAAACATAAAGGAACGCTGGCTGCTTGTCCTAGACAACGCTGACGATCCAGCATTCGACTATGCAGCGTACACTCCGTCTGGCACACAAGGCGCAGTGATCATAACGTCGCGCGTCCCTGAGTGCAGCCAGTACAGCACGCTTCCTGCCGAAGCGCTCGAGGGCCTGGAGGAAGAGCACTCGATGCAGCTTCTGCTCAAAGCCGCCCGCGTGCCAGAAGCGTCGTGGCAGTCTTGCAAAGAGCAGGCGAAGGCTATCGTGGAGCTGCTAGGGTCACATACGCTTGCGCTGATCCAGGCAGGGGCGTATATTGCAGAAGGGTACTATCGACTAGACCAGTATTGTGCAAAGTACAAGCGGCTGCACGAGCGGCTGCTGAAGCACTATCCTAAGCAACAGCAGTCGAGGTATCGGCATGTTTACGCGACTTTTGAAGCATCTGTCAGAGTGCTAAACGATTCTGAGGATGAAGTGGGCCGAGACGCGTTAGACTTGCTTGGGGTCCTTTCGATGCTACACTCTAGCGTGCTGCCACTTCAAGTCTTTCCAGGCGCGTGGAAAGGAGTTCGGCAGGTGCTTCAGGCCAACGACGACCAGACAGACAAGATGGAGGCTCTTGGACGATGGCACGTATCCCAGCTGCCTGAGTTTATCGACAGACAAACAGACGAGTGGGATGACCACCGGCTCAACAGAGCCAGCGCTCTGCTTGCCTCGCTTTCGCTGGTGACAAGACACCGCTTGGACGACCTAGACGGATTGTCGATGCATCCGCTCGTGCATGCGTGGGCGAAAGACCGGCTGGGCCAGGAGCAGCACCAGATGGCGTGGGTGAGTGCAGGATGCATTCTTGCATTGTCGCAGGAGGAGTCAGAGACGTGGCAAGTGTACGAGAGGCAGTTGCGACCGCACATGCAGTCTTTTCTCCCGCCCAGTGTCGAGGAGATCTTTTCGTTTGGCCCACCAGGGACCATGTTGCCTATCTTGCTGAAGTGCGGCTGGGTACTGAACAGGATGAGAGAGGATAACAGGCTAAAGTCGTTGCTAGAGAGCCTCTATGTTGTTCTTAAGATCACGCCGTCGGAACCGTCACCAGAGCACATACGGATATGGGATCTCGCGGCAATAAGTCTAGGATACTTAGGCCACGCTAGGCAAGCCGTAGGGCTGCTGGAGCACGTAGTCAAGGTCCGGGAGACTACGCTGGCAGAGACTCACCCTGATCGGCTGGCATCACAGCACGCGCTTGGTTT